>NC_136497.1:132017839-132035339 GCF_053919585.1 Euprymna scolopes
TACCGTTATTGGATATTTTACCCTTCACCAGACCATCCATTCACATGAAATCACCTTTTTCTTCACCATATTCACTCTGCTTCACTATTTGTTACCAAGTAAGATCAATGCCTTACTTGTAATTTCATTAAATACTTTTTCAAGCAAAATCCGATCCTGCATTTTGCTAATTCCTACCCTCTGATGAGAAGGAAAGTATTTCTTCGAAACTCCGCGGATTAAGGACTATCCGCATATTTTGTGCTTCCTTTTTTAAATTAAATATGTTTTTTTTTTTTAACTCTTTTACAAAGTGTTTTTAACATGTTTGATTAACTAATTGTCCTTATATATATATATATATATATATATATATATATATATATATATATATATATGTGTGTGTGTGTGTGTGTGTGTGTGTACGTATACATTCTATGAATTCCAGAATATAACGATGCAGTCTATTTTTCCCATCTATGTGCATCGATATCTCGCTTCACGCGATGACGTCAATATGCATACATTATGCCGGCGCGCAGCTAAAAGAGAAAAGATAAATAAATTAAAAGAAAGAAATCATCATAAAAAATAAAGCCAGAACAAGATTTCACAGAACAGATAAAAATGACAAAACGAAAAATATCAACGAAAAAGAACCCCCCCCCGCCAAAAAAAAAAACAAAACAAAAAAACAAAAAACAACCAAAGCAACAAAAATTCCAAAACAAACAAACGAAAAATACAAAGAGCAGACGATAAGTAAACGATGGAATTCTAGGAAATAAAAATCGAAAGAAAATGTCGATAATTTTCATAAAGAATTATAAAGACGAAATGGCATATACGAGGCAAAAGAAATTCAAACGAATTATTAAGAATGCGTTATATATATATATATATATATATATATATATATATATATATATATATATATATATATACATGTACATATATATATATGTATATGCATATATATTTATATACATATATGTGTATATATATTTCATCTTTCGCATATATTTCGTCCTAATTTTAATTCTTATGGAAGAATTAGGAAAAATACAAAATGAGAAATACAATTATAAAAAAATTTAAAGGAAAATCATAATAATAATAATAATAATAATAATAATAATAATAATAATAATAATAAAAACAAGTTGGGCGATAAAAGCCGAAGGATAAAAACGAAGAAGAAAAAAAAAATCAAATATGGAGAATATTATGTTTTCAGAGATGGAATCTTGGCGAGAAGAAGCGGAAAGAACGTCGAAACTAACGAAAAAGTAAAAAAAAAATATATATATATGTTAATATGGAGAATGAAAGGAAAATGGCGGCTGGAGAAAAATACGAAACCAAGACTAAAAAAAGTGATTTAAAAAACGATATCAAGTAATGAAATTAATATATATATATATATATATATATATATATATATATATATATATATATATATATATATATATATATATATATATATATATATATAAAGAACATCGCATTTCCAATATGAAAATATGAGCATTAGATAAATGTGTAGCCGAATGGCTAGAAACGAAGCGTGCAGAGTTTGAACAAAAAATAAAAATAGGGTTGCTAAAAAAATGTAATAATAATAATAATAATAATAATAATAATAATAATAATAATAATAATAATAATAGGGCAAAATGGCGGAATGGAAATAAATATTGAACGAAATTATCAGAATGCTTGAAAAATAATGAAGGGCGATGAATATGGCAATAACGATACAAAAAAATTAAATATATTTTTAAAAAATCGTTTTCTGAAGATACATCTATTCAATTTAAGCGTTCAACGCTGAAATTGATATTTCAAACAAAGGTGTGACGAACCAACGGAAATACTATTTCAAAATAGCTGTGAAAGTTTCACGGGAATATTATTTTTAACTTAACTGTGATAGACCAAAGTAAATAGTATTACAAACTTAAGTGAGACAAACCAAGCTAAATAATTTTAAGAACTTAAGCTTGACAGACCATGGTCAATATTATTTCAAACTTGAGCGTAGCAGATCAAGGTATAAATTATTTCAAACTTATGCATCGCAAACCAAAGTAAATATTATTTCAGACTTACGCATTACAGACTAAGGTAAATATTATTTCAAACTTATGCATCGCAAACCAAAGTAAATATTATTTCAAACTTACACATTACAGACTAAGGTAAATATTATTTCAAACTCCCGTTTGACAGATTGAGGTAAATATTATTCCAAACTTCAGCGCGACAGACAAAAATAAATATTATTTCAACCTTGAGCATTATAGACCAAGGTAAATATTACTTAAAATCTTAAACGTGACGGATGCAAACAAATATTATTTCAAACTTAAGCATGACAGACGAAGATAAATATTATGTCAAACTTAAGCATTACAGACCAAAGTATATATTATTTTAAACTTAAGCCTGTTTGAGCTAGCTAAATATTAAGCGTGACAAACCAATGCATATATGATTTAAACTTAAGTTAAGCAAACAAACAAACAACCAAACAAACAAACAAAAAAATTCAGTTAAAGAGTATGGACAAGCAACAATATTATTTCAAATTCATGCGTATCAAACACCATTATTATTTTAAACTTAACCGTGATATGATGTTTCTGAATTTTTGAGATGATGATCGATTATTCATATTTAGATTCATCGGACTACTGTTCTCATCTTGAGTGTGATTTTCACAACGTTTCGGTCGATGTAACCTCCGACCTTCTTCAGGTGTATCTTTTGAGAAATTCCCGAATTCGGCAGAAACATTCCCGAGTCCGACAAGATATTATTATTATTTCACCTAAGCGTCACATGCCTATAAAAATGCTGTTTTAAAAAAAAAAAAAGACAGAAAAAAAACCCTGGCATACCAAGTAATATACCATATCTTAAACTGGTGGACTTTGGGCCCGGCTTTTCCCGATCGTAAAATACGCTTAAATATGATATTTTAATTTGTCCAGATTTCGTATAAGATGAATGTACAAAATGTATTACAATTTTTTCAATTTGGATCCATCTTTGACCTCTTAAAAACTATTTAAACCGGATAAAGACCCATAAAAGGTTTGAAAATATGAAGATGGAGAGACAGACAGACAGACATATAACCTTTTAAATATTAGATTCAAGGTTGACAGACCAATGTAAACGCTATTTTAAAATTAAAGATTACAGACCAATGTAAATACTATTTTAATGCCAAGGGTCACAAATCAACGTAAATCATATTTTAAACTTACTAGTGACAGACCAAAGAACATTATATTTCAATCTTAATTGTGACAGACTAACATAAATGCTATTTCAAATTTAATAATGACAGACCAACGTAAATGCTATTTCAAATTTAATAATGGCAGACCAACGTAAATGCTATTTCAAATGACAGACCAACGTAACTGTTATTCAAACCTAAGTGTGACAGACCAATGCAAGTGCTATTTCAAGTAAAGCATGGCAGACCAACGTAAATACTATTTACGGCTTATACATGACGTGATAGATCAACGTGTATGCTATGTAAAAACTAGGTTCGACAGACCAACGTAATTGCTATTTTAAACTTACGTGAGACAAACCGATGATTTTACTATTGCTATTTATTTGCTTTCTCGCGAAATAAAAATTTGTGACACAAGGTCGTTTTTAATGTTGGTAAAAACCAGCTTCCTAAATAGGGCACTTTGGAAGTAGGCAAAAATAAAAATTGCCTCAGTATAGAAGGGTTTTCCTCTATATTAACCAAGGACCAATTAACTTACGTGTAGCATCGGAACAGATATTATACTCTGATCTTGGACTGAAGGACAGAAAAAATATAAGCGTGACAGACCAATGAAAATGTTAATTGTAATGCCAGTGCAATGGATCAAAGAAAATAGTTTTTATTTTGTTTAGACATGAGAGACTGGCTAACGGACAACGCCTCCTATCGGGATACTTTGTCTAAAATCAGACGCGTCCATTCAATCTACGAACTAAGCGATGCTAATGATATTTGAAAACGAAGCGCGACGGGAGTAAGGAACACGTAGGGGCACGGAGACGTATCTGGTAGAGGATAAACGCAATGTTGGGATCGTTTTTCCCTCCAGAAAAAATATTAAACGAAAATATCGGAATAGAAGAAGAATAATGGAGGACGATGAATAGTAAAAGAAAGAAAGAAGCAACGAAAAATTTAAAAGAAAAAAAAAGTAAAGAAAAGAAATTGGGCGAATAAAAATTAAGGCCAAATAAAGGGGGAAATATTCCAATATGGCGGATAGAAATGGTTGAAAAGTGAAAAGAAAAGAGATTGCAAGAATCAATTGCACGTTCGGTTAGAAGAAATTGCCGATCGTTACGATGAGAGAATAAAGATATCGTGATGAATAGAACGTAGAGAACAAGATGCTTAGTTCGGGGTGCGTGTTTGATTTATTTAGAAACACACACACACACACACACACACACACACACACACACACACACACACACACACACACACACACACACACACACACACATACACTTGTGCCCGATATTATTCATACCCCTCGGATCTTTGAGATTTCTATAAGATTATTGCTCAAACCAGAAGGTAGACAATATTAAAGGGATTTCAAACAATAAATCAAGCATAAGCATTTAATTTAAACTCAACAAATAAATAAATTATGCAAGTTTGAAACATTATACAAAGAAAAACAATAATGGCACTAGTTCAAAATTATTCATACCCCTCTTACTAATAGTCAATAGCATGCCCTTTATTCTTAATAACTGCCTGTAACCGTTTTGGATATTTATCAACAAGGTTTTTACAAGCATCAACACTGATTTTTGACCATTCTTCAATGCAGTAGTTCTCCAAATCCCTCAAATTTCTAGGTTTCCGCTTTTTAACCTCAGTTTTCAATATGTGCCAGAGGTTTTCGATAGGGTTCAGGTCGGGACTCTGGCTAGGCCATTCCAAAACATTAATTTGATTATCCTCAAACCATTTCTTGACTATTTTGGCAGTATGTTTTGGATCATTATCCTGTTGAAGGACCCAGTTTGGTCCTAAATGGAGCTTCTCCGCATCCTGTCTAATGTTTTTCTGGAGTATCTCCAAATATTGCTCCTTCTTCATGGTTTCATCTATCTTGACCAAACTACCTGGACCACTAGCCGAAAAGGAGCCCCAAAACATTAGGCTACCACCACCATGTTTCACCGTGGGTATGGTGTTCTTTGGGTTGTAAGCTTCTCCTTTCTTCCTCCAAACGTAAGAAGCATCCATATGGCCAAACAATTCAATTTTTGTTTCGTGAGTCCACAAAATACTTGAGAAAACGGACTCTGGAGAATTCACATGGTTCCTAGTAAACTTTAGACGTGCTGCAAGGTGTTTTCCGGTGTGCAATGGAGTCCTTCTTGGTCTTCTTCCTTTCAGACCATTTTCATGCAGAGTCCTTTGCAATGTTTGCCTTGATATTTTTATGCCAGAAGACTCCAGATTTTCTAAAATGTCCTTAGTAGTGGTGGTTGGATTTGCATTAACACTTCTTACAATATTCCTGGTGGCTCTAGCAGACAGTTTCCTTTTCCTTCCTCTACCAATCAAGTTGTTTGTTGTGTGGTGGCTCTGGAATTTTTTGATGATGCTCTGTACTGTTGCTGTAGGGACCTCAAATTTCTTGGAAATTGACTTTTAACCTAAACCATCCTTATGTGAATTCGCAATTTTAGCCCTAAGATCATTACTAAGCTCTTTTTTCTTCCCCATTCTAATAATTTTTATTCTTTTATTGGTTTTCAGTTGATATCATTTTAATTTCTGAAAAATGCAAAAAAACGAAATGAAATTAATCAAAGGTTGTATAAAAGCATTCAAAATAAGAATCAAACAGGAAACAAAGTCAGAAACTCGATTAATACTGAAAAAAAATTAGGGGGTATGATTATTTTTGAACATTGCAGATTTTATAAATAGCTGTATATTTCTTTTATTACAAGTATCCCGAGATTTTAAAATGACGAAAATGATCAGAAGAGGTTTATTAAGAATATGTATCAATATGGACGTAAACAATAAATTCTAACAAAGTTACACCTAATAAACTCAATTTTCAAGGGGGGGGTATGAATAATATCGGGCACAACTGTATATATATATTCCAGGTACAGAGATATCCAAAACCGAAGAGTAATTGAATTTCAACAAAGGTCATTGATAGTGCTCAATCAAAGAGAGCAAATTATCTAATTATTTTATTATTCTTTATACAAATACAGTCATATCTTGCTACGATGTGCAGACCGTTTCGATCGTAATACGTCTCATCAGACAAGGGAAATTAAAAGTTAAAAAAAATTAAAAAATGGTTCAAAACCATTAAAAGATCTTTTAACCTCGCTCCACGCCAGTCATGGCAAAATATATCTCCTCTAAAATTGAAAATGGTCTTGAACCATTTTTAATTTTTTAATTTTTAATTTTCCTTGCCTGATGAGATCTATTATAATCGAAACGGCCTGCACATCGTAGCAAGATATGAGTTTATTTACATAAATAATAATAATAATAATAATAATAATAATAATAATAATAATAATAATAATAATAATAATAATACGACAGGATCCCCCAAGCATGGATAATAGAATGCTTAAAAATGTATAAAATACTAAGCGGGATCACCAACGAAATAGAAAATGAAATGAAAACATGGAGACGTGAATTGACAGACGATGGACAACACATAACAGAAATTAACATGCAAAGAAGCATTTCCAAGGAGACTCACTATCACCACTACTGTTCATCATAGCCATGATGCCCCTGAATAGTATTCTGAGAAAGTGCCAAGCCGGATACAAGTTCCCCAATACTGAGGAAAAAATGAACCACCTGATATACATGGACGATTTGAAACTTTTTGCAAGGACCGAAAAGGAGCTAGAGACACTAATTAACACTACCAGGATCTTCAGCCAAGATATCCAAATGGAATTTGGAATGGAAAAGTGCGCACTACTAATTATAAGAAAGAGAAAACTGGAAACGACAGAAGGCATAGAACTACCCAACCAAAAGAAATGAGGACACTAGAGAAACAAGATGACTATAAATACTTGGGAATTCTGAAAGCAGACACCATCAAAGCAACAGAAATGAAAGAGAGTATTAGAAAGGAATACCTCAGGAGAATAAGGAAACTCCTGGAAACGAAATTATATAGCAGAAACCTAATAAAAGGTATAAATACATGGGCAGTATCACTAGTAAGATACTCAGGACCGTTTATAGGGTGGACAAAAGAAGAACTGAGACAGCTTGACCACAAGACCAGGAAACTCATGACCATGCATAATGCACTACACCCAAAGGACGATATTGACAAACTCTACGTGAAAAGGAAAGACGGCGAGAGTGGACCGATCTCTATAGAAGACTGTGTGAAGGACACACACACACACACACACACACACACACACACACACACACACACACAAAAGAACTAGAAAAATACATAATGCAAAACACTGAAAGGATAATTATGGCAGCGAGAGACACTGAAAAAAAAAACAACAAAACAGAAAACAGAGAGACAAATGACAAAACGAGAAAAGAGAAGTGGGAAGAGAAACAACTCCACGGAAGATTCATAAAAATGACAAAAGATGAGAATAACAAAAACACTTGGACTTGGATGCGAAAAGGACATATAAATCAAAAAACTGAATTTCTAATAACTGCAGCACAAGATAACTCGATAAGAACCTACCATATCAAAGGAAAGAGCGATAAAACGCAAGAGAACAGCAAATGCAGACTCTGTGGACAAAGAGACGAAACGATAAACCATATAGTAAGTGAATGCAGCAAACTGGCCCAAAAGGAATACAAAAACAGGCATGACCAAGTGGGGAGGGCGGTACACTGGGAATTGTGCAAACGGCTGCATGTTAACCGTACAGACAAATGGTACAAACATAAACCCGCAACAGCACTAAAAAACGAGAACCACAATATCCTATGGGACATGGACATACAAACAGACAAACCCATCCAAGGAAGAAGACCAGATGTCATAATAATTAACAAGAAAGAAAAATCCTGTCAAATCGTAGACTTTGCTGTCCCAGCTGGCAAAAGGTGAGTATGAAAGAAAAAGAGAAACGAAACAAATACACAGAGCTAGCCAGAGAGGTAAAAGGGATTTGGATGATGAAGATAATCAAAATAATACCGATAGTAGTAGGAGCACTAGGAACAATTCTGAAAAACTCTGAAAAAAGAATGTCAGAAATTGGTATCAGCGGAATAGCTGCAAAAATACAATGATTAACGATAAAGAAAACGGTTGAAATATTAAGGAAAATCCTTGAATGCGGAGAATAATACAAGAAGACAATATAACGAAGAAGCGTTACAGGGAATGAGGAACACCAAAGCTGCATATCTACAAGTTCTACACCCCCATCACGCATCCCCTCCCATTGTCCCATCACCGTTCCTCCAATACAAAAGTCATACTAAAGAGCCAAGAAGGGTCAAAGAGGATGGAAAGACCGAGGAGAGAGCGCTGACCAGACCTCCGCTAGACAAGCGCAAAGAGAACTGGGACCTTGGGGAGGCTTAGTGCCACTCAAATTCCAGTATAAACCAATGGCCACTCCCAGCGAGAAATCAATGGTAAATGGCTGTTGCGATGACGCAAATTTCTTTGCAAATGCTATCGATGTGAGAGAGCTGGACGTCTGGGAAGACTTGTTGTCACTCAGCTTCCAGAGAAGACCACAGGTTTCCAATCAGATCGGTTGTTGACTTGTGTGAAAGCTCCATGTGAGCCAATAATATATATATATATATATAAAATATATATGGTGATTAAGCTACACTGAATATTCCGCGTTTCATCCACTCTAGGACTCCTCAGGCTTAGGCGCATAAGCCTGAGGAGTCCTAGAGTGGATGAAACGCCGAATATTCAGTGTAGCTTAATCGCCATATATATTTTATAAATTACTAACTAGCTCTACCTACGTATTGAGCACTTTTGAAGTAAATACTTAAAGTTTACGCATAAATCTATACTTTCGTATATTAATTTTATGTGTGTAAATTAAGTAGTTTTATATATATATATATATATATATATATATATATATATATATATATATATATACTAGCAGAAGTACCTGTCGTTGACTGGGTTCAAAAACAGCCTACAGAAAATGGACTGTGATTGATGAAAGTATGATAGGTTATGAATAGGAGGGGGTTGTAAAGAGATAGGTTTTGATGCTTCAAAATTTTACCCTAAGCAGAATATGATGAAAGTAAAGATAATTTTCGCGAAAATATATTTTTTTTATATCAACATTATTTCCATTCGTAGCCAAGAGTGACCAACAAAGAGAAAATGTTATATATATAATAATATAAATATACAAGAAATGAATGTTACCATAGTCAATAAAAGTTACTTTTATCGTAGAAAAGTTCATTGGTTTGTATTTTTCAGTAGTTTGTAAAAAAATGTTTTTTAATTCACGAACCGGTTTAAAAAAATCAAAATGGCAGCGACTTTGAAATAGAGAGCCCCGTTTTCCATTTGAAGGAGCGGCAACTGAGCATTCTGTGTTAACAATTTAAGAGAGTTCCGTCAACGTAAGGAATATTTATAAACATATTTTAATGTTTTCCGTTATTTTGTGCTTGAGGAATATTCGATTATGGCGTGTGTAGTTTATATAAAAATTCATTTAAGTAGTTATCGCCTAAAATTTCGTTTTAATTTCTGTTCACTGAAATTATTTCAAGCAAAGAGCATTAAAAACTACTTCAAAACAAAAAAAAACATGAACTGAACTTTTATTGACCATGGTAACATTTATTTCTTGTATATTTATATTTTCAGGTAGTCGTTTGTTGGCTTTTCTGCTAAACATTCTTACTAAATAATATCGACGAAATATCGAAATTACTTTAGTTTTTTAAAGCAAAGAATCGATATGAATATGAATGAGAAGAAAATGGAGCTCTTTTCAAGCATAACAGCTTCGTTTCAGTTTTACAGTATTGAACGGTGTAGCATTGCGCCGTCGGATTCAGGGTTGTACTGTTGTAATGTAAAGAACACGCAGAAAGGGTTGTAATCAACGGAATTCCTTCTAGTACACTGACAAAAAAGCTTAAACAGATATATAAATAAAAATAAAAAGGTTATGTAAATGTTCTTAAAAAGACACGTAATCACGTAAGCAGGATTTTTCCTTCTTTTGACACGATAACAAGTAACGTTTTATTTATCTATTTATCTATTTTCGAAAGAGTGCCATGTGCAAGTGGAGAAGGAAAAAACAGAGTTATGCAAAATTTGTGTCGAGAAGTGTCTAAAGTTCCGCCTTTTTTTTTTTTGGCTTTCACTTTAATAAGAACGTGAATTTATAAGGTGAATTTATCCGACACAATATGATTCAGCTAAAAAAAAAAAAATAAATAAAAGCTAACGTGAATTAAGATTAAAGTTAAGGTGTTATTGTGGACCCTCGCCCCTTTTAAAAAACCTTGTTAAACTTTGTGATAAATTTACATTCTATGGAGGTCAGGCGCGAACGAACACAAAATAATTTTATTATACCATATTTCTTCAAACTGAAACATAATTATCAAAGTATATTTACGCAGATAGATATGAAAAGTGTTTGTTAAAGTTCGTGCCATATTCCCATGGTTCGAACGCAGACCCCACAATTTTATTATACCATCCCTATTTTAGTTGAAACCTACTTATCAAAGTATTCTTATGTACATCCATATCAAAAACTCTTGTAAACATTTTTTTTCATTTTTTATTTCCATACTTGTGGGGCCAGGCACGAATGCAGACCCCACAATTTTTATGAACCACCGTTCTTCCAAATCAAACATACCCATTCTTGATCCTCGATACATCTATCATTATATGTAATCAGTTTTTTAAAATAGTCAACCATATAGGAGCCTATTCGTGATCACACACACACACACACACACACACACACACACACACACAGACGGTCAGCTTTATATATATATATATATATATATATATATATATATATATATATATATATATATATATATATATATGTATACTAACGGATGTACCCGGTGTTGCCCGTTATAAAGTGTAACGCTATATTCCTTTTAAAAAAAGAAGTAAAAAACAAAAATCAAAACAAAAAACAAAAACGGAAAGAAACTGCGCAGGTATTATGTTCTTTTTTCTAAACAGTTAATATATATATATATATATATATATATATATATATATATATATATATATGATGAGATTACTGATAGAGTTTTATTAGTCTTAGAGAGAGTTTTAGAGAGAGATGTTGAAAGAGAGATTGTTCGTTCCGTGTTCGTGTTATGACGATTCATATATATTAAAAATATGTTCATTCTTAGGTTAATAGATGTGTTGCTATGTGAAGCTCTTAGAGTGAGGGGATAGTGTTCAGACAGTCTTAGTGTAGATATGAGATGTAGATTCACATTGTGGATATGAGATGTGTATGTCAAGACATTTTATAACACAGATATATAATAACAATTCACTTTACCTTTTTGTAAGAGTCACAAACACAAAGACGAGCTTTATCAAAACACATGATGGGTTTATTTCTTCACGACCGGCCGTGGTTTTCTCATCAAGAATTCAAAGCTTCACATATTAAGTTTAAAAGTGATCGTCTCGCTTCTAGACGTTCGAATTTCAAACTCCAGACTCTCTATGAGTTTCTCACTGACTAACTAACTAACTAACTCTCACTTCCTATATTGAGACATCCATGCATGTCCGGCCACGTGACCAAAATTCACGTGCCACCAACATGCGCGACTTTGCACGTTTCCGACATTATGATTTCCCAATAACCTATTTTTTCTTTGATGTTTTTACAAAGGAATTCAACCTACATATCTAATTTATTTAACCCATATTTTATTATCCACATTCTTTCTAACAATTGAAATGTTTATTTATTATTTATTTCATCAGAATTAACAATTTACTGGACATTCCATTTAAACCTATTGTTCTTTAAAACTTATATCCAAGGTTCGATTTCTGCTTTCTTTCATTTTATTTTCATTTTAAGTAATCTCTATTTTTATATTTACATGAAAAGGGGACAGCCCTTATCATGTAACAGTAGTAGTAGGAAGGCAGGCTCGAACCCGTACTACGAAGGAGGAAAAGAACGAGGAAAAACGCGACGTCTTTGCTGTTACGACCACCGGCAAACCGGAAGTGACGTAGGTTTAAATTAAGGCTAGACAATCAAAAAGAGAGAATGACTTTCGACAACATCGGTGAAAAAAGCGACCCCTCCCTGTAGAAAGTGCCCAGTTGAGGATGAAGAAATTAATGTTTTTAGCCAATTTTTCGGTATTTGTCGTCTGAAAGGTCGAGCTTCAAAACGATACTGATCTTGTGAAAATCCGTCACCTCTGTTGAAAATTTTAGGCAGACATACAAACAACGAGGATACTAAAAAGAGCTCTCGGTTGGTTCCAATAAAAAGCGGGGCAATGTTGGCAGCTGGTTTGGCTGCCCCATACTCAGCATTACAATCTTCAAAGGAAGATCTCTGAATACCCTTTATGTAAAATTTAAAATGTTTAGACCAGAAATTGTTTGAGTAATTCGGTAGAGACCGCAGAGGTCAATTTTTTAAAACACTTTGACCTCTATTATGACCCCTTAAAATTTATTGTTTTGGGCTCAACTCAAGTTATTAAGTTAGATCCATGTCCAATGAACTTATATCTAAAATTTCAAGTGTTTACACCCAAAATTGGCGAAGGGGTTTGGTAGAGTTCTCAAAGGTCAAATCGTTGAACTTTGGCCCCTTAACAGCCAAATTTCTGTCCGAAAACGGATTACAAAGATTTTCCCCAAATCTTCATACCCTGTATATCAAATTTCGAGTCTGTAGACTGAAAATTGACAGAGTTATTGTGTAGGGAAATGTACACAGACAGACAGACACATATACACACACACACAGACAGACACTTTCACTATATATATATATATATATTAGTGAAGAGACAATTCTATTGTTTTTCCCGATTCCGACACAATTCCGGATTCTGTTCCAAATTCCCGATTCTGATACAATTAATGATTCTGATTCCGATTCTTTTCAAATTTTTAAATAAGAAGTTTGTTTTCGGTGGAGGGCAGGTTCGGATTTTGGCAAAACGTCATGTATTTTTTGCATATATTTTCGCAAATGTAAAAATACACAATATTTTATGGTTTAATATCAATTCATCATTTTATCATTTACACGAGCCGTGGAAAATTAAAATATAAACAAATAAAAAAAAAAAATAATAACAATAGAAAGACACAATTTTCTCCGATTCTGATGTACCAAAAAGTTTTGATTTTTTCGATTCCTGATTCCGATTGCCAATATATATATATATATATATATATATATATATATATATATATATATATATATATATATATATATATATATATATATTGTTTGATGGTAAACAGTTACGTATGGTCGCTACAAACAGCCATATCTTTAAGTCAATGAAACTTCCTCAGGCGACCCTGAACCCATCGACGCCACAAGGAAAAATGAAGAAAAAAAATTCCATTTTTCTTTGTGGCGTCGATGGGTTCAGGGTCGCCTAAAGAAGCCTCATTAACTGAAACAGATGGCTGTTTGTAGCGACCATATGTAACAATTTACCTTCAAATAAAAAAATATTTTGCTCTTTTTATTGAGCATTATCTAACAACCACGTTGTTTTCTTTAGTCCCGACTTTTGAACATCTGAAACCTGAATATATATATATATATATATATATATATATATATATATATATATATATATATATATATATATATGTATATATATATATATATATTTATTGTCGTTTTTCAAGCGATACATACGGTTAATATTGGCTCCGCCTCGAAGCTCATTTTTTTATTTACTTAGAAAGTCGCCCTTTTAATTTGTTTGGACGTATATAACATTTTTATTTATTTATTATTTTTAAAACAGTAATCTACGTACATTATTACTACGTATATTACTGTTTTAAAAATAATAAATAAATAAATATATATATATATATATATGTATATATATATATACTCTTTATTTGTTTTTACATATAAGCAGCAATATGTTGCTACACAGTCATGAGCATGTTTCGGTTAGCTAGGTACCAGTAACTAGAGACTACTTCAGGCGATACAGCTTATAAAAAAAGCAAAGGGGACTAGAGTTTCATGTGTGTACTATAAATAAAAGTGCCCATACGAAAAAAGTCTGGGAACTTTTTGAAGACACCTTGTGTGTGTGTGTGTGTGTGTGTGTTCGTGTGTGTGTGTGTGTGTGTGTAGCGAGAGAGCAAACGCGACATATAAGATAAAGAGCGAAAAAGAAAGAGTAAAGAATAAAATAAAGAGAGAGACAGAGAGAGTAAGAAAAAATAGACAATGAGAAGAGAAATATATAATGAAAACAAATGGAAGATAAAATACAGAAAAAAAGATTGAAGGTTCAAAATGTTGGTTTCATTTATGCATTTAGAGAGGAGGGAGGAGGGACGGAGGGACGGAGAGGAGAAGGAGAGATAATAAAAAACAAACACAAAGATGGCGATTGTAAAATTAACGCGCAACTTTATTGCAGGAAATGAAATAGATCAATAACGCATATTAAGTAGCGAGATAAAAATATATAGCGTTATTCACCATCCTCCACGCCTTTCTCACGCACAAGTACTCTCCATATCGTTCACTGCATGTTAGATATTTATATGCTCTAAAACTACTCTACAAAAATTGCCCATAAGTTGGTATGAAGCATTTGTGATATAATGTGTTACGGTCATCATTGTTATGTTTTCCTTAATAGAAATAAAAGATTCTTTATACATATGTTTCTCTTCATCGTCGCTGTTTAATCGTGGGTGCCATACAAATCAAGCTTCTTTCAATGCAGGAAAGACATGAGGAGATGTTGGCTGAGAGTTTCTTAAAGGCTGTGTTGTGTTATTCAGTAAACTAGCCGGATCGCTAGCCGGGAGTTGTTTTAAATCCGTACAATTAGGCGTACCTCCACAATAGACATAAACACAAAACAAAGTCTCGTGTACTTTTAAATAATACGCAACAGGAATGAAATATTCAAAACAATGTATATTTTCCAGTGAAAACGCTGACAGCATGGAAGGGTTGCGGAGTAGGGTGTGTGTGAATTACAGAGAGATAATGTCCCCCCCCCCGGTTGCCTCTTTTTTTCGTTGTTGTCTGGCTGCTCTATTTTATTGGAACTGATGACGTCAGAACATTCCTCCATGCATTGCCTGAAATGTCGGTTAGTCCTGATGACCTATCCCCAGATATTCTACGTCCTCCTTTTGAACTTCCTTGACGTCATTTCCGGGGTACCTGGTTTCAGGATCGTTGTCTTGACTTATTAACTGAAATGTTAACATACGGACAGATATTAGGTCGGTATAATAGTTCGCACTTAGCGATTATCAAAGTTTTCTACACACTTTTCGGCGTTGTGTTCTGTAATTTTTTATGATTTTAGATTCAAATGAACAACTACAATAGGAATTGGAATACACTCTACTAAAGTTTGATTGTCACAGCTGGTGAATTTCAAAAATGCAATCTGGACGTGAGGACACTTTAGAAGAACAATATACAATAAAAGTCTGTTTTAAATTTGGAAAAAAAAATGCCACAGAAACGTATAGAATTCTTCAGACTGCTTTTGGACCATGACACATGAATCGAACATCAGTTTTTTGAGTGACAGAAGAGATTCCAGGAAGGCAGGAAATCTGTGAGGGATGTTGAGGGGTATGAGAGGAGTAAGGAAGTTAGAACTGATGACGTCAGAACATTCCTCCACGCATTGTCTGAAATGTCGGTTAATCCCTCTGACCTATCCTATCCTCGGGAATTCTTCTTTCTTCATTTTGAACTTCTTTGACGTCATTCTGAGGTATGAGAGGAGTAAGGATGTTAGAACTGATGACGTCATGTTCGCTGCTTTGTCTTAGGATTGGACTTTCTTTCCTTAAACGTCATCATCGGAAGTCAAGACAGCTGACCGTCCACCTCTGCCACCTGCAACTCCAACCCCCTCAGTAACAATTGTATTTTTTGAGAAAATTAACTCAGGCTAACATTCTACTAATTATTTACTTAACTTTAAAAAAAAACTTAATTAAAGTGATAACTAGGGCTAGGACAACAGCATATTCTTTTCATTGTTTTAACTCTTGAATTAAAACTTTCCGTTGATATCTTATATGCTTCTATATAGAGTGATGTGGTTCTCGGTTGATTAACCGTGTGTAACTCTATCGGATATATACTCGAGAGTCAAAACAATAATAATATTCTGCTGTCATAGCCCTAGTGATAACATAACAGATGTTAGGTCAGTAAAACATTTCGCACTTAGCGATTATCAAAGTTTTCTACACCATTTTCGACAATGTGTCTCGTACTTGTTCTCACACACAATTCCCATTATTGGCAGTCTTTATCATACGGCTTCCACAGACAAACTGATTCGAAAAAACATTTTTCTCTCAGCTCGAAAAACGTGACGTCATTCGTCATCTCGACTCATACCTCTGTTTCGTCTAACTCATTTGACATCGGCTTAACATTGACCTTACATGTCAGCCATTCTTGATTCGATCTTGGAATGACTACGTCTTTCAGATTTGGATTATTTTTATGCAGTCAGTGTGACCCTTATCAAAAACCACATTAGTTAACGTAATCGCTATTGGTGTGATGTTTCAAATATATAACACACAGGTTAGCAGAATATACACCCTCCGATCGCATATTTTTCTAACAAAATCTCCTGTATGTTACTGAGACATGGATCAAACACATTAATTTCATTTGAACCCGAAACAATATATGTCAAGGGGTAAAAATTGGTCAATATTGGGGTCAAAATTGGAGTCAAAGTTTTAAAAAAATTAACCTCTGCGGTCTCTTCCAAATTACTCAGCCAATTTTTAGTCTAAACATTTTAAATTTCAACATAAAGTGTACTTAAACATTGGCGGCCAAGGGGTCAAAGTTCAAAAGATTTTACCTTTGCGGTCTCTAGCAAACTATTCAGCAAATTTTAAGTCTAAACATTTGAAAATTTACATAAAGGGTATTCAGACGAGCTTTTTAATCATTTTTGGAGGAAAATTTAGCTGCCAAGAGGTTAAAGTTGAAAGAGTTGACCTTTGCAGACTCTACCAAACTCCTCCACTAATTTTGCGTCTAAACATTTGAAATTTTAGATGTAGATTACCTGGACATGAGTCAAACTTTCTAATGTATATATACATATGCACATAAAGTTATGAATATTACATAGGCCCCGAGCAAATCCGGGCTGAGCTGTTGATATATATATATATATATATATATATATATATAT
>NC_136497.1:132040339-132052839 GCF_053919585.1 Euprymna scolopes
ACAGGCAACTACCTCAAGCCAGGATTGAAACCCGACCGTTTGTACGGCAGTCAAGGCTCCTAACCATTACACTATTGGCGGCTGCTTGAACGAGTAGTGAGTTTAACGATATTTTTAATATCGTCTGAAATACCTCCGCTCGATTTGTTTACACAAAGAGCGTCGCTTATATGCTAATGGTAATTCGTGTTTCACTTCTCAATATGCTCAACTCAAGGTGAGGAGCACTATATATATATATATATATATATATATATATATATATATATATATATATATACTAGCATGGGTGCCCGGCGTTTCTCCGGGTGTTTGTAGGTGTATGCTGAGCAAAAAACAAAAACAAAAAACAAAAAAAAAAGGTCAATTTTGTAAAATTTTGACCCCTATTATGACCCCTTAACATTTATTGTTTTGGGCTCAAATCAAATTATTAAGTTAGATCCATGTCCAAAGAACCTATATCTAAAATTTCAAGTGTTTAGACCCAAAATTGTTGGAGGAGTTTGGTAGAGTTCTAAAAGGTCAAATCGTTGAACTTTGACCTCTGAACAGCAAAATTTCTGGCCGAAAACCTCTGTACTTTGTATATCAAATTTCGAGTCTGGAGACAAAAAATTGACAGAGTTATTGCGTAGGGAATGTACAGAGACAGACACACAGGCAGACAGACAGACACACAGACAGACAGACACGTTCACTTATATATATATATATATATATATATATATATATATATATATATATATATATATATATATATATATATATTTAATAATGGCTGAATGAAGACGAATTAGCATGAGGAATTTAAAAAGAATGAAAAAGGGTTAACTAACCGGGGTTCGTTCCTCATTCAACAGAGCTAAATCGAGAAAAAAATGACGATTTAATAAAAAAGTGTCATGAATATGGGGTAGAGAAAAATATAATTAAAAAAGATTAATAAATAAACAGGAAAAGAATCACATAGAAATCACATTAAGTCCTAAAAGATTTTCTTTGTGTTTGCAAAGAAAAGGTCTCATGGACTTAATAAAAACGGTTTCTAGGATATTTAAATGGAAAGGCGAGTGCGAGCTGTTTAAGTTTGTGAACATGTGGACACTAAAGTTTGTGGCGCAGCACGGTTATTTATAAGGTGCTCTCAGATGGCAGACCCACATGTATTATTCAGGACGTCAGAAGGTGAAAAATTTCCATAACAAATCTTTGATGGTACGTGTTGTTTTAAACGAAAATTCAATCATTGCGATGTCCGCCCAACGTAGTGCGTACTGCAACTACGTTTGATTAAATAAATAATAGAATTATTATGGTGGTGGAGGAGAGGATCTTTGGGATGGACGATAACATAGTTCTAATAAAAAAAATCACGTGGATTCGACGCAAAATAACACCGTTGTACAGAAGCAGAGATTTGTTTTGCAAATCAGTCACTGATAATACCTAGCCAAGGTAGACGTAGGTACATAGGGCATCTATTAACTAAAGTTTCGTTAAATATATAAAAATTGGAAACTTTCTCATTAATAGTAGATTCAACAATATCTAATTGATGAATTTAATTTCGTCATCCAAATTGGTCTTCGAACAAATCATTAAAGCTCTATGTGTTAGGGTCTTAATTAAATTAGATTTTTTATTTGTAGGAAAAAATGAACCCCATCGTGTACAGAGGTCAGTAAATGTTGGTTTACGATAGACGGAAGTAAGAAAAACTGAAAAAGTCTTTAAAACAAGAACATCTAAAAAGGGAAGAGTTAAATTGGTTTTCTTTGTAAACTTAAGAGCTGGATGGACGTTATTAAGGCGTGTGAAAATAAAAAGCGACAGCTTTCGTATCTTTGTCCAGTAGGCAAACGGTGTCGTCAACATAACGAAAGTAAATATCTGTTTTATGGAAACCAGATAATTGACCCTCTTCGTGCTAACATACAAATATATTAGCAAAAGCTCGTTCCAATGGAGAACCCATGTATACGTCATCAACCTGTCCGCACGTGATATTACGAAAGGCTAGTGCGACCTGCTTAGGATCGTGAACATGTCGACATTAGTTATTTATAAGGTGCTCTCAGATAGCAGACCTACATGTATCATATTATTCAGAACGCCAGAAGGTGAAAACTTTGCATAACAAATCTTTGATGATACGTGTTGTTTTTAACAAAAATCCAATCTTTGCGATGTCCGCCCAACGTAGTGCGCACCACAACTTATATTGCTTTTCTATGTGTAACGTGGTTTTACTCCGCCATTAAATAACCAAGCCAGGATACGTACGGATATTGACAACTCACGTGCCGAGTTAATTGTGTGTCAATATTTTAAGTCGTGGCGTGAGGTATTAAGATTGGAAGGAAGAGAGAGAAGGTGAACAAAAAAGAAAGGAAGGACAAAAAAGAAAAAAGAAATATAGGGAAGAGAAGAGAAAGGAAAAGATGCGTGTCGATTTAAAAGATTTAAAAGATACGCTAGACACACGAGTCTCCTCTTCCTAGACTTTCTACAGCGAGCCGGTCGATCCGTGCGTTCTAAGAGAATTACGGCTAAAACACAAAACTGCTATCTGAGGAGAAAGAGAAAGAAAGAAACTGCATGCTTGTCATGTTTTAAATACGTGTCGGCGACGTGTATGAGAAACAAACCAAAAATAAATAACTATTTCTTACACCTAAAATGTTTGCGTCAAAGATTTTATTTTTCTTTGCGAGTCTCTAAATGCAAACTTTGAATCCATTTCAAAAGTAATAACAACATTAGAGTATGTAAAAATGTACGGTCGGTTATCCATGGCGTTATAAATCTAGTTTAACTTAAATAGAGTTCAAAGTAGACTTCGTAGCCTCATAGGGGATGTCTTTTTCTCTTCCCTGCAACCTCTTTCTCATAGAAGAGATGTTGCGGGTTTGTCTCTGCTTTATCGTTATTTTCATGGCAAGTGCTCGACTGAGCTCCAATCTATGCCCCCCTCCGGCCAAACTTTCACAAGAAACACCCGTCTAGCAGAAAACACTATCAATAATTTCTCCCACTCTTTATCCGTGCCTAAACCTAAACGTAGATTCCATGAACAAAGCTTCTTTCTTAGAACTGCACGCCTATGGAACTGTCTTCTGTTTTCCTGCTTTCCAGCTGATTACAATATGGTTGTGTTCAAGTCTAACGTAAACAAGTTTTTGATGAGCCTTTCCATATATGTTAACAAGTTTATCGAATTTCCATTACTAACGATTACTATATTGTCCAATTTCTACTGTACACTCTTTAACCCTTATCCTCGAGTGGCCTCTTGGCCTTGATAAGTGGTGATGCCTATGTAAAAAAACCCTTAAAACTCTAGTAAATTGAATCTAAGACATGGCGTTTAAACTGGCGATAAGAAGGATATGTGTATTTGTTATGTCTTCTCTATGGATTCTCATCGTAAAATTCAGAGCAATATTTCTCCATCGCTTTGTATCGAGATGATGTCTTGCACCGAAGAAGACAATTTACTTAATTAACGCACAGGATGTTTCCGCATGAAATACAACCAGTGAGTGGAACACTAACCGCGCTTAGAATTCAAGTATCTTTTATTTAGACACATCCTTCATCAGAGATCGGAAATGTTTTACAACAAAACCAAGAAACTAAAAATTTTCTGATTTCCAGCTAGTGATCAGAGATCTAATAAGGAAACTTGAAACGGATTAAAAGATAGATTTCAGACACACGTTGTTCGTCATGGAGATAACGAAATACCAAAGTAGGACATGAAAAGAAAAAAGAAAAAAAACTGGAATATTATGAAGATCTCTAGAAATTAAGTAGTTAAAAGAGCAACCAGACTCACGGAAAAGAATTTCAAAAACAACCTGGTAAATATACCCAGTGAAACAAGTGTAAGAGACGTACAAAAATAGCACGTAAAAAACGTTTAGAATGTTAAAATAATCTATCAGTTGGAATATATTAAATAATGAGTGAATGTTTGGTATCGGGAAGGATGCCCCATCCCAAGCTAAAACGAAATGATAAGATATATATATATATATATATATATATATATATATATATATATATATATGTACTAGCGAGGGGTGCCCGGCTTTGCGTGGTCGTAGAATACGCTTAAATATGATATTTAAATTTGTCTAGATTTCGTATATACTAGCGGGGGGTACCCGGCGTTGCTCGAGTGTTTGGAAGTGTGTGTGTTGGGGGTAGATCAAAACAACGCTGGTAAAAAAACGTTGGCCTGGTGTTTGGAGGTGTAAAAGAAAAAGTTTTAGTAGGAAGGTAGGCTTGAACCCCGAAGCCTTGACCCGAAGGTGGAAACGAAATGAAAATACCCCGAAGGCCTAAGCATCTCGGCCACGAGGGGAGAGGAAGTGGTAAGTGTCTTAAGTAAACGTTTATAAATTGAAATTGACAGGTGCGACAAAGTTAAGTCGCGTGATGTTTGACCTTGAAACATGACGCTGCTGCAAGCCAGTTTTCGCTATTTTATACCGAAAAGCGTAACGAAAAATCTCGAAAATAGCGCGTAAAAGTCGGGCAAATTAAAAATAGACGCGACCCTCGGTCATAACTCGTAGATATTATGATTTAGACATCCTATTATAAATTTTCGTACTGTGTGTGTGTGTGACGCGGTTTGTCTCAGCCTACAGGCAATCCACTCAGGCAAGTTAGGTACCGAAATGAAGCTTATGACCCAGCGGATGTTTTAGTGATATTTATATCCATGTTTGGTGTATGGAAATGCAAAAAAAAAAAAAAAGCCAAAAAATAACGATTTACTAAACAACGTTTTCTTTACTGGATATTTTTCAGGTACAAGGACACAAGTTTGCCCAGCTGGGCAAACATGGGTGTTTGTTATATAAACAGTTTTAAAAAGGAGTGAGTCGGCCGAGAAACCGGCGAAAAAAGCCTTTGGCGGACATACACAAAATGCATACACACACACATACACAGTAACACACATTTCCGTTTATATATAAAGAGATTATTATAGAGTCGTGATTTCAAAAGTAAAAAACGTATTTGGGTGCTATCAGCTAAAATCGAAACTGAATGCAAAACTATAGCATTTAAAGCTGATTGCGTTACCACTGTTCCAACGTGACGCGAATAACACAATTATATAACAAGTTTTTTACCTTTGACACATTTTTGACTCCTAAAAAACTATTTGAAACGACTAAAGACCTATAAAAGAACGGTCCATTTTTTTTCATTGAGACGAAAGTAGCTAACATATAAGTTGTTTAATTGTTTTATTCTGTTTTATTCTGTTTTTATTCTAGGCAAACGTTAATTATTTTTTATATTTATTGTTTATTATTTTGTTTGTTTTATTTAGTAAAATATTTTCTCGTCCTTTTTTTTCATTGAGACGAAAGCTCCATTCATTAAAATCTAGCAAATTGATTTAGATTTAAAATATAGACTACATAGATTAATAAATTTCTATTCTTTTTTACCCCCCCCCCTTCCTTGTATCTCATATTTTTTTAAAACGTAACGAAACTAATCTGCAGAACAAGAGTCGCGTTTTAACAACAGCAAATTTTTAAACCTTTTCTGGAACGCTGAACTGAATCTAAAGTGAATAATATCTTCCATATTTTTCATTTTCATTAAAATCTAGTAAATTGATTTGAAATATGGGTACGTCCAAGGATGGAGTATTGCTGTCACATCTGGGCAGGAGCTGATAGGAAGATCTTATCCTGCCTTGATAGAGTTCAGGATCAGCTTCGTAGCTTAGCGAGAGATGCTCTTTCCTATTCCCTGCAACCTCTTTCTCACAGAAGAGATGTTGCAAGCCTGTCTCTGTTTTATCGTTATTTTCATGGCAAGTGCTCGTCTGAGCTCCAATCTATGGCCCCTCCTCTCCAAACATTCACGAGAAACACTCGTCTAGCTGAAAACACCATCAATAAATTTCCTCACTCTTTTTCTGTGCCTAAACCTAAACATAGATTCCATGAACAAAGCTTCTTTCTTAGACCCGTGGAACTATCTTCCGTCTACCTGCTTTCCAGCTGATTACAATATGTCCGTCTTCAAGCCCAACGTAAACAAATTCTTGATGAGCCATTACCCTTAAGTAATCCAATTTACCAAATTTACACTTCTAACGATTACTATATTTGTTATGGAGAGGCAAAGTTCGAATGAACTCAAAATCCGGGCCAACAAAAATGGAACCCGGGAATTGGATGACCTGGTCCTATGACGCAAGTCGTTTTATGGGTCAGGCCGTTTTATGGAGCAAGGTTCGAATGAACTTAAATCCTGGCCGACAAAAATGAAACCGGAAATGGGTTGACCTGAAGATGACATAATTCGGTCGCAGGTAAGACCAAAAGCAAACGCCAGGCTGGTCAAAATATGGATCTATGACGTCAATTGGTTTATGGGTTACCAGGTCGAAAGTCCATAAAAGTGAGATGGTAAACAAAAACAAAACAAAGAGAGACGCGGTGACGGGGAACGAGAGACAGACGACGAGGAACTGCCTGTCACGTTCGCAATCTACACCTCTCACCACCACCTCCACCGCCGTATTGTGTATATATGAATGTTTGTTAAATAAACCAAGCTTGTTTATAACAAAGTGTATCGTTATTTATTGATAAATGAACAGCGGTCATTCCAATCACTAGACGATTTACAACAAACATATATGTATAAATGTCAAACACACTATTTATCAGTTTATCTATCGAGATATTCAAAAATCTCTTATAGTTGAATTACAGGTGGTGCTCATGTAGTAGAATGCACCCTGTCTCTAGATGAAATACTAAGACTTTTCCTAAGACGAACAACAACAGCAATACAGAACATACGTCATCTTCATACCATCAGTATATAACATATTGTCCTTTTGACCATCGTACTCTCTTTAACCCTTATCCTCGAGTGATCTCTGGGCCTTGATAAGTGGTGATTCCCTTGTAAAAAAATCAATTATTTGAGACTCCTAGCGCCGCTTTGCGATTTTTAGTTTCGGGGGAGATAGATTTTGAAAGTACGGAGACAGCCAGACAGACATAAAATCTTTTTACATATTATCATTATCATTATTATTATTATTATTATTATTATTATTATTATTATTATTATTATTATTATTATTATTATTATCTAAATATTAATTTGTTAGGTTGGTGCAAAAACAATATCGTTTCCTCACATATGTTACTTTTATATATGATTTCTGAATTAATTCCTTGATATATATATAATCATGTTATATATCATTTTGAAGCGCGTTATTCGCGCCATCAAATCCTTTCATTCGTTATCGTTCGCAATCTCTTCATTCATGTTTCTAGGATTTTCGACAGCATGGACAAAATTCAAATCTGCACGATTTTCTTGTTCCAGCTTAAATTAGGCCGAAAAACTGTCGAAACAGCTCGGTATATCAATGAGGCGTTTGACCCAGGAACCACTAACAAACGTATGGCACTACGGTGGTTCAAGAAATTTCGCAATGGTGACGAGAGCCTCAAAGATGAAGACGGTCGCGGCCGGCCGACTGCGATTGATAACGAACATTTGAAAGCCTTAATTAAAGCCGATCCTCGCAAAACCACACGAGAAGTTGCTGTTGAATTCGAGGTCGACCACTCAACAGTCGTTGGCCGTTTAGAGTAAATAGGGAAGTCAAAAAAGTTGGATAAATGAGTGCCGCATGAATTGAACGATAATAAAAAAAATCGTCGTTTTGAAGTGTCTTCTACGGTCCTTCTGTGCAACAAAAACGACCCATTTCGCGAGCATTTTGTATGATGAGAAGGGAATCCTCTACGACAACCGGCGACGTTCGACAAAGTGGTTGGATGCCGGAGAAGCATCACAACACTTCCTGGAACCTAAATTGCTTCCCCCAAGGTTATGGTGACTGTTTGGTGGTCTGCGGCCGATCTCAGTCATCACAGCTTCTTGAATCCGAGCGAAACGATTACGGCAGAGAAGTACTGTCAACAAATTGACGGAATGCTCCAGAAGCTCCAACGTATGTTCCCGAGATTGGTCAATGTGAAGGGACCAATTCTCCTCCATGACAACGCTCGCACCCATGTTGCTTAACTGACCCTGTAGAAGCTGAAAGAATTGGCTACGAGACTCTGACTCATCCGCCATTTTCACCAGACCTTTCGCCCACCGATTATCACTTTTTCAAGCATCTCGACCACTTCCTTCGCAACAAATGCTTCCAAAGCCAAGATGATGCCGAATCGGCCTTACATGACTTTGTTACATGATACGGGCTGTCCCCTTTTCATGTAAGTATAAAAATAGAGAGATTTAGTTAAAATGAAAATGAAATAGCATAGACGAAATTCGAACCTCGTAATTTAGGTTTAGAAATAGATTACGAGAGAGAATTAGCAATGGGATGTGAAAACAAACCATTGTTTAGCTTAGAGATTAAATAGTTTCAAGAAAAGAATGTGCGTTGTCAATTCTGTTATGAAAATTCAATTGAGGAATGCAACTATAGGATAATTTAATAAACATGTTTTTAACATATTGGAAATATAGGTTACTGGGAATATAGGTTAAAATTCCTTTTGTAAACAAAGGAAAAAGATTTGGACACGCATTTCCAGAACACGTGAAAGAAGACACATGTTTTAACATGTGTATGACGTCATGGAAAATGGGAAGTTCTCGATATAGTTAGAAACTTTAGAGTTAAACAGAGGAGAAACTGAGAGAAACTGGAAGAGAGTTTGAGGACGACAGACGATAGTCTGCAGTTGGGATTCGAACGTCTAGAAGCGAGACGGTCACTTTTGAAACTTAATATGTGAAGCTTTGAATTCTTGATGATGAAAACCACGACCGGTCGAGAGAAAAAATAAACCCATCATGTGTTTTTATAAACGTCGTCTTTGTGTTGTAATTCTACCAAAAGGTAAAGTGAAAATTGTTATTATATGTCTTGTATATCATGTGTTTTAAAATGTCTTTACATACACAATATTAACACTAAGACTGTCTCAACACTGTCTCCTCACTCAAAGAGCTTCTACACTTCTAAGTATGAACTTTTTATATATATGAATCTCTTTATAACACGATAACAGAACGCAACAACATCTCTCCAACAACATCCCTCTTACTAAGACTCTCTAAGACTCTAAGACTGCACTTTAATAAGATTTAATAACAACAGTAACAATAACATCAAGAACAATAATAATAATAAGACTATTATATAACAACTTTATCGCTTCCAGAACTCGGGATTTCTATGCTAGTGGGATAAATAAACTTGTATCTGGTTGGCAAAAATGTGTCGATTCCGATGGTTCTTACTTCGATCAATAAAGTTCATTGTAAAAGGAGTTATGTGCTTTTGAAGTTGGACGTCAAAAGCGACATCATTTTTGCACCAACCTAATACTTGTCCGTATGTCCAATGTCACAAAAAAACCACATCATCATCGCAAACATTAATTAATGATAAATGAATTACGTCTCTTATAGTCGCTTTTTATAAATTAAAAATTTTTACAACCATCCCCTCTTCCAAATTTTTTATTACTATTGTTACCTGCTTATATGTTATGCTGAAATTTGTACAAATTCCAACACATTTCAGATAAAAAAAATACCTACTTAGTGTCATGTCGGAATGAGTAAAATCAATAGTATTTTTGTTTTGTAGGGATCTTTTAAATCTACGCATGTCAGGTGAAAACATTAATATTTACTTACATGTCATGTTGAAATTAGTAAAAATTTAAACGCATGTCAGGTGGAAACATTATTACCTGCTTACATGTCATGTTGAAATTAGTACAAATTTCAACGCATTTCAGGTGGAAACATTATTACCTACTTAAGACTCATGTCGAAATGTGTAAAATGATATAGTGCTTTAGTTGATTAGGAACTTTTTAAATTTCCGCATTTCAGGTGAAAACATTATTACCTACTTACATGCCATGTTGAAATTAGTACAAATTTCAACGCATTTCAGGTGAAAACATTATTACGTACTTACATATCATGTTGAAATAAGTAAAATCCCATAGTGATGTTTTTGATTATGGATCTTTTAAACATACGCATTTCAGGTGAAAACATTAATACCTACTTAAGAGTCATGTCAAAATAAGTAAATTCATAGAATGCTTTTGTTGATTAGAGATCTTTTAAAACTTACGCATTTCAGGTGTAAACATTATTACCTATTCAAGCGTCATGTTGAAATAAGTAAAATGATATAGTGCTTTTGTTGATTAGGGTTCTTTTTTAACCTGTGCATTTCAGGTGAAATCATTATTGCCTATTTACATGTCATGTTGAAATTATTACAAAGCACTTAGTGCAAAGCAGCTTTCTGTAAATACGAAAAACCAGAACTATTCCTCCATACACGTGTAATCCAAGATGTCCTCGAATAATAAACACTTTGGGACCATCAGAACTTACATAAAATCGCTCTGACTTAATATCACGTGAATATCATGCACATCTAGTTGAACTTTTAAAAGACATTAAAGACAGACATTACTGGGATTTCTATTTGCAAATGTTTATGTTATTAATTTAAAAAAAACACACACACTAACACTTGATCATAATGCTGCGAGATCAGGATAAGATCAGAAAAGTTAAGAGCAAAAAAAAAAAGCCAAGAGCAAAAAAAAAAAGTAAAGAGCAAAAAAAAAAGCCAAGAGCAAAAAAAAAAGCCAAGGGCAAAAAAAAAAAGCCAAGGGCAAAAAAAAAAGCCAAAGAGCAAAAAAAACAAAAAAACCAAGAGCAAAAAAAAAGTTAAGACAAAATAAAAGCATTTGCAAAAAAAAAGCCAAGAGCAAAAAAAAAAGCCAAGAGCCAAAAAAAAAAGCCAAGAGCAAAAAAAAAAAGCCAAGAGCAAAGAAACTTTTTTTCTTTGCTCTTAACTTTTCTGATCTTATCCTGATCTCGCAGCATTATGATCAAGTGTTAGTGTGTGTGTTTTTTTTAAATTAATAACATAAACATAAAGCCAAGAGCAAAAAATAAGCCAAGAGCAAAAAATAAGCCAAGAGCAAAAAAAAGACAAGAGCAAAGAAAAAAAGCCAAGAGTAAAAAAAAGCCAAGAGCAAAAAAAAAAAAGAAAAAGCCAAGATAAAAAAAGCCAAGAGCAAAAAAAAAGCCAAGAGCAAAAATAAAAGCCAAGAGCAAAAAAAAGCCAAGATAAAAAAAGCCAAGAGCAAAAAAAGCCAAGATAAAAAAAGCCAAGAGCAAAAAAAAAGCCAAGAGCAAAAATAAAAGCCAAGAGCAAAAAAAAGCCAAGATAAAAAAAGCCAAGAGCAAAAAAAAAAGCCAAGATAAAAAAGCCAAGAGCAAAAAAAAGCCAAGACCAAAAAAAAAAAGCCAAGAGCAAAAAATAAGCCAAGAGCAAAAAAAAGCCAAGAGCAAAAAATAAGCCAAGAGCAAAAAAAAGCCAAGAGCAAAAAAAGCCAAGATAAAAAAAGCCAAGAGCAAAAAAAGCCAAGAGCAAAAAAAAGCCAAGATAAAAAAAGCCAAGAGCAAAAAAAAGCCAAGAGCAAAAAAAGCCAAGATAAAAAAAGCCAAGAGCAAAAAAAAGCCAAGAGCAAAAAAAGCCAAGATAAAAAAAGCCAAGAGCAAAAAAAAGCCAAGAGCAAAAAAAGCCAAGATAAAAAAAGCCAAGAGCAAAAAAAAAGCCAAGAGCAAAAATAAAAGCCAAGAGCAAAAAAAAGCCAAGATAAAAAAAGCCAAGAGCAAAAAAAAGCCAAGATAAAAAACCAAGACCAAAAAAAAGCCAAGATAAAAAAAGCCAAGAGCAAAAAAAAGCCAAGAGCAAAAATAAAAGCCAAGAGCAAAAAAAAGCCAAGATAAAAAAAGCCAAGAGCAAAAAAAAGCCAAGATAAAAAAAGCCAAGAGCAAAAAAAGCCAAGAGCAAAAAAAGCCAAGATAAAAAAGCCAAGACCAAAAAAAAAAGCCAAGAGCAAAAAAAAGACAAGAGCAAAAAATAAGCCAAGAGCAAAAAAAGCCAAGAGCAAAAAAAAGCCAAGAGCAAAAAAAAAAAAAGCCAAGAGCAAAAAAAGCCAAGATAAAAAAAGCCAAGAGTAAAAAAAAGCCAAGAGCAAAAAAATAGCAAGATAAAAAAAGCCAAGAGCAAAAAAAAAGCCAAGAGCAAAAAAAAAAGCCAAGAGCAAAAAAAGCCAAGATAAAAAAAGCCAAGAGCAAAAAAAAGCCAAGAGCAAAAAATAAGCCAAGAGCAAAAAAAAGCCAAGAGCAAAAAAAAGCCAAGAGCAAAAAAAAAGCCAAGAGCAAAAAAAAAGCCAAGAGCAAAAAAAAGCCAAGAGCAAAATAAAAGCCAAGAGCAAAAAATAAGCCAAGAGCAAAAAAAAGCCAAGAGCAAAAATAAAAGCCAAGAGCAAAAAAAAAAGCCAAGAGCAAAAAAAAAAAGCCAAGAGCAAAAAAAAAGCCCAGAGCCAAAAAAAAAAAGCCAAGAGCAAAAAAAA
>NC_136497.1:132057839-132060339 GCF_053919585.1 Euprymna scolopes
CTAGAGAATCCAGAAGGCGACGCGCAGAACCTTTGCACGCCTCCCATCTCGACGACGACGACGACGATGATGAGAGCGGCTTTCAACTTTGGCGAAGGCCATAACGTTGACGAATGCCGTAGAGTTATGAGAAAAACAATCTCACCACAAACACAGTTCTACTATTCCTCGCTCTCCGGGAAGCTGACAAAAAAAAAAAAAAAAAAAAAGATTAAAATAAAGACAAATAAATAAATAAACTGCTAACCTCATCTTCATAGTTGTTGTTCCACCACGTTTCGGCCAATTCAACCTATGGCCTTCTTCAGATAGTTAACCGCAACGCGATAGGGATTCTGGATCTTGTAACTGTATCCCCAGTAATTACTGCCTTCCATAGTTGTTGTCGTCTCATCACGTTTTGGCCAACTAATCCTTTGGCCGGCTTTGGGTGGGATTGAAACCGCTATCAATCCTACCCAAAGTAGGCCATAGGATTAGTAAGCCGAAACGCGGTGAGACAACAACAACTATGGAAGGCAGTAATTACTGAGGATACAGTTGCAAGACTCAGCATTCATATCGTGTTGTTGTTAACCATCTGAAGAAGGCCAGAGAATAAGTTGGCCGAAACGTGGGGAAACAACAACTATTAAGACGAGAATCACAATCCGTAAAAAAATAAAAAAATAAAAAAAATAAATAAAAAATAAATAAAAATAAATAAAATAAAATAAAGGCACATATTATAAAGCCTCATCTCAAAAGATTCTAAAATATAAAAAATAAAATAATCTTAATATTAATAAAGCAGCAGCAGGAATTCCCATCTGGATAAAAGTATCGTAGGTTCACAACAATAGATACCACACACAAATTCGATACATCTAGGCTAATAGCCCCTATCTTATGTAGCTTTTAAACACCATTTCATGCACATTCAGTCGTGGTAATATAATACTACATTACATCCTACGAACAACACCATCAGAATCGCAGCACCTAACGAGAAAGGAATCCTTAGTTTTCTCTCTAAATATTTAGTCCTACCGCTGCGAGGAATTCTACACGTTCCACAGATTTTATAGTTACACCGACCGTAACAGGCTCATACATACATAGATTCTGACTGCCTGAGCTCTGATAATTCTCATATTCTGGAATCTAGTTATTCACTTTATAAATGAACGGTTACTAACGTTAAAATATGGCGCAACAAAGAGACATATTATTTTGCCCGGCGTCAACTTCATTCAATACATAGGTCATTTCAGTCATGTAAGATCGATGAATACAAGAGAAAGAGAGAGAGAGAGAGAGAGAGAGAGAGTGAAAAAATCATTAAACGAACGTTCTATAACAAGTTTACTTGCTTTCTTTTACAAAGTTTTAAACACGCTATCCGCTATAAGAATCTCCTCCGTCATCTGTAAGTCTTATAAATGAACGCCTAACAGAAAAGACATAGTTTCTTTTGTCCGATGCGATCTTAGTTATTACTTAAATCTATATGTAAACATTGCCATATGCCAAAATTGTGGTCCAATTATAAATGCCCCCAAAATTAATATTTGAAATAAACCACATATTTGTATAATAAAATGCTGTTTGTTTTCTGTGATTTCTTTAAATTTACAATTCACCACCTCTAAAAAAACACCACACACACACACGCACACACGCACACACGCACGACTTTTATATCTACAGGCTGGAAATTTGGTATATAGGATATTCAGATTAAAAGATTTTCACCTGAAAAAAAGGGTTGCTAAGCGGGCAAAAAATGAAAATTATGGTAGTTGAGACCATCAGATATTTATCTGTTTGTGAAAATGATTAACAAAGTTTGAAAACACTTTTTAAAGAAAAGTAGCAAGCTGGTCTAATGGTTATCGTGCAGACGTTGGTATCGATTTCAGCTTAAGTGTTTTTTTTTACTTACAACAAGTGAATTGTTTTAAATAATATACTTGTCGCATGCACATGTGTCAGTTTCTTTTCGTTTTTTTATTACTTTATTTTTTCAAAGGAATTTAACGTTATATATAATACCGGGCAACGCCGGCTATATCTTCCAGAATATATATACTAGCAAAAGTAACCGTCGTTGACTGGGTTCAAAAACAGCCTACAGAAAATGAACTCTGATTTATGAAAGTGTGATAGGTTATGAAAAGGAAGGGTTGTAAATTTGGGTTGAATTTGGGGGTATCAAAACCAAAGCAAAATATGATGAAAGTAAAAATAAAATAGATAAACCCCATAATTTATTATACCATACCTGTTCACACTGAAACACTTATCACAATATTCTGTGGATCTATATTAAAAAAACCTTGTTAAACTTTCTGACATATTTCCATTCTATGGAGGTCAGGTGCGAACGAACACCCTATAATTTTATTATACCATATTTCTTCAAACTGAAACATAATTATCAAAGTATACTTACGCAGATAAATATGAAAAGTCTTTATTAAAGTTTGTGCCTATTTCCATTCTATGGGGGAGGGCCAGG
>NC_136497.1:132062839-132077839 GCF_053919585.1 Euprymna scolopes
AATATTTAAATGGGCTTTATTCAAGAGTTAAAATTTTATGATAATTGGTAAAAAACAAAAACAAACTATATTTTCAAACCAATAAAATTTGCATTCATTTGAATATATAATGTCCTGCAATCCAGCTTCTGTTTTGCTGGTTCGGTTGCCTCCCTTGTGGCTTTGCGAGGGCACGCATATATATATATATATATATATATATATATATATATATATATATATATATATATATATATATATATATATATATATATACTAGACTACCCGTGATCCGTTGGGTCAGTATGTTATATTAGCTACGGAATTAATGTATGAGCTTGAAACTTGTGACGTAAAGAAAATACTTTTTGTGACATAACAGAAGCATTTCATTTTGTGACATAACAGAAACATTTATTTGTAAGAAAATTGCGTCAAAATAACTCAAACCTAATACGGAAAATGATGATGAAAAAATAATGCAAAAAGTGTGAACAATTGTTTAGTTGGATAATTTAAATGGAGGAAAAAAAAACAAAAAAAAAATTGGGACGCTGAAAACGTACCCAGTAAAATAATACGTTTTATTGTCATGTTGATTATTTATTTGTGAATATGTTTTTTTTTAAATTTGCATTATAAATAAATAATCAACGCGACAATAAAACGTATTTATTTACTGGGTACGTTTTCAGCGTCCAAATTTTTTTCTCGTTTAAATTATCCAGACAAATTTGCTAATACTTTCTGATTCTTTTTTTATTACATCGTTCATTTCTGTATTACGTTATGGGTTTATGGTTATGTACGCATGCGCAACCGGAAGTCGTACACCGGATGTTGGGTTACAAGGCCATTTGAGTTTTGTGATTATATATATATATATATATATATATATATATATATATATATATATATATATATAGTTGGGAATCTTTCTCGGCCGATAATGACATGCGCCTTGGTGTTTCAGCGAACTGTCTTTATTTAACGGAGTGTATATATATATATATATATATATATATATATATATATATATATATATATATATATATATATATATACATATTAATTATCGATGTTTGACATCGTCCAAATGCCTCTACTCGATTTGTTTTACACAAAGAGCGTCGCTTAATACGTTAATGACAGCTATCACTGCCTAGCCTATTGACCATGCTTTCGTCGCTAAAAAGCACTTTTGACCAATATGAAGATTCATGATCTTCATTGCATCTGAGGAAGTCCAGACGGCGCTTTCTGTTCTTTATAGACATCATTGGTTTGCGTCTTGCAACATATCCTCGCAAATTACATTCCTGTAATCAGTTCTTGACAGTAGAAAGAGAGCACTTTTTTACAAGATTGCAGTTTTGTTGGATTTGGGGAGCCGTTTCACATATGTTTCTTAAGCTGCGGATCTTGATAGCATTGTCTTCACTGTGAGAAGTACCTCTAGTACGACCAGATTTCGGGGCATCACGAACACTGCCGGTGTTTTGGTGCTTTTGCAAAGTCGTTCGTACCGTTTTCTCATCACATTTCAACTGCGGCCAATTTCCCGATTGGATAAACCAGACATGTGGAGATTAATGAACTCCTGATGATTACTAAGAGAAAGTCATGGCATATGGACTAAATGTTACGTTGTATAACCTAGAACAACAACAATTACGATTAGAGATGCCTGTTGGTGGATATTTTAAAGTGATTGAGAGGCGATAATTTAGGCTGGTTTTAAGCGAATTTGTTGCTGCGGACTTTCTTTTTGCCTCCACAATTTGATGTTATTTTTTTGTTAAATTGACGTGAACGCTATAATATTTCAATTAGACAAATACGAACAGGTAAAATTATAAAGGAATAAAAGGCGAATCAAATGAGGTATAGGTTGTTTAAATAGTTACATTAAATTTAGCTTAAATTTGTAGTGTTTGAAAAAATTACAAGTGCGGACTTTCTTTTTGCCGACACCATATGCATATACATATGTGTAGATATATATGTATATATATATGTATATGAACATATATATATTTGTATATTTATATGCATGTATATATATATATATATATATATATATATATATATATATATATATATATATATATATATACACACACACACAGAGAAAGAGAGAGAGAGAGAGAGAGAGAGAGAGAAAGAAAGAATAAATGACAAAAAACTATATTCCAAAATTCATGATGTTGACCATCTTATAATTTATTCCTTTAATTTAGTTGAATTTTACAATTCTTGGCAGTATCTGTTTCGTAGCGCAAAATCAATCATTTAATTATATTAATCAGTGAATCTCTCTCTCTCTCTCTGTATATATATATATATATATATATATATATATATATATATATATGTAGTAAAACTCCTTTAATTGTAACTTCCTCTAATGTTGGACTTCCTCTCATTTGAACTTCTAAACCTGAACTTTCTCTAAACTTGAAATGTCTCGTCATTGAAATTGTATTACCGTATTTGATGCGGAGTTGCAGTAAAATATATACATATTAATTATCGATGTTTGACATCGTCCAAATGCCTCTACTCGATTTGTTTTACACAAAGAGCGTCGCTTAATACGTTAATGACAGCTATCACTGCCTAGCCTATTGACCATGCTTTCGTCGCTAAAAAGCACTTTTGACCAATATGAAGATTCATGATCTTCATTGCATCTGAGGAAGTCCAGACGGCGCTTTCTGTTCTTTATAGACATCATGGTTTAGTCATATATTGCGCAGAAATGTTAATATTGGTACTATGTAATTAATGTAGATTAGCTAATGATAATTAATTTACACTAACTGTAATTGTGTTTTTAAGATTGCTATATTTAAAGCAAGCACATTAACAAAAGCATGGGGTAAATTATGCTCAGCGCCAAAGGCTTCTGAACTGAAAGAATCAGAGAATACATCTGGTCTAGAAAAAATTCTTGAAACCAAACGGTTACCGACCAACCACACTGTTCTTAAATCACTTAATGCAAATGATGTTGAAATGTGGGTGCAACAAGATGAAGAAACTATTGATCAATATTCTGAAGGCAGTAATAGTGATGAAAAAAGTCCTTACTTTAGTGAAAACTGTTTTGCAAGCAATGTCACTCCGAAGAGATATAATCATAAAGAAGCTACAGAACCAAGTAATTGTAGATTTTCGTGATCGCTTACGGAATACAATGGCAGTGTCCGAGAGGTCAGTCGATGAAAATAGAAAGTGCAATGAGACTCATTCATTGAATAAATAAAAAAAAACTGTATTTTACATAAATGTATGATTTCTGTAGATGATAACTTAGGTAATAAATACCTAACAAGTAAGAGTAGATTTAATTTATTTTCAATGTTTTTGTTCCTGGTAATAATATTTAACAATTCTTACTTGCAATATATCGTAAACTCAACTTAATATATAATTGAAGTATCATATAACAATGAATTTCATTTACTATTTCTTAATTCTTAGAAAATTAAAATTAACTGCAGCACATTTTTTTTATTACGAAACTTGAACAGCATCCTCTAATTTGAACGAAGCGAATGTTCAAATTATAGGACTTAAACTGTATATATATATATATATATATATATATATATATATATATATATATATATATATATATATATATATATATATATATGTGGGGTGCAAGTATGCCTAAATCAATATGCGCATATGGGCCCGTATAATCGCCTCCTTGGGGACAGGGGCGTTGAAGCGTGTATGTATCTGTGTATGAGTGCATCCATACCTATGCACGCGTACCCAATTTTAGCACCTTAAAGAAAATTTGACGTAAGCGAGAGCACCGCGGGTGTCTATGCATGCAGGCGCACATATGTGCATATATTTGCACGCCAGGGCGGGGATTTATGTGTACATGTGACCGTTTCTTTTAAGTATATATGTGTGTACGTGCGCATGTGTGTACCCGTGCCCGCGACCGCTAGCTAATCCTCTCCAAACAATTAACAACAAAATAAAAACTAAAACATAAGCGAACACCCAACAGGTCAAGACATACTTACCAAGAAATCATCTCACCAACGAGACGCATAAAAACTTTAACATTAAGACTCGAATTTTAAAGTAATCCCCCCTCCTGCCACCCCCACATATTCCCTTCCCCTCCATGCATCCCTATGCCCTCAGCCACACAAGAAATGAACTTCACAGACCTTCCCCCACAAGTTCCTTAAACCCCAAAACTAATACATTACCGACATACCAAGCGCCTCCTCCCACCTTTCCCCTTGTTCCCTTTCTCTCTTTCTTCCACCCCCTCGCTCCCCCTGACCTCATTCACTCTTTCATTCTTTCATCCCAAAATAGCGAACATTTCTGTAAAAGTCTGAGGAAGCTACAGACGGCCAAAAAAAAACGGCTGAGTAGCTGAAACAATAATGTAACTTAACAGAAAGATAAGGTAATAAAAAATAAAACGTATATATATATATATATATATATATATATATATATATATATATATATATATGAGGGAATATGAGCGAAAAATGAATTCACAAATACTCTTATTGTCTTCTATATACGCTCCATCGAAATTTGTTGACCTTTACATTATCCTGATAAGTCTCTTCTTATAGAATTGCATTTACTCTCTTCTTCTATCTATTCTCTCTCTCTCTCTCTCTCTCTCTCTCTCTCTCTATATATATATATATATATATATATATATATATAATATGTGTTTGTAATTCGAAAAAGCTTTTCTCTTATTTGCATGTCTCCTCACGAGTGCAAATTAGGCACAACGTCACTTATTTATTTATTTATTTATATATTTCTTTATTTATATATGTCTCAATTGACGTTAAACCCGATTTATTATTTATGTCGTACAAATTAACATGACACAACAACTAGGTGATTCTCTATTCGTCTGATATTTAGGCGCGTCATCCGAGCAACCAAGAAGGACAAAGAGTAACCGATCTTTATTTAGACGGACTGTCATGCAGTTTTTTTTCGCTACAATCTTTATAATAAGCTGTAGGACTGACCTGAGTCACCCCTAAGTCAAGAATTAGGACGAAAATACCAGGAACTGCTATCCAGAGTCACTCATCCTCTTCCTCTCCCCCCTCCCTCTCTCTTTTTCGCTGTAACAAATTCCTAGCCAGCATGACAGGCGAGTAGGCAGTACACTCTTAGAACCGAAACCAACGAGACGTATGTTGTCGATGAACATTATTAACAAGAAGTGTACTCACTCCAAAATGTAAAAAGGCAAATAACGTTATTTCCTTTTAAAGGTTAACATTTGTATTTTATTTTTCCAACAACAACTAATGAAGACAAGTGCCAGCCAAATACAAAATAAACATGTTTTTCTTTTTCATCCTGAATAACGAAAACAACAACTACAATAACATCAACAACAACATGAATAACAACAAAAAGAAGAAGAAGAAGAAGAACAACAACATCAACAAAAACAACAACGACAACAATAACAACAGCAACAACAACAAAGACAACAACACCATCTATAAAAACAAACCCAACAACAGCAAAAACAACAACAGCACCAAAAATAACAACATCAAAACAAAAATAAAAAACAAAACAAAAACAAAAATAACAACATCAACAACAACAAAAACAAGAACAACAACAATAACAAATAACAATAACGACAAAAACAACAGCATCAACAACACCAAAAATAACAACAACAACAACATCAACAACAACATCAATAACAACACAAAGAAGAAGAAGAAGAAGAAGAACAACAACAACAACAACAACATCAACAAAAACAACAACAACAACAACAACAAAAACAGCAACAACAACAAAAACAACAACAACACCATCAATAACAACAACACCAAAAACAACAACATCAACAAAAACAACAACGACAACAACAAAAAACAGCAACAACAGCAGAAACAACAACATCATCAACAGCAACACCAAAAATAACATGAACAACAACAAAAATAACAACAACATCAACAACAACACCAAAAATAACAACATCAACAACAAAAACAACAAAAACACCGTCGACAGCAACAAAAACAACAACAACAACAACAACAACATCAACAACAAAAACCACCATCACCACGACCGTCACCACCTCACCACCACCACCACCACAACGAGTTAAACATAAAAATAAATTTTCCCTAAAGTTAAAAGGAAAAATATATTTGTTTTAAAAAGTAAACAAACATTTGTTAACCTTTAGGGAACTATTGTTGTTTTTAAAATGTTTTACTCGTATTTATATTTTAAAAAAATATGTCTCATAAGTCTCCCCTTATCTTTTTGCAAAGTCTTTTAGCAATAACTAAAAACAAATGACAGCATGCCATTCCGTCTAGATTAAAATCGGTTTCTTCTTGCAGTTCTTGACATAACGGAGCTTCAATTTCTCGTCTCTTCCCGGAACGCAATCAGAACAAATACTTGTCTAGCTGAAACAACTGCCAACAATTTTCGTCACTCCCCATCTGAGCCCAAAACTAAACGAAAATTCCACGAGTAGAGTTTCTTCCTTAGAGCTGTCCCTCTGTAGAACACAGTACCGTTTGTTTGCTTTCCGGCTGTCGACTTCAAGTCTAATATGAATAAATACCTATTGAGGCGTTCATTTGTAACAGAGTGCGTATTGGCGAGTGTTAGTAAATACCAGCAACAGCTAGTGAAGCTATTAGCAGCAGCAGCAGCTGTTAAAACACGTATGCAAATTAGGCGGTGAGTGTGGGCTTGTGTCACAAGAAAAAGAACAAGAAAAAGAAAAAAAAAGAACAGCACGTCGTCGACAGGTGTTGTTTTTTTACTCGTGAGAGGTGAGAGAGAAAAATACACCACGTGGCGAGGAGGAGAAAGCAAAGCGTAGACTTGTTGAGATTGACGTGTGATCCAGTGGTGGCGGCTAGAGACTTTTAAGCTGGTGTCGAGACGGCAGGGTTTTGTTAATCTCATGGCAGACGAAATTAGCAGTATAAAAACAGAAAGTAGCAGTAATGAATACGTTTTATTAAAACAGTAAAAAAAAGCCAAATCAGATTTGTATTTTTCCTGTTTTATTTATTTTGTTCCTTTTGCGACGGTACCAACATTACTCTACCCAAGTTTCCACAGTGACTGATATTATCTCAGCGTCTTCCTAAAAGTTAACTATTATGATTAAGTGGCCTCCGGGCATTGATAAATGATGATATGCATAGTAAAAAAAAAAAAAAAAAGAATCCTACATTGCTCGAATGACGTGCCTAAATATCACACAAATAGAGTCATTGCTCATGCCTTAATATATGGAACGATAAATGCGTTGCTGTAAACGAAACAACATTACAGCCTCAATCACCACCGCGATACGGGTCCGGAACTGGGAGCATACCTTTTCCACAAGCGCCAGCAGGAGCTCGGCGAATACTCGGCGGATGGCGGCAACTAGGCTGGCTGGCTTCTTGTTGTAGGAGGTCATGTTGGTGATGTTCTCAACGTATGATCAAACGAAGTAGTCCATTACGCTCAGGCCGGGGGAAGAGGGAAGAGGACAGTGAAGGAAGTGTACAATGTCGTAGCACTCCTGAAACCAAGCCTGAGTTTCTTTGGACATGAGCCGGTGCCTAGTCCAACTACCACACCTAGGGTCTGACCCTAACCCTAACCCTAACCCTAACCTGCCAGCGGCCACAAGTGGATCACCACACCTTTTAGCACGCCCAGATACATTTTGATGTTGACTTTAAAGCCGAGTTCGAAGATATGAGGTGGCATGATGTGTCCCTCATTTAAAACCACACCAAAGACATCTGTGGCCGGAAACTTCGTTCATCTGTGCACTTCAGCGTGTAGCCGTCCGGATTGGAATTTTGAGGTTGCTGCCACTGATCCTCTTGTGGATAGAGAGCATGAGTTGAACATTGTGCCACTTTCAGACATGGTAGAAGCCTTTTTTTTGACCACATTGGTCTACGAAAGTCTGCCTCATTCGCCACACTCTCCAGACCTCTCACCTACAGACTACCACTATTTACAAGCGCATCGACAACTTTCTCCGCGAGGAATAATTTAAAAACCTAAGCGATATCAAAAACGCCTTTAGCGACTACATCGTTACCAGAACGGAAGATTTATACGTTACTGGCATAAATACACTTTTTTTTTTTTGCGTTCTCAAACATGTGCTGATTCTTATGGTGCTTCTTTTTTTTACATGGAAGTCACCACTTATTAAGGCCTGGAGGCCACTCGGGGATAAGGGTTATTGCGTGTACAGTAATAAATGGGACAATATCGTACTAATCGTTAGTAATGGAGATATGCAAAAGTGTCTTACTTAAATTTGTTTATGTTGGACTTGAAGACATCCAAGTTGTAGTCAAGTGGGAAACAAGTAAGCGGAAAAGAGTTCCACAGGCGTGCACTTTTAAGAAAGAAACTTTGTTCATGGAAGCTACGTTTTGATTTAGGCACAGATAAAAAGTGGGGAAAGTTAGTGACAGTGGTTTCAGCCAGACGGGTATTTTTCGTGAAAGATTGACGAGGGGGGGGACGAGAGATTGGAGCTCAAACGAGCACTTTCCATGGAAATAACGATAAAATAAAAACAGGCTCGCAACGTCTCTTCTGTGGGAGAGAGGTTGCAGGGATGAGAAAAGGGCATCTCCACTAGGCTACAAAGTCTATATTGTACTCTGTCAAGGAAGGATAGGCTATTTTTAGCAGCTCCTGCCCAGATATGGCAGCAGTATTCCATGCTTGGACGTACTTGGCTTTTATATAGATAGAGAATTGCATCAGCAGTGAGATATCTACTGGAGCGAGAATCAGAGAGAACATCATCATTTACGGCCCTTGATGTGTTGCCATAGATGATCGTATCATCAGCATAGATGCCAACGAATGATTTAAGTATGTGTTTTGGGAGATCATTGATGTAGATCAGGAAGAGAGTTGGGCCCAGGATTGACCCCTGAGGGACTCCAGCATTAATACTGTGGGCGTCTGATTTCTGCCCATCAACCACTACACTTATGAGTCTATCAGAGAGTAATGATTTAATAATTGAGAAAACATTTCAAGCTATACCGTAGCTGGAAATCTTGTGGAGTAGGCCCTTATGCCATACCTTATCGAAGGCTTTTGATATGTCAAGGGCAATTGCCCTAGAAAGGAAGACTTTGTGACGAGATTCACTAATCCTATGAGATATAACTGTTAGCACATCTGCTGTAGATCTAGCAGAACGGAAACCATATTGCATGTCACTAAGGAAGTTATTTCTGCTGAGGTGGTTGACTATTTCTCTATTTAATATGGATTCCGGCAACTTACTCATAAGCACACAGGAGACTTATTGGTCTGTACTGAGAGGGAGATGATCGGTCACCTGATTTCTTACAGGGCATACTGATGAGGTTTTCCAGGGTGTTGGGAAGCAATTCTCTTTAAGATAGCGTTTAAACAGTTTTGTAAGTATGGGTGCAAGTTATGGTTGAAGCTTTTTTTAACACTATAATTGGAATGCCGTCATGGCCGGTTGCTTTACTGGAATCAAGGTTCTTGATAAGCTTGGCAACATCACGCACAGATATGTGTATATTGCATAGTGTGTTGTCTGTTATAGGAAGAAATACAAGGAGTTGATAGCCTTGATCGCAAACGGTAGAATTAGCTGCAAAGTTCTTGGCAAATACTTTGGCTTTGTCTGATGCTGATGAGATGACCTCAGATTCATTCATGATGGTTAGCATAGAACGCACGCTTCTGTTCAGGATCCTGTTTGCTATTTGCCAAAACTGGTGGGAACTAAGCCGCTACTCAGCAACTTTGGATTTAACGAACGGAGCATATAGCTCTCTTGCATTTTTTATTACTCTTTTACAGTGATTGCTGGCAGTCCTGAAAGCATCTTTAGTCTCAATACATCTATTATGTTGGTAGCTATGTAAAAAGTGATTTCTGTGCGCGATGACAGCAGTACATTCTGGGGAGAACCGTGGCTGGCTGTTAGGTTTTTGTTGGAATGTTTTGGATAGTATGAATCGGTCTATACCTACAATTAACCATTCGATCAGGTCTGATCCTATAGAGGACACATCCTTTTTAAACATGGAATGCAGAGGTAGATAAGATATAAATGTACGGAAGTTATCACAGTCAGCCATAGAGTACCGATATATTGTACGGTGAAGAGGTACGTCTGAAGACTTGTTGCATTTCATTTTTATCTAAACTGATACAACCGACTGGTCGGAAGATCCCAGAGGAGATAGATAGGGGATAGGAGATAGATGTGAGAAAAAAGTCTGGAAATCTTGCACACTGAACAGTAGTATCGGGCACACGGGTGGATTCGCGGACAATCTGAGTGAGGTTATAGGCAATGGCAAAATCATGACAGAACCTCCCCTCATCACCTGTCTTGTTTGAGTGGGTCAGCCATTCCGCATTGTGGACATTGAAGTCACTACAGATGTGAATGTTAGCTGAAGACAGGATGTGGTCAATTTTCTCAGATTGTAAATCCGCTGTTGCGGGGGCGATAGAGGACAAATATAAATGCAGTGGTGTAAGCAAGTGCAACCCGGAAGCACATATAAGGTAAATTAGGGTCTTCTCTGGAGATATCACTACCAGACGGAAAGCCATCTTTAATCTAGACGCATATTCCATGCCCATGGGGATCTTAGGGGTCAGATTTAGATGTTAAGTTAGAGTATCCATTAATTATGAACTTATCTAGGGAAGTGGTCAGCCCTGTGCCAATTTCGCTTAGGAACAATATGTCCAGTTTCGACTCTTGCAATTGGGTTTCTACCTTTGGAAGGTTGGAACGTTAGAGAAGGAGACATGGTAGTAGGGGTCTACGTTGGAGGATGGAGTTCTAGGTTTGTTCGTGTTTTTTTTTTCTGGAGATAATTCATGTTGAGGTTTTGGGATTTGTGGAACAGGTCGACAGGCTTGATTAGAGCAGGTTAGAGAGGGAAAGTAAGAGAAAATATATATTTTTTTAAATTTTTTGTAGCATATGAAAAGGTAAAGCCGTAACAATTACCCACTAGTATGGCATCGAGAGGCCTCACCAGAAACTACTGCATGGTCCAGAATCCACTCACCAAATGGCAATACAGCAGTCCCAGTACTTTGCTCCTGCTGATAGGACAGCCACCTTAGTGGTTAATCCAAGGTTCGGGTCCCTGACTATCAGGCGGATAACGTCAGCCCAGATCAAACATCTAGCTCCTTACTAGTAGCGTGGCCACAAGGATAGACATAGAAACAGAAAAATTATGACATCTCAGTCTAATGTTCATGCAAGTAGTGCCGAGCTAGAAAGCAGCTTTTTCTTCACCTTTTATCAGAAAAATCACCCATTGGAAACGAGGTCTGAAGGACAAATAAGGAGAAGCGAGAGGTACTGGAGCTGCCGATAACACACAGTGCATTATCTACTCTCTTCTTACGATCAATAGTTTTGTTTTAGCCGAGATATGTCAATCTAAATTTAAAATTTAAAAACCGCAAGAACTTTTTTGTCAGCCTTATATATATATAAATATATATATATATATATATATATATATATATATATATATATATATATATATATATATATATATATATTGTATTTTGTGTCCAGAAAGTTGTTAGATACGATGTCATTGGTACCGTCGGTTTCAAGCCCGATAATTAGGACCGTTTAAGACATCCATATCAAGCTCTCTTCAGCCAATACTCATCTCTGGCTGAAGAGAGCTTGATATGGATATCTAAAACGGTCCCAATTATCGGTCTTGAAACCGACGGTACCAATGACTTAGCGCATCTAACAACTTTCTGGACACAAAATACAAAATATAAATATGCTCTTATTTTTCGGATTTTCCTTGTAATTGGACACTCTTCTGGATTTCTTTTTAAAAAAAACAAAAAACTAATCATATATATATATATATATATATATATATATATATATATATATATATATATATATATAAATTATAACACGGAAATTACATAATTGTCGATGCAATAATTTATTTCAACCTTATGGTATTTTCAAGCATCTAAATCAGACAATTACATTTTTGATACTCTAATTTGATAATTGTCTGATTTAGATGCTTGAAAATACCATAAGGTTGAAATAAATTATTGCATCGACAATTATGTAATTTCCGTGTTATAATTTTTATCTTATTGCTCTGTTTACCACATTGAGCTCTCATACCCGGATTTCCTCTGGATTTATTCCATTATAACACTATATATATATATATATATATATATATATATATATATATATATATATATATATATATATATATATGTGTGTGTGTGTGTGTGTGTGTGCGCGTGTGCGTGTGTGCATATATATATATGTATGTATATATATATATATATATATATATATATAGTTAAAAGTCCACGTATGCTTCTAGGTTAGTGATTTAAAGGTTATGAGGGTTTTTGAAGCATGGAAAACGACGTTACTTTTTGTATTTAATATTTTTATTGTTATTGCTCTTATTCACAAAAAGTATCGATACTTTTTGTTATACTTCGGTGATGTTACTGCAATATATAAATATATATATACACACACATATATATATATATATATATATATATATATATATATATACTGATTTAAAGGTTATGAGGTTTTGTTTTTAAGAAAACCGTTCTTAACACGGAGGGTTTTTGAAGCATGAAAAATGACTACTCTCTCACATCACCCTTCCGCTTCTCTCCTCCAAAAGCTAACCGGTACCAGCCTACTAGCGACTTACATGACCTAGATACACCAGGTCATCCCACTGAATATGATAGGATGTTAATAAATTAAACAAATAAATGAATAATACAGATCAGCAGAAAATAATAGTAATAATGATAATAATAATAATAATAATAAAGACAACAAAATAGACAGAGAATATACAAAATTAAAAAACTTACGCTAAAGCAACAAATTATAAACTAAAAAAAATGAATAAATAAATAAAATATATTTATATACATTTTTTTTATAAAGAGAAAGGAACAAAAAAATAAACCCTCTCCTTACATTTGCTCCGAGGCTCCACACAGCCATCCAATTCTCGCTCCATCATCTAGCATGCTTTGAATCGATCTGTCACGTCTACAATTTGAAAAGGGATTTTTTTCCGAAACATTATCGTCGCAGACATAACAAGTAAGACATTTGTCTTTAATACAACTGAATAAATATATGTATATATAGACGTATATGTATATGTAAATCGCCACTTATTCTCGTCTTCTTCCAAAAAGTACGACGATATCTCATTCCTCGCATTGTGATAGCCTTCTGATTCTCTACTACATACCTATCCCACACAATGCTTCAAGCAAACTACCTATCAATTCTCTCTCTCTCTCTCTCTCTCTCTATATATATATATATATATATACACTAGCATGGGTGATCGACGTTGCCCGGGTGTTTGGAGGTGTACGCTGAGCAAAAAACAAAACAAAACAAAAATAAAAGGTAAATTTTTAAAACTTTGACTCCTATTATGACCCCTTGACATTTATTGTTTGGGCCTCTAATCGAGTTATTAAGTCAGATCCATGTCCAAGGAAACTATATTTAAAATTTCAAGTGTTTAGACCCAAAACTCTCGAAGGAGTTTTGTAGAGTTCTCAAAGGTCAAATCGTTGAACTTTGACTTCTTAACAGCCAAATTTCTGGCCGAAAACCGACCACATGGGTTTTCCCAAATTTCAGTACACTGTATATTAAATTTCAAGTCTGTAGACTAAGAATTGACAGAGTTATTGCGTAGGGAAATGTACACAGACAGACAGACAGACACGTTCACTTTATATATATATATATATATATATATATATATATATATATATATATATATATAGTCATCTGCATCGAGTAAGGTTAACGTGGTTGGTTCTACACAAAGCCTTCACCACTATAAACAAATCATCTGTTTGGATTTCCGAGGAACTTAGTTGTTGTGGCGGAACCTCATACGTCGAAATCGACGAGAGAGTTCATTTATATATACATACATATATATATATATATATATATATATATATATATATATATATATATATATATATATAGTAGCATGGGTACCTAGCGTTGCCTGGGTTGACATGAAGTATGAAGTTCTCTTTGAAACACACTTGTATACTAATCATTTTCATCATGGACAACGTGGATACCTCCACAACCAAAATAAAGGAACGGATGAAAACATGTAAATATAATCGCCCCCAAAAAAGAAGTATGTGATACCCTCTCCACCAGATATTTCGGCAGAAGGGCTACAAAGAGAAGAAACTATTCTCCGGATATTGAGCACTGGAAAGACCCCCTCCAAAAGAAAAGATTATTAAAAGTAAATCATTTCAACTTTTGTTTCAATAAAAATAGCAGTGAATGCCCGTGCGATCGCAAAAACAAAGGAAAAAAAAAGATTTACCAAAAAGTAATTCCAAAAACAATTAAATGATATTTTTCGTCATTTTATATTTCTAATGATATCCTCCCCCCCCCCGAAGAAATTGAATTTGTCATATTTTGGGGTTCGTTCTGCTTATAAAATTGTTAGGTGAAAGTACAGAATGGTTTCATAAAAATTAATAAAATTTTTCATTATTTTATGTTTCAAATGTAATTCCCGCCCCCACCACAAAAAACTAAAAATTTTTGTATTTGTCATGTTTTGTCCCCCCCCCCAATCGCCAAACTTGAAAAAAAATGTTAGAGATGACATGTCTAGTTGAACGCTTCGTGGCCAAACAGTGGGTGCTCATTTTACGTTAAATTTATATAGAAAAGTTATCCCCTACGCTAAAATGTTAATTTTTTTTTTCAAAATTTCTTTTTTCATATTATTTATAAAGACTGCTTAAACGTATTAGGCCGCAAAAAAATAGGCTTTAATTTTTTGGGGTCAATGTCAAGTTTCTTTCCAACTCCCTCAAAAACTTTAAAATGACGACTTTTAA
>NC_136497.1:132082839-132100339 GCF_053919585.1 Euprymna scolopes
CCAAAGTACCTAAGCTTAATTTGTTTACACAAAGAACATCGCTTCATACGCTAATGGTAATTTATATATCACTTCCCAAATGCTCAACCTAAGATAGGGAGCATTATAGTCATCCACATACTCTACTGTTTCACTGTTTCACAGCTCATCATATAAATGAAATCCAGTAATAATGTTTTAATGAGATACAAAATAAAATTAATTAAAAAAGCAACATGGCGGCTTGAATGATTTCAATCAACATTTTATTCCAAATTCATTTTCAAAATACGATTTTAACAATTCTGGTCATTAATTAAAATTCCGTCAAATCATAAGACGAATAAATATTTAAAAAAAAAACGAACAAATAAAGAATATGTCGTTTTTGGCTTTCTTAAATTTCAAAATTTAAATATTCAAATTCATAACGCTATTTTAAAAAGTGCAATTCTATTTCTGATAACATTGCCGGAAGGTGATGGTGATTCGGTGGTTCCTGTTTACAATGCCTCCCCACGGGACAGAGTTAGACATCAGGGTCGTTTTTTAATGTGTAGAAAAGGAACAAAAACTAAAAATTGTCTCAGTCGTGAAGGATTTCTCCTCCACTGACAAAGAACAAGAAGTGTAGCATCTAAAGAACAGATACTACACATTGATCTTGATCCAATGACACAGATCGACGACAGCGATGTCCCAAGTTAGAATCCAGTTTGTTTCATAAAATAAATTTCACTTAGGATGTTCGTAATCTCCACGTGGTCTCTCCCGACTAGCAGAACCCGAGGAAATTCCACGATAGTTGAAAATTTTTAAAACACATTATAAATAAAATGAAAAAAAAAAATGAAATAAATCAAATAACGACGAATTTAAAACAATTGTTTAGCAAATTATTTTTTTTTAAAACTTTTTAAAGCTAAAAAGAATTGATTTAAAAAAATTAGATTTTTTCAATGAACATTTAACACAAAACACATTTTTTTTTCTGAATATTTTTTTTATATAAATTATAAAGGAGCAGATGCCAATTCACTTGCACATTTTTTCATTTTAAAAAAGAAACTGATTATAAAAACTTAGTCTTCTCTCAAAGTGACGGGTTTTTTTAATTAAAAAATAAAATAGCCAATTTGAAACCATAAACAGATAGCCATTTTTTTTTTTACAACTTTTGGAGAGAATGGTTTTAATGATTTTTTACTGATGAAGAATGACTATAAAGGGATGTAATTCGTTTCTCATTAATTAATGTTTGCGATGATGATGGTTTTTGTGACATTGGACATACAGACAAGTAAGTTAACATTTAAATTAGAAAAATATCTGGGAAACCAGTGCTAACAATAGAATTTCTAGATTAATACGATACGAGAATGATAACATTCTCACTTTTATTTTTTTTTTAGCTCCAATCAAATTAAAAGATGATCCATTTCCAAGTAACCTACATTTAAAATTTCACGTGTTTAGCCCTAAAATTGGCGGAGGAGTTTGGTAGAGTTTTCAAAGGTCAAATCGTTGAACTTGTCCCCTTTACAGTTAAATTTCTGGCCGAAAGCCGTTAAAAAGATTTTCCCAAATCTCAATACCCCTTATGTCAAATATAGAGTCTCTAGACCGAAAATTGACAGGGTAATTTCGTAGGGAAATGTACACAGACATACACACAGACAGACATTTTCACTTTTATAGATATACTAGCATGGGTTCCCAGCTTTGCCCGGGTGTATTAAGGTGTATGCTGGGCAAAAAAAAAGATCAATTTTTTAAAGTTTGACCCCTATTATGACCCCTTAACATTTATTGTTTAGGGCTCAAATCAACTTATTAAGTTAGATCCATGTCCAAGAAATCTATATCTAAAGTTTCAAGTGATTGGGCCCAAAATTGTAAGAAGAGTTTGGTAGAGTTCTCAAAGGTCAAATCGTTGAACTTTGACCCCTTAATCGCAAAATTTTTGCCCGAAAACCAATCACATCGATTTTTCCAAATCTCAGTACCTTGTATATCGAATTTCGAGTCTGTAGGCTTAAAATTGACAGAGTTATTTCGTAGGGAAATGTACACAGACACACAGACACACAGACACTTTCACTTTTATATATATATATAGGAGATAGTTAGATGTATATACAAATACACACGCATATATATATATATATACATATATATACATACAAATGAACACACACACATATATATATATACAAATACACAGACATACACAAACACATACATATACAAATATACACACATGCACACACGCATATATATATATATATATATATATATATATATATATATATATATATATATATATACAAATCTTTCTTGGGGTCCATATAATATATCGATTGCCCTTCTGGCTTCTCATAAAATCAGTTTCTTTATCGCTCTGAACACTTTCTTACCTCTATTGTCAATTGTCTATCACTAAAAACTACTATCAGACCATGTTTGATGAATTGCAGAAACGTATCTATAATTTGATTGGTCCACACTTTTCCACTTCAACGTCTCTCTCACATATGTGATGTTGCTAGTCTCAGTGTTTGTTTGCAAATACTATTATGGCATGTGTTCCTAAGACTTGTCTAATCTATTTCCTGCTTCCTTTGTTCCAGCTCATTTGACTCCTAGGTCACGTGGTTTCCAATTCACTTTTTGTAATACCTCATTGTAATACAGCTTGCTATTTCAGTAGATTCTTTCCAAAGACTGCAAGGACTCTCTTCCTACTCACTCCTTTCTTTCTACCTTAAAATCGATATTTCTTAGTTCTTGCTTTTCAGGACTTAAAGGGAGTAAGTCCAAAAATTCAGTACACAAAGTTAAGACACCGAAAATATAACCCGTTTAGCTAAAATATGCAACGAAACGGAAGCCACTAAACATGAAACGAAATGCGAAACCATATGATAATAGTTTATTTAAAAAAAAAAGTTAGTTTAGTTTCAACACTTCTTGTGCTATCATGAAAAAATTAAAAAAAAATTGATTTCGGTTTCATTTTTTTTTTTTTTACACAGTGGTCACCACTTATCAAGGCCCGGAAGCCACTCAGGGATAAGGGTTATTGCAAGTACATTACGTTAGTGTGGAAATTTGATGAAGTGTTTACTTAAGGGGGCGGTTCATTAGGAATTTGTTAACGTTGGACTTGAAGACATCCAAGTTGTAGTCAGGTGGGAGGCAGGCAGACGGAACAGAGTTCCACAGGCGTGCAGTTCTAAGAAAGAAGCTTTGTTCATGGAATCCACGTTTTGATTTAGGCAAGGATAAAGAGTGGGAGAATTTTTCACAGTGGATTCAGCTAGACGGGTGTTTTTCGTGAAAGATTGGCGAGGGGGGACCAGAGATTGGAGCTCAGACGAGCACCTGCCATGGAAATAACGATAAAACAAGGATAGGCTCGCAACGTCTCTTCTGTGGGAGAGAGGTTGCAGGGTAGAGAAAAGGGCATCCCCCACTAAGCCACGAAGTCTATTTTGTACTCTGTCAAGGCAGGATAGACTGTTTTAGCAGCTCCTGCCCAGATATGGCAGCAGTATTCCATCCTTGGACGTACTTGGCTTTTATATAGATAGAGAATTTGAGCCGGTTTTCCGATTATCTATATATTAGTAATGGGCCGATTCCAATATTTTTCCCGATTCCGATACAATTTTCGATTCTTTATAAATCTTTAAATATTTAACTATAAAAGTGTTATTGTCTCCCGATTACTGTGGGAGAGAGGTTGCATGATTCAATTGAAGCTGCTTTGTATTTTAATTAAGACATTATTTATGACAAAATTATGTGATAAAATTCGTGAAATTTTTTAATTATTTCCATATGAATATATTTTAAACATTTCGAAAATTATTTATAAAAATGTAAACTATGAAAGTTTAAATTACTTTTTTGAAATAAAATATTTTTGTACAAATATATTTTAAATATTAAAAATAATTAATAGAAATATAAAAAAAATATATAGTTTATTTTTATCGTTTGATCATAAAACAAAGAGTGTTTCCATATGGTTTCGTATTTCGGTTTACGTTTCGTGACTTCCATTCTATATTTAGCTAAACCGAGTCCACTTTCGACGTCTTAACTTTGTGTACTGAATTTTGGATTTATCTGTTAAGAATCCCAGGTTGCTCGAATGACGTGCCTAAATATTACACAAATAAGGAATAAGAAGAACACTATTTGTCATGCGTTTTCGTGCCTTGTCATGCCTTGTCGTGCCTTATTTGTCGCACATAAACAGTAAAAACGATGAAATCTACATTGGTTTTGTCTTTCATGCTTACGTAAATAAAATTGTAGCTGCAACCACGTAACATTATAAGAGCCTCTGTTCGTCTGCCGGCCAATTGATCTTAAATTTAATATATTATTAGCTCGACTGAGCCTAAATCAATGACCCCGCCTTAAAGGAGTGAGTAAAAAGAGTCATATTGCGCCATTTAAAATACTATTGACGTGATTGATTGGAATGTATTACCAGAACTGGAGCATTGGTGGAAAAACAAGTTTCTTTAATTGATAATTTTAAAAAATGTAATAACTTTAATTAATTTTTTTTTATCGATAAATTAAATTTTTTAATTGTCTTTAATTTAGTTTCTCTAATTAATAATTAAAAATATGCAAGTTTGATGTCTGTTTTGTCGTTGTTTCCCAGTGTTGTAACTGAGTTACCTACGAATGAACAGATCCATACAATTTTTCAAATTTCTTTAATTTAGTTTCATTAACTGATAATTTAAAAAAAAAATTAATATCTTTAATTAATTATTTTTATCGATAGAATAATTTAAAAAAAAGTTAATATCTTATTTATATATATAAATATAATTTTTTAATGTCTTTAATTTAGTTTCTTTAATTAATAATAAAAAATGCATGTTTGATGTAGTTTTGTTGTTGTTTCCCAGTGTTGCAACTGACTAACTGTGTTACCTACGAATGAACAGATCCATACAAAAATACCGGAAGACAAAGCCGTATGCCGGAAGTTGATAATCGGGTGGACCAACCAAGGTTGTTCGTCAGCGAAAAACCCTCACTTTTGTATGTTTTTGTCAGTACATTTTGTTACTTTATTTTATTTTTATCATGACACCTAAAACAGAGTCATAATACTCAGCAAGAAAACTTTTGTTTTATGTTTTTTGGTTTAATGTTTCTTCAATCAATCGTTTTAACTTAATGTTTCTTTGTTCGATTTTCGATTTTTTATTTTACTTTACCTAATATTTGTTTGATTGCTTTTTGGTTGTTCGTTATTTTTGTTTGATATTCATTTTTGTACTTTTGTCTGCTTGCTGTTCGTTTATTATTAAACTTAGTTTTAATTTAATGTTTTTTTAATAGATAATTAAAAAAAATTCTTTAATTAAGTTTTTTTTAATTAGTAATTTTAAATATGTTTATATTTCTTTAATTTAGTTCCTTTAATTGATAACTAAAGCAAAATGAATTTCTTTTATTTATTTTTTTAAATGTATAAATTATTTTTTAAAATTTCTTTAATTTAACTTCTATAATTTATAAATTATTATATTTTTTTTTACCTAATATTAGTTTGGTTAAAGTTTGATTAATATTTTTAGCTCAATGTTTCTTTGCTTGTGGCTTGATGTTTTTTGCTTGATGTGGAAAGCTGATGTCTGTTTGTATCATGTGTTTATACTCGATGTTTGTTTGCTTAATGCTTTTAATTTGATGTTTTTTTGCCGATTGCTTTTAGTTGATATTTGCTTGGTTTTCATTGGGAGACGTTTATTTGTTTTATGTCTTTTGGAATAATGTTTATTTGATTAATGAATGTTATCAATATGATTTATATTTCTAGGAATTCTGGCCAAAATTCAGAATCGGATTATTAAAAAAAGGGTTACATTTACGCAAAATTTTATGGAACGTCAAGATACTTTGAAGCCTTAGGAAATCTTGGTAGCTCGTTATTCTATGTGGAAGTTTAGAATTCTGCGCAGAACTTGTTGATCACATTATAAAATTCAAATGAGAAAGAAAATTCCACAGCTTCACATGTTAGATGGAAGAATAAAAACGTGGAATAAGAATTCCAAGATGGCGGAAAACATAAAACATTTTTAACAGACGTAAGGAATAATTGATTTATCGTTAAAAACAAGAAAAGTTTAAAATCAAGAGAAACTTAGATAAGGGATAAGGTAATAATTCAATGACAGCGGTTTTATATATATTTATATACATATATTTATATATATATATATATATATATATATTTTATTTATTAATATATTTATGCGTATTCACACACACACACACACACGCGCACACGCGCGTGCGCGCGCACACACACACACACACACACACACATATATATATATGTATATATAATTCATCATTCCAAAACAAAATGTATTTAATTAAACAACTCAACAAAAAACAAAAATATTCCTCACACACGCACACGTGCGCGCACACACACACACACACACACACACACACACACACACACACACACACACACACACACACATACATACATACACGCGCACACACACATGTATATATATATGTGGGGGGTGTTTAGGGGAAATATGCTTATTCAATTATATTTCCCATTTTATTTATACAACAATCGTTTAATTTAAGAAGCTGAATGTCAATATTCAAAAATTCCAAGAGGACGCCAACTAAAAAACAAAACAAAAAAAAAACACACACACAATTGCAACTTCTTTTCCTATTTTCGGATTTTGTAAGCATGCCCACATTCCTTTACATTCTTTTAAATTTGATGAGTTTCTAGTCTTCTTAAGGATGCTTCTGGGCTATGAAACTAGCGCTGTTAAAACTGAACTTTTTAACATGTTGAAAGAAAAAAAAAAACGATAAAATGGACACCATCTTGAACTTTGGTTGGTTGTTTTTTTTTTGTTGTTTTACGGCATATCAACCTTTTTAAGGTTATTTAATGCCGGATCTAGTTATTTTGAGGAACGATTTTTAATGGAGTATATTTTTTTTTAAGTCGGATTCTATTTAACCCATAGTTGGGACCCTAATCGTTACTACCACTCCGGATCAGAGTGGACCTGGGAGCAATGGCAATTAAAGGGTGGCTCCACACTCCCCCAGGGCCCGCAAGGTGCGGCCTCACCATCGGATGTAGTTTTAGGTCATATCCAGGACCTTGAAATATATATATATATATATATATATATATATATACGAACAAACAGTTAATAAAACATGTTAAAAAAACATTGAAAAAGAGTTAAAACATATTTAATCTGAAAAGGAAACACTTGATAAGTGGATAGTCCATTTATCCACTTATCAAGTGTTTCCTTTGCAGATTAAATATGTTTTTAACTCTTTTTCAAAGTGTTTTTTTAACATGTTTTATTAACTGTTTGCTCGTATTACAAGCTCTATCTCCTATTTGGTTTTATCGAGCTTTTACATCTGGCTGAAATAACTTTATAAATATTAATTCTTTAATATTTATAATATACTTTAATTTTACCATCTTGGATCATTTTGGTTAATTTAATTGTAATTTTCATTTTATATATATATATATATACGTGTATATATATATATATATATATATATATATATATATATATTTACATGGAAGTCACCACTTATCAAGGCCAAGAGGCCACTCGGGGATAAGGGTTATTGCGTGTACAATAATCAATGGGACACTATCGTAGTAATAGTTAGTAATGGAGATTTGATAAAGTGTCTTACTTAAGGGGGCGGTTCATCAGGAATTTGTTTATGTTGGACTTGGAGACATCCAAGTTGTAGTCAGGTGGGAAACAGGCAAACGGAACAGAGTTCCACAGGCGTGCACTTCTAAGAAAGCAGCTTTGTTCATGGAATCTACGTTTTGATTTAGGCACAGATAAAGAGTGGGGAAAATTACTGGCAGTATTTTCAGCTAGACGAGTGTTTTTCGTGAAAGATTGGCGACGGGATACCAGAGATTGGAGCTCAGACGAGCACTTGCCATCGAAATAACGACAAAACAACGACAGGCTTGCAACGTCCATTCTGTTGGAGAGAGGTTGCAGGGAAGAAAAAAGGGCATCCCCCACTAGGCTACGGAGTCTATTTTGTACTCTGTCAAGGCAGGATAGGTTGTTTTTAGCAACCCCTGCCCAGATATCGCAGCAGGCTTTTATATAGATAGAGAATTTCATCAGCAGTGAGATATCTACTGGAGCGGTAGAAGGATCCCACCAGTTTTCCAGCGTGATGTACGTGTTCCATTTCAGATCAGGAGGTCAATCCCAGAAGCTTATCAAAACATGGAGCCTCCCCAAGACGAGAGCCATCCATTTCAATTGATGCCAGATGGAGATCAAAGCGTTGATGATGTAAAGATAAAAGCTTGGTTTTAGATGCATTAAAAGTAACCAGCCACTCCTTTCCCCATTGTACAAATTGCTCAAGATCAGAGGAGAGATAATCGGAGAGAACTTGGTCGTTTACGGTCTTAGATGTATTGCCATAGATGGTCGTGTCATCAGCATAGATGTCAACGAATGATTTAAGTATGTGTTTTGGGGGATCATTGATGTAGATCAGGAAGAGAGTTGGGCCCAGGATGGATCCTTGAGGAACACCAGCATTAATACTGTGGGCTTCTGATTTCTGCTCATCAACCATTACTCATATGAGCCTATCAGAGAGAAATAATTTAATGATTGAGAAACCATTTCCAGTGATACCATAGCTGGAAATCTTGTGTAGTAGACCTTTATGCCATATCTTATCGAAGGTCTTTGATATGTCAAGAGCAATTGCCCTAGAAAGGAAGATTTTATCGAGAGATTCACTAATCCTATGAGATATAACCGTTAGCACATCTGCTGTAGATATAGCAGAACACATTGCATGTCATTAAGAAGGTTATTTCTGCTGAGGTGGTTGACTACTTCTTTATTTAATATGGATTCCAGCAACTTACTCATGACACACAGGAGACTTATTCGTATGTACTGAGAGGGAGATGACTTATAATTTGAATTCTTAAAAACAGGGCATACTGATGAGGTTTTCCAGGGTGTTGGGAATATAGGAGGAAATACGGGGAGTTGATGGCCTTCGTCGCATAGGGTAGAATTAGCTGTAAAGTTCTTGGCAAATAGTTTGGCTTTGTCTGATGCTGCCGAGATTACCTCAGGTTCATTGATGAAGGTTGAGATAGAACGCACGCTTCTGTTCAGGATCATGTTTGCTATTTGCCAAAACTGGTGGGAACTACTTTGGACTGAAGGGACTGAGCATATAGCTCTCTTGCATTTTTTATTACTCTTTTACAGAGGTTGCTGGTAGTCCCGGAAGCAGCTTTAGTCTCAGTACATCTATTACGTTGGTATCTATGGAAAAAGTGATTTCTGTGCGCAATGGCAGCAGCACATTCTAGGGAGAATCATGGCTGGCTGTTAGGTTTTTGTTGGATTTTTTTTCATGGTATGAATCCGTCTATGCCAACAATTATGCATTCGACCAGGTCTGATACTATAGAGGACACATCCTTTTTAAACATGGAATGCAGAGGTAGATAAGATATAAATGTACGGAAGTTATCACAGTCAGCCATATAGTATCGATATATTGTAGGGTTGAGAGGTACGTCTGAAGACTTATTACATTTCATTTTTATCTTAATTGATACGACCGAGTGGTCGGAAGATCCCAGAGGAGATAGAACGGAACATGAACATAGCTCAGGGGAAGGTGTGAGAAAAAGGTCTAGAAGGCTTGCATAATGACCGGTAGTATCGGGAACATGGGTTGGTTCGTGAACAATCTGAGTGAGGTCATAGGCAATGGAGATGTCATGACAGAACCTCCCTTATCATCTGTCTTGTTTGAATGGGCCAGTTATTCCACATTGTGGACATTGAAGTCACCACAGATGTGAATGTTAGCCGAATGATGAGCAGACAGAATGTGGTCAATTTTCTCAGATACACATCGTAACTTCGCTGTTGTGGGGGGCGATAGAGGGCAAATATAATGCAGTTGTGCAACCCGGAAGCACATATAAGTTAAATTAGGGTCTTCTCTGGAGATATCCTACCAAACGGAAAGCCATCTTTAATGTAGGCACATATTTCATGCCCATGGCGATCTTGGGGGTTAGATTTAGATGGTAAGTTAGAGTATCCATTAATTATGAACTTATCCAGGGAAGTGGTCGGCCCTATGCCAGTTTTGCTTCGGAAAAATATGTCCGGTTTCGTCTCCTGCAATTGGGTTTCAACCTATGGAAGGTTAGAACGTAGACCCCTGATGTTAGAGAAGGAGACATGATAGTAGGGGTCTAAATTTGAGGATGGGGTTCTAGGTATATATATATATATATATATGTTTGTTTGTTTATTAATTATACAGAAGTTCAGAAAAACATTGGTACCGTCGGTTTCACGCCCAACACAACTGGAAACCGTTAATGGTAACACGTAAATGATGTTCAGCTCTCGTCAGCCATCTTGTTTTCTCTCGTGTTGGGCTTGAAACGTACGGTATCAATGTTTTTCTGAACTTCTGTATAATTAATAAACAAATATTTAGCTCTTATATCGAAAAAGTACAGTAAACATATATATATATATATATATATATATATATATATATATATATATATATGATAAACGTCCACGTATGCTTCTAGGATAGTGAATTAAAGGTTATGAGGGTTTTTGAAGCATGAAAAACGATGTGACTTTTTGTATTTAACATTTTATTTTATTTTTTTTTATATTTCAAGCGAACCTCCGCTCTTGGTCACAAAAAAGTATCAAAAGCTGACATTGTCTCTAACACTTTCCTCGTAGGGAGCATTCATTATTATTATTTAAAACTATGTCCTTTGTTATTAATACTTTACTGTACTATCATTATGATAACTGTTAATTACACTATTTTTACCGTTCAACAATATTGAAATCAATTACCTCTCTTTTTTGCCGTTTGGATCAAACGTTACTTCATTGCAACATTTAAAATATATATATATATATATATATATATATATATATATATATATATATATATATACAATCTTCTCCCACAAACGGCCGGCCCTGTCGGTGGGGCATTAGAATACGCCGACTGCCCCCCTGCAGAGGGTAAAATCCCTCAATGGGAGTCCTGGATATGACCTTAAACTATATCCAGTGGTGAGGCCCCAGCTTGTTGGTTGGGGAGTGTGGAGCCACCCTTTAATAACCATTGCTCCCAGGTCCACTCTGACACGGAGTGGTAGTACCTGTTAGGATCCCAACTATGGGTTAAATAGAAACCGACGTGAAAACAACAAATATATTCTATTAAAAAATTTTTCTTCTAAATCTTTGGATTCGGCATTAAATAACCCGAAAAGGGTTGATATGCCGTAAAACAAAAACAACCAACCAACCCACCCACAAACGGCTAAAATAATCCACGTGAACTTTCTCGAACATGATTGCTAGGAATGAACACTGTCCACACTACCAATTTCCAGTTTTTTCAATGGCTTTCTTTCATTTCGATACTTTTTTTGTGACCAAGAGCCGATGTCCGCTTGAAATATAAAAAATAATAATAAAATATTAAATACAAAACGTATGATCGTTTTCATGCTTCAAAAACCACTCATAACCTTTAAATCACTATATATATATATATATATATATATATATATATATATATAGAGAGAGAGAGAGAGAGAGAGAGAGAGAGATTTGTTGTCGATGTTTTTTTAACAATAAATACGGTTAAATAGTGGCTCCGCCTCGAAACTCATTTTTTTAATTTACTTAGAAAGTCGCCCATAATTTATTTGGACGTATTTTTATTTATTTTTAAAACAGTAATCTACGTACACGTGTTTCTCTCATGTGCGTATGTGCACACACACACACACACACACACACACACACACACACACACACACACACACACACACACACACACACACACACACAAACACGTACAAACACACACACACAAACACACACACACACACACACACACACACACAAACACACACACACAAACACACACACACACACACACACACACACACAAACACACACACACACACACACACACAAACACACACACACACACACACACACACATTTTATCTATCAAAAACATTGCTGTCATTGAAAACAGCTTTTATTTAATAAAATTTACTCTCTTTTCCACAATTCAGCCATATTGAGTACAAATATTCAGTCTTTGCTGAACTTCTAGACTTAATTTCGATCATAAAACTACGTTTGCTCATGTTTCGGCTTCGGTCTTACTGATAGCACTCAAATATTTTTTTTTTAATTTTAAAACCATAACTATATATTAAATACAATATGATATGAAATAATTGACTGTATAATAAATAATATGAAATCTGCTTTAATTAAAATATCATCTTAAAGCGTATTTAACGACCTGGCAACGCCGGACGCACCTGCTAGTATATATATATATATATATATATATATATATATATATATATATATATATATTGCTATGTAGTGTTTAAAATTATCAATCGCAAATATATTAGTTGTCTCGAAAAGTAAAGAAGAATAAATAAATTAATTAAATCGCTACGCCTCCACCCCCTCCCACTTCCGTCGTTTTTTTTCTTAAAAATTGTTTTTTTTTCAACAAATCTTTTAATGCTTCCGTTTCCATAGCAACAACAAAGCCATACAAAAAAACGATGGGAGGCAAATCGATCTACAATTCTCTCAGAAAACATAAATGGTAGCCATCTTGGAGTTGATCAACCATCCCTCCCCTTCACTATTAAAACTAAAATCTATCAACTACTCCTCCCTTCTCTCTCTTTCTCTCGCTCACTATATCTCTGCCTTTCCATCTTACCCCTCCCCCCTCTCTCATTTAGATACACATTTATTTCTGTCTTTACAACTTACTACTATACATAACTACATAGTAATGTCTACATCTCTGCTATTATGCAAAAGAAATTTTGTCTGTGTATCTGCTTCTGTGTGACTGTGAGTTCGTTCCCTATGGACTCGAAAACGGCTGGGTCGATTTTTTATGAAATTTCACACGAAGGTACTTCGTGCAGCTAGCTGTGTTCTTAGATAGGTGTTCTATCCGAATGTCTTCCATAAGTATCGATAATCGATAATCGAAATAATCCGATGGAAGAAGAAACAGGCGATTTTGATCAAAGTTAACATCACAAGCGTATCTGAGAAGTTTCATTATCACATAAATTAAAAGGCCCGACATATAAAATCAACAGTAGGTTCTTTGATGTGACAGGGGCGCGTTCGAAATGAATTAAATCACACATTCATAATAATACTTGACTTTTGTAATTTTAAACTTTAATGAAAGCAATTATATATATATATATATATATATATATATATATATATATATAATTTGATAAAATCAACAGTAGGTTCTCTACAGTGCAATGTAAATTACAATATATTGTGAACTTAGTCATTGCGGGGAGGCAATGCGATGAGTCCCCAATAAAAACAGCCAATCAATCGATTTGATTGAAAAATGGACGACTTCATCGATTTCAATAACAATATATATGTTGCGTCCCTTTGTTTATTTTACAAGCATTTTAATGGTAGGTGCTCTAACAACCTAAAAGCTTTTGTACCCCTCGACACACACACACACATATATATATATATATATATATATATATATATATATATATTCAGTCTAAAGATATTCCAAAGTAGGAACTAATGAACTCATCGAGGTTGCTAGATAGTGCTCGTCAACAAGAGCAAACTATTTTTTTTATTAAAAGGTAAAATGTTTCATTTTGTCGTTACAAGAAACTATCTGTTTCAGACAATGGCACTTCATCAGGCGATCCTGAACTATCTTTCTTTTTTCAGGGTCGCCTGATGAAGTCTCATTGACTGAAACAGATGACTATTTGTAGCGACCAAATGTTACTGTTTATATATATATATATATATATATATATATATATATATATATATATATATATATATTCCGTTCAAAATTGTGTGCAGATTCTCGAGGTCGGCAAGGTCATCTGCAGAATATATATATATATATATATATTTATTTATAAGTGAAAATATCTCTGTGTGTATGTATGTTTGTCTGTCTGTGCACATTTCCATACACAATAACTATAAATTTTAGGTCTACAGACTCGAAATTTGATATAAGGGGCATTGAGATCTGGGAATATCTTTTTGATCGGTTTTCGGCCAGAAATTTGGCTGTTAAGAGGTCAAAGTTCAACGATTTGACCTTTGAGAACTCTACCAAACTCCTCCGCTAATTTAAGGTCTAATCACTTGAAATTATAGAAATAGGTTCTTTGGACATGGATCCAACTTTATAATTTGATTTGAGCCCAAAACAATAAATGCTAAGAGGGTCAAAATTGGGCTAAAATTAAAAAAAAAATTGACTTCTGCGGTCTCTTCCAAATTACCCAGTCAATTTTTTGTTTAAACATTTGAAATTTTACAGAAAGTGTATTCAGACATAGAACAGGCTTTTTACTCTTTCTTTGCATTTGCGGTCTCTAGCAAACTATTCAGCCAATTTTGAAATTTTACATAAAAGGTATTCAGACATGCAGCAAGCTTTTTAATCAGTTTTTGGGCGAACGTTTCGTGCCAAGAGGTCAAGGTTGTAATAGTGTACCTGTGCAGACTCTACCAAACTCCTCCGCCAATTTTGAGTCTAAACACTTGAAATTTTAGATCTAGGTTACCTGGACATGGATCAAACATTTAAATTTGATTTGACCGCAAAACAATAAATGTTAAATGGTCAAAATTGGAGTCAAAGGTTTAAAATTTTTTCCTCTACAGCCTGTATTAACTTTTCTCTATAGTAGCTAAGGAACTCTATTATATAGAAAGGCATTACCGTATATATGCGCACAAAGTTATGAACAGTACATAGGGGCCCAGCAAAGCCGGGACTGCTAGTGTATACATATATATTTGGCATCAATATAGAGTATTCCTTTGTAAAACCTCCACAGATAGCGTCCGAGAGGGGGGGGGAGAAACACAAGAAATCTATAATCCTATAAACTTTGGATTCATCAGATTACTGCTCTCATCTTGAGTGTGATTTTCGCAACATTTCGATCGATGTAACCTCCGACCTTCTTCAAGTGTATCATGTCGAACTCGGGAATTTAGATGGAATTTCAACTCATTTACTTCACGGGGGTAGCATGTCCTTGTTCCGACAGCTATGACTGGATAGATGTCTTAATTACTATATATTGGGTCCAATATAATATAATAATAAATACGAAATCTGCATAAATAAAAATATAATATTTAAGCTTTTTTCACGACCAGGCAATTAGGGGCAGTCTGCTAGTATATATATATATATATATATATATATATATATATATATGAATGTATGTATGTATATAGTCATAACATCCAGTACTGTTTCGCTGTTTCACAGTTCATCAGTGCGGTTAGACAAGCAACTACCTCGAAACCCGATCACCCAATCGACATTTGCAGCTTGTAACCGTTGCGCTATACGCTATGCGCGCTATATATATATATATATATATATATATATATATATATATATATATATATATATATGTATATATATATATATATATATATATATATATATATAGATAGATAGATAGATAGATAGATAGTGATTTACATGTTAGGGTTTTTTGGAAGCATATATATATGTATATATATATAGAGAGAGAGAGAGATAGAGAGAGAGAGATAGAGAGATAGATAATGATTTAAATGTTACGTTTTTTTGGAAGCATATATATATATATATATATATATATATACATATATATATATATATATATATATATATATATATATAGATAGATAGATAGATAGATAGATAGTGATTTAAATGTTAGGGTTTTTTGGAAGCATATATATATATATATATATATATATATATATATATATATATAGAGAGAGAGAGAGAGATAGATAGATAATGATTTAAATGTTACGGTTTTTTGGAAGCATATATATATATATATATATATATATATATATATATATATATATATATATATATATAGATAGATAGATAGATAATGATTTAAATGTTACGGTTTTTTGGAAGCATATATATATATATATATGTATATATATATATATACATATATATTTTGGAAGCATATATATATATACACACACACATTATATATATATATATATATATATATATATATATATATATATATATATATAGTGATTTAAATGTTACGGTTTTTTGGAAGCATATATATATATATATATATATATATATATATATATATACAGAGAGAGAGAGAGAGAGAGAGAGAGATAGATAGTGATTTAAATGTGAGGGTTTTTTGGAAGCATATATATATATATACATATATATATATATATAGAGAGAGAGATAGAGAGAGAGATAGAGAGATAGATAATGATTTAAATGTTACGGTTTTTTGGAAGCATATATATATATATATACTAGCATGGGTGCCCGGCGTTGCCCGGGTGTTTGGAGGTGTATGCTGAGCAAAAAAAAGGGGGTAATTTTTAAAACTTTGACCCCTATTATGACCCCTGAAAATTTATTGTTTTGGCCTCAAATCAAGTTATTAAGTTAGATCCATGTCCACAGAAGCTATATCTAAAATTTCAAGTGTGGAGACCCAAAATTGTCGGAGAAGTTTGGTAGAGTTCTCAAAGCTCAAATCGTTGAACTTTGACCCCTTAATCGCCAAATTTCTGGCTAAAAACGGATCACATAGATTTTTCCAAATCTCAGTACCCTGTATATCAAATTTCGAGTCTGTAGACTAAAAATTGACAGAGTTATTTCGTAGGGAAATGTACACAGACACACACACACTTTCACTTTTATAGATATATAGATTTAAAATTTGAGTCTGACAGAATGACAAAATTATATTGCAAACCGATATATTAAACAAACGAACTTCAAAGAGACAAATGAACACATAAGTAAAAAAAAATTGTATTAGAAAACATTTCTTGATTATTCCACGTCTTTTTTTTTACAGACCTGACGACTGAGGTTCGCTCTTAATAAAAATTGTTTTTTATAGTCTTAATTTTGACTTCCCTTTTCATAAAAAACTAAAAAAAAATCAAGAAAGAAAAGAAATTTAATTTTATTCTTTTTTCATTAATTTCTTTCTGTGCAAAGCAATTCTTTCAAACTTACTCTGTTTCCAAAATGTTTTTATTTTATTCCCCTCCCCCTTAATTCATTTTCCTCCGCATCCTGGCAAGTAGTAAAATAAACCATTTATAATATTTATTCATGGATTTATTTACTAATCATTTCTTTTGTATCGGTAAATGAATTCCATTTAAAAAAAAAACTGTAAAAGTCACGTTAAAGGTGATTAAGTTGGAAAGTAAGTAAAAATTTACCCTTTTTACTTTTATACGATTTCTGATCACTTTGAAAAAGGTGTGTGTGTGTGTGT
>NC_136497.1:132105339-132127839 GCF_053919585.1 Euprymna scolopes
AAACTGCAAAAGTATTTACCTAAGCTAGGAGAGACGCTTAAATATGATATTTTAATTCATGCAGATTTCGTAAATATTATTTTAGAGTCAATTTTCTATCGATTCTTATAATTTAAAAAGGTGTTATTTAAATATATATATATATATATATATATATATATATATATATATATATAGATAGATAGATAGATATATACATATATATATACATATGTATATATATATATATATATATATATAAAATAAAAGTTACAATAAGTTTACTAAGGTAATCAAAATGGTAAACTTCAAATATATTATAAATATTAAAGAGTTAATATTTACAAGTAAAATAAACTCAGCCAGATATAAAAAGCTCAATAAAACCGAAAAGGAAATAGAGCTTATAATATGAACAAATGATTAATAAAATATGTTAAAAGACATCTTGAAAAAGAGTTAAAAACATATTTAATTTTAAAAAAGGAAGCACAAGATAAGTGGATAGTCCTATATATATATATATATATATATATATATATATATATATATATATATATATATATATATATATATTCATGTGGCTTGGGTGAATCAGCTTTAATGGGAACCGAAACCAAAACTTATTAAAAATTTTTGTTTAAATTATTTATTACAAGATATAGAAGGTCATAACAATCAAACGACAGTCACTCGGAAGAAAAAAGATGTAAGCGTGACACACAAAATAACACACGCTATCGTATTAATATATAGATTAATATCAATGATCTTCCAGAATCATTTTTAACATAGCATTTTTATCGATCTTAAGCTTGAAATATCAATTGATATTATCTTTGGCTTATGTTAAAATCGTATTTTATTTTGTCACACATGAATTTGAGATATCAAATATTCAAACAGTCGGTCTTTCCATCCTCCTTGACCTTCCGCGACTATTTGGCGTGGTGTCATTTGATGCCGATACTTCTTTTTTCTTGGGGGGGGGGGGAGGGCGGTTAACTTTCAATTATATAGTTTCAGTTTTCTTGATTCCATGTAGTGTTTTATTTCTGTAGCAGTTTACATGTTATTATTATTTATATACGGCATAATCACACTTGATAAACCGGTTCCCGTCAGATCACAGGTTAAGCAACGATGAGTTGGGCCAGTACAAGATGGGTAACCATTGGAGATTTTTTTTACATAGGGATCACCACGTATCAAGACCAAGAGGCCTCTTGAGGATAAGGGTTAAAGAGTGTACAGTAGAAATTGGACAATATAGTAATCTTTAGTAATGGAAATTCGGTAAATTTGTTAACAAGTGGAACGGCTCATCAAGAACTTGTTTACGTTAGACTTGAACACAACCATATTGTAGTCAGCCAGAAAGCAGGAAAACGGAAGACAATTCCACAGGCGTGCAGTTCTAAGAAAGAGGCTTTGTTTTTGGAATCTACGTTTAGGTTTAGGCACAGATAAAGAGTGGGGGGAATTATTGATAGTGTTTTCAGCTAGACGTGTGTTTCTTGTGAAAGTTTGGCGAGGGGGGACCATAGACTGAAGCTCAGTCGAACACTTTCGATGAAAATAACAATACATAATAGACAAACTCGCAACATCTCTTCTGTGAGAAAGAGGTTGCAGGGAAGAGAAAAGGACATCTCCTACGAGGCTACGAAGTCTATTTTGAATTCTATCAAGGCATGACAAGTCCTTTCTAGCAGCTCCTGCCCAGATGTGGCAACAGTATTCCATCCTTGGATGTACCTGGCTCTTATATAGATAGAGAATAGCATCAGCAGTGAGATATCTACTGGATCGATAGAAAGATCCCACCATTTTTCCAGCGGCCTTGGCAACATATTTGATGTACGTGTTCCATTTAAGATCAGGAGTAATGGTCAAGTCCAGAAGCTTGTCAAAACTTGAGGCCTCCCCAAGACGAGAGCCATTCATTTCAATTGATGCCAGATGAGGATCAGAACGTTGATGATGTAAAGATAGAAGCTTGGTTTTAGATGTATTAAAAGTAACCAGCCACTCATTTACCCATTGTACAACGTGCTCAAGATCAGAGGAGAGAGAATCGGAGAGAACTTGGTCATTTACTGTCTTAGATGTGCTACCATAAATGGTAGTGTCGTCAGCATAAATGTCTACAAATGATGTAAGGATGTGATTTGGAAGATCATTAATGTAGATCAGGAAAAGAGTTGGGCCCAGGATGGACCCCTGAGGGACACCAGCATTAATACTGTGAGCTTCTGATTTTGCAGATGCTCCTACAATGGGTATCCTTTGTCTTTCCAGATATAGTTTACATGTGTCCGGCTGGCAGCTGTAGTTCATGGGTATAAGTTTTTGTTTTCTTCTTCTTCTTCTTCTTCTTCTTCTTCTTATTATTATTATTATTATTATTATTATTATTATTATTGTTGTTGTTTGATTTTTTTACATAGGCATCACCACATTATCAAGGCCAAGAGGCCACTCAAGGATAAGGGTTAAAGAGTGTACAGTAGAAATTGGACAATATAGTAATCATTTGTAATGAAAATTCGGTAAATTTGATAACTTATATGGAACGGCTCATCAAGAACTTATTTACTTTAGACTTGACGACAACCATATTGTAGTCAGCCGGAAAGCAGGAAAACGGAAGACAATTCCATAGGCGTGCAGTTCTAAGAAAGAGGCTTCGTTCATGGAGTCTACGTTTAGGTTTAGGCACAGATAAAGAGTGGGGGGAATTATTGATAGTGTTTTCAGCTAGACGAGTGTTTCTTGTGAAAGTAAGGCGAGGTGGGACCATAGACTGAAGCTCAGTCGAACACTTTCGATGAAAATAACGATACATCAGAGACAAACTCGCAACATCTCTTATTATTATTATTATTATTATTATTATTATTATTATTATTATTATTATTATTAAAGTTCATTTCTTATTCGCTTTCTGTTTGATTTTTCATTCTGTGAATCTACATCCGAAATATTTAGCTGACATGTTTCGGAGTTCATCGAACAGGTGATCTACAAAGACAGTAATGTTTGCGTGTTCATTAAAAAAAATTTTTTTTTTTTAAAGAGGTAGCTTCTTTCTTGATTCCTGCGCATGCGTTAAACTTCACATTCACGCGCGTCCGCGCGGACACATAAACAAACTCATTTGCATATTCATGAACTAGGTGACCCAGTCGTCTACGTCAGGTTTCTGGAACATTGTACGTGAACTCAACTGCAGACTGGTTAGAATCGCCCTCACCTAAATGGATTAAGGTTCGGAGCAGCTGTGATACTGCGAAACAAATGACCACACACACACACACACACACACACACACACACACACACACACACACACACACACACACACACACACACACACACACACACATACACATATATATATATATACATATAACAAATATATATATAACAAATATATATATAACAAATATATATATATCAAATATATATATATATATATATATATATATATATATATATATATATATATATATACTAGCTGTACCAGGCCACGCGTTGCTGTGGCTCAGTTTGTTAAAATGGAACACATTCCTCAAGAAAAATTACATTTTGTTCGTTTATTTACTTTTATTATTTTTTGCAATTTTTTTAATCAATAAAAGTTGTTATTTTTTTCCCCAAAAAAGATTAATTTTTTTACCATAAATTGTTAGGTGAAAGTTTTTTTTTCAGGAAAACTTGCACTTTTTTTAAAAAAGAAATTTGGCAGTAAACGTTTCTCTTTGAAAACGGAATTTTTATTATAAAAAGAACAGATGAATGCTTTATATGAACACTGTAAATAGTTATGTGAATGTAGAGAAAAGCTTGATTCTTTTTTTTTTCAAGAGAATGTGCAAATTATTTTTTTAACAGATGTTCAGAAAATAAACAGAAAAATACTTCTATCATTAATTATGCAGAAAAATAAATAAAATGTTGATTTAGTGTTTCAACAGTATGCTTATAAATTACAATAAAACTTGCTGAGTATGCGCTGTTTTACGGTTGTTATAAAAATGGAACGGAAACTTAAATTTCGCGCCGTTTTAATCTTTCTTAATTTTTTAATTGTGCCCCCCAAACGAATATAATCAAAACAGTAACTTTCAACAATTAAATAAATAAAAAAAGGTAATAACAAAAGGGAAATAATTCCATTTTTAAACGAAAAAGTCAGTTTGGTTATTTACCATTCACATTGGAAATGTCGACATTTATAGGTTGTCGGGTACATTTACAACGAATAAACACTCCAATCTAGTAGATGTATCAGAATTTTTGTAGGAATTTTTGACACCCCTATCACGAAACTGCGAATAAAATATAAAAAACTCGTAATTTCTCTTTTAAAAGTGGGGTTTTTCTTTTCTTATACTTCCAAAATAAACTATTAAAGTTGTTTTAAAATTAATAGAAATATTTTTTTATTTCTTAAAAAACAGTAATGAATATTACGAACTCTATATTTTTCAATTTTTAAACTTTAAAAATCTATCAAAATTTTTCTATTGATTCTATTTTTACGATATTTTCAGGATCAATGTGAAATTTTATGCTCTTTTTTTTTAATTCACGCCCCCCCCATTTTCAAGTGTCTATTAAAAGGTAAATAATTAATTTACTCACCAAAGTTTTATATATCACAAATTGAAGAGAAAAGGTCAATAAATAATATATTCAAAATTAAAACAAAAAAGTAGTATTTTTTAGAAATTTACCTGTAAAGTTCGAAGTTTTTTTTAAAACCACGTTGTTTGTTTTTTCTTTTATTTTTTTTTTAAATGAAACCTTGGTCCTTGCTCCTTTAATTGAAAAAGAAATAGGGCTTGAATTACATTTTTCGAGTAGTTATAAGCTTGGAAAGACAGGGGGTCGAATAATTCACGCCTCCTATTTTGAAATGTCTATTAAAAAGTAAATAATTAATTTACTCACTAAAGTGTTATATACCACAAATTGAAGAGAAAAGGTCAATAAATAATATATTCAAATTTACAACAAAAAAGTAGTGTTTTTAGAAATTTACCTGTAAAGTTCGAAGTTTAAAACCTTTTTTTTTTTTTTTTTAAAAACATGTTGTTTGTTTTTTGTTTTTTAACGAAACCTTGGTCCTTGCTCCTTTAATTGAAAAAAAAATTAGGGCTTGAGTTACATTTTTCGAGGAGTAATAAGCTTGGAAAGACGGGGTGGAAGTATTCACTATTTTTCAGGAAATTTCTGACACACCTACCAATCTACCCATGTTAGAACGGCTTTCGGAATAGACACCCCTAACCTTGCCAGCATACCCGAAAAGCTATAAAAGTTGACGTGTCGAATGTGAACGATGAGTTGGACATAATGTAAAAATGTACCGAATTTAAAAGGGAACGAAATTCAAATTTCCGTTCCATTTTTACAACAACCGTAAAGCAGAGCATTCTATGCAATTTTTTACCTAACTTACTGTATTAATGCTATTTTTTTTAAGCAAAAAAAATATTTAGGTTTGGCTATAAATTCCTAAACTCATTTCACCCTAAATAATTGAGGTGACTGAAATAGGAATCTAATTGAATGTTTAATTTCCTGAATAGTATGCGAGAAATACATTTTTCTTCGAGTTATATCGAATTCATTAATACGGACTTTAGAGGCTTTTTTTGGAATGTTCCTGTAAAAATTATTTTTTATTGTTATAAATTTCGATGCTTTATTTATATAAAAAAAAGCAAAAATAAATTCTTGCGTTTTTATTTACTACTGAAAACCATAACTTTAGTAAAGGTATTTTTTTAAAACAAAATAAACATTTTCACTAAGAGTTAAGTAAAAATAATTAGTTCATTATATTCTGCGATCATTATTTGATAAATACTGAAATGTTCATAAAAATTGGTTAATTTTCTGATTTTTGGTGAATTTTTAAGTAAAGGGAAGGGTCAAAATGTTAATACACTTTGAGCGTCGGCATTCATTTTGTCTGTACCTACCATTTTCGATGAATATTTGATAGCAAAGCGACCACGTGTGGTTAATTTAAATCAAATTTCAATCACATGGTTACATTATCAATAATCCTGTGATTAAACCCATTGAAAATTTACCGATATTGTAATATCCTTTTAGTGATGCAGTGTTGGCAACTAAGATTTAAAAAAAACCCCGCAAGATCAGGAGAAAGAAATGTCCAGAAAATCGCTAGATTCTTAACTTTTATCATCTGAAATTTTCAAAAATCGCTAATTCACCCCTCCCAAAAAACTCCATATTTTAACTTCCTACAATAAAAAAATTATAAATATAGTATATTCAATATATAAAATGTTACGTGTTTTCTCACTATATGTTTCTGGAATTATATTGAAGCGGTTAGCTCCCCAGAAGGCTTACATATTTTATCAGCTAGTTTTACCTGTTTTTTCAGAGAGGGTTTTTTTTTTGCAAGAAACAAATCATAAACTCAAACTTTTTATAATAAAAGTTAAATTGAAATATACTGCAAATAAAACATCACAATAATGGTGCAACATATTTTGAAATTAGAAAAATAAAAAACAAAAAAACTTTGTTTAAGCATGTTATATGTATTTAGGTTGGTAGATTCTACTGTATTGGTATAAGTTTTTTTTGCTGTTGTTTCTTGTCTTTTTACAATTTTCGACTGAATACTTCTAAATTAAGCGGGGTTGCTTAGATCGTATTTAAAACTAAACTTCGGACGTTGGAATGCCCCCCCCACCTAAAATGTACTTGAAAAAATCGATTTTATAGCGAGATTTAAGAATGGTTAGCCGAAAAAAAGGTGAAAAACAAAACAAATAATCAATAAATAATTGTTACCAAAGGCAATAAATGCTACTTTTTTTTTACTTACATGACTGAGTTTATTTTATGTTTTAAAGTATTTTCAAGGGCTTTTCTTTATTTTTTAATCGAAAATTGCGGGTGTGTGGGTGCGAAATATCTCCAGATTTTCTAGAATTCCCCGCTAGATTGCAAACGAAATCTCCAGATCTAGCAGGAAAACCGCTAAATTGGAAACACTGGTCAGGTGACAGGAAGCAGTAATAAATAATTGTCCCTAAATAAAAAAAAAATGGCCTATCGGTACAAAGAAAACCACCTATTTATCATAGAAAAATTAAGTATAAGGTTATAATTAAAAAGAAATATATAAAACACACATGGATATGGTAAACATGTTATACCAAAACGTGGAAGCCATCCGTCCAGTGTTTTTTTAGACTGTTAATTGCGAACGAACCAAGACTTACATTTTTATGTATATAGATTTGTTATATATATATATATATATATATATATATATATATATATATATATATATATATATACTGGCAAAAGTACCCGTCGTTGACTGGGTTCAGAAGCAGCCTACAGAAAATAGGCTCTGATTTATGAAAGTATGATGGGTTATGAAAAGGAAGGACTGTAAAGAGATAGCTTCGAATTTGGGGGTATCAAAACCAAAGCAAAATATCATGAAAGTAAAAATAAAATACATAAACCCCATAATTTATTATACCATACCTGTCCACACTGATACACTTATCACAATATTCTGTGGATCTATATTAAAAAAACCGTGTTAAACTTTGTGACATATTTCCATTCTATGGAGGTCAGGCTCGAACGAACACCCCATAATTTTATTGTACCATATTTCTTCAAAGTGAAACATAATTATCAAAGTATACTTAGGCAGATAGATATGAAAAGTCTTTATTAAAGTTTGTGCCTATTTCCATTCTATGGAGGCCAGGCGCGAACGCAAACCTCACAATTTTATTATACCATCCCTATTTAAGTTAAAACATACTTATCAAAGTATTCTCATGTACATCTATATCAAAAATACTTGTAAACTTTTTTTAATTTTTAAATTTTTTTTCCATATTTTGTGCACCAGGCGCGAACGCAGACCCCACAATTTTAATGGATCATCATTATACCAGATCAAACATACCCATTTCGGTGTCTCGATACATCTTTTATCATTATATGTGATCAGTTTTCTATAATTGTCAACCATATGGGAGCCTATTCGTGACCACACACACACACACACACACACACACACACACACACACACACACACAAAGATATATATATATATATATATATATATATATATATATATATATATATATATATATATATATACATATATGCTAACAGGGAAACCCGACGTTGCCCGGGATTGAATAATGACCACCGAATATTTCACACTTTTATATTTTATTGCCACTGAAATCGATAAAATCGCCTATTTTTTTTTTCAATCAAATCGATTGATCGCCTGCTCTAGATGGAGATGTACCGCGTTGCCCTGGGACGAAGCTTCACATGCTTCCCGACAGTAAGTTACCAAATACATTGTAGTCTACATTGCACTGTAGAGAACCTAGTGTTAATTAGATAAAATAATTTTATATAATGACCTGAATAAAAGATTAAAATGCGAAAGCCAAGCATTTTAGCTTAACCGAAATATTTGAGCGCACCCCTGTCAGATCAAAGAACCTACTGTTAATAATATAGGTCTGTGGTTACTGCTTGTGCGGTGATAATGGCTTGAATTAAAGTTTAAAATGAAAATGTCAAGTATCATGGAACCAGAACACCCCAAGCGTGCTAGCTACTAGTCAGTTTTCGAGATGACCTCGGAAGAAAGAGTCGGTGCCTTCAGAGCTAAGTTAAAAACTTTATCCATAACTGTTGAAATGTATCCTGTCTTAATTTTGCCATTTTTTGTGTATTATATATAATTTATTTATTTATCTGTGTTCTCTTATTGCAGTCTTACTAAAAATTGAAACTCCTTAACATCACCTATCATGTCATATTACTCGTGTTTTAAACTTTTTTTTTTAAATACGTCTGGTATTATCCAAAACTATTAATTAAAAAAAAAAAAAACTTCCACGGATTAATATGGGAAGGGGAGACTATCGTCAAATTCTATTCTAAACTGGGAATGGGCAAAGGACTTATACTAAATAGATAGAAATAAGTCCCTCTTACCGTTTTTTTTTTGTTTTTTTTTAATGGAGAGTAGATAATGCAGTGAATGTGTTATTGGCAGCTCCAGTAACTCTCGTTTCTCCTTTTTTGTCCCTCGGTCCTCATTTCTAATGAGTGATGTTTCTGACAAAGGGTGAAGAAAAAGCTGCTTCCCAGGTTGGTAGTACTTCGTGAACAGTAGTCTGAGATGTCGGAAATTTTCTGTCTCTATGTCTATCCTTGCGGCCATGTCACTAGTAAGGGTGCTGGAGGTAAACGTGTTCATTTGGGCTGACGTTAACCGCCTGATAGTTAGGGACCCGAACCTTGGAATAACCACTAAGGAGGCTGTCCTATCAGCAGGTGCAAAGTATTGGGGCTGCTGTATTGCCATTTGGTGAATGGATTCTGGACCATGCAGTAGTCTCTGGTGGGGCCTCTCGATGCCATACTAGTGGGTAATTGTTACGGCTTTACCTTATCATGCGCTACAAAAAATATTCCTGTCTTTCCTCTCTTACTTTCCCTCTCTGTTCTGCTCTAACCAAGTATGCTGACCTGTTCCACAAACCCCAAAATCCTCAACATGAAATATCTCAAAAAAGAAAATACGAATAAACCTAGAACCTCATCCTCCTACGTAGACCCCTACTACCATATCTCCTTCTCCAACATCAGGGGTCTACGTTCTAACCTTCCAGAGGTTGAAACCCAATTACAGGAGACGAAACCTGACATATTCTTTCTAAGCGAAACTGGAATAGGGCCGACCATTTCCCTAGATGAGTTCATAATTAAAGGATACTCTAACCCAAGATCGCCACGGGCATGGAATATGTGCCTACATTAAAGATGGCTTCCCATGTGGCAGGGATGTCTCCAGATAAGACCCCAATCTACCTTATATGTGCGTCCGGGTTGCACTTGCTTACACCACCGCATTTATATTTGCCCTCTATCGCCCCCCACAACAGTGCAGTTACTGTCTTTAAGTGTATATCAGAAAAAAATTGACCACATCCTGTCTGCTCATCCTTCAGCTAACATTCACATTTGCGGTGACTTCAATGTCCATAATGTGGAATGGCTGACCCACTCAAATAAGACTGATGAGGAGGGGAGGTTCTGTCATGATTTTGCCATTGCCTATGACCTCACTCAGATTGTCCGCGAGCCCACCCGTGTGCCCGATAGTACCGGTCAGTTCGCAAGCCTCTTAGACCTTTTTCTATCCACTTCCCCTGATCTATGCTCATGTTCCGTTCTATCTCCTCTGGGATCCTCCGACCACTGCGTCGTATCAGTTAAAATAAAAATGAAATATAATAAATCTACAGACGTACCTCCCCACCGTACTGTATACCGATACTCTATGGCGGACTGGGATAGCTTCCGTACATTCATATCTGATCTCCCCCTCCATTCCATGTTTAAAAAGGATGTGTCCTCTATAGTATCAGATCTGATCGAATGGTTACTTGTAGGCATTGGCCAATTCATACCTTCAAAAAAAATCCAACAAAAACCTAACAGCCAGCCATGGTTCTCCCCTGAACGTGCTGCTGCCATCGCACACAGAAATCACTTTTTTCATAGCTACCAACGTAATAGATGCACTGAAACTAAAGTTGCTTTCAGAACCGCCAGCAACCACTGTAAAAGAGTAATAAAAAATGCAAGAGAACTATATGCGCAATCCGTTAAGTCCAAAGTAGCTGAGCAGCGGCTTGGTTCCCACCAGTTCTGGCAAATAGCAAATAGGATCTTGAACAGAAACGTGCGCTCTATCCCAATCATTATCAATGGACCAGAGGTCATCTCGACAGCATCCGACAAGGCCAAACTATTTGCCAAAAACTTTGCGGCAACTTCTACCCTGTGTGACGAAGGCCATCAACTCCCCATATTCCCTCCTATAACAGACAACACGCTATGCAACATACAAATATCTGTGCGTGAGGTCGCCAAGCTAATCAAGAACCTTGACTCCAGTTAAGCAACTGGTCCCGACGGTATTCCAATTATAGTGTCAAAAAAATTACGACCAGAACTTGCTCCCATACTTTCCAAACTGTTTAAGCGTTGCCTTAAGGATAAGTGCTTTCCAACACCCTGGAAAACCTCATCAGTATGCCCTGTATTTAAGAATTCAGGTGATAAGTCATCTCCCTCTCAGTACAGACCAATAAGTCTCCTGTGTGTAATGAGTAAGTTGCTGGAATCCACAATAAATAGAGAAGTAGTCAACCACTTCAGCAGAAATAACCTTCTTAGTGACACGCAATATGGTTTCCGTTCTGCTAGATCTACAGCAGATGTGCTAACGGTTATATCTCATAGGATTAGCGAATCTCTCGACAAAGGCTTCATTTCTAGGGCAATTGCTCTCGACATATCAAAGGCCTTTGATAAGGTTTGTCATAAATGCCTACTACATAAGATTTCCAGCTACGGTATAACTGGAAATGTTTTCTCTATCATTAAGTCATTTCTCTCAGATAGGCTCGTAAGAGTAGTTGTTGATGGGCAGAAATCAGAGGCCCACAGTATTAATGCTGGAGTCCCTCAGGGGTCCATACTGGACCCAACTCTCTTCCTGATCTACATCAATGATCTCCCAAAACACATACTAAAATCTTTCGTTGACATCTATGCTGATGACACGACCATCTATGGCAACACATCAAAGGCCGTAAATGATGATGTTCTCTCTGATTCTCTCTCCTCTGATCTTGAGCGCGTGGTACAGTGGGGAAAAAGGTGGCTGGTTACCTTTAATGCATCTAAGACCAAGCTCCTATCTCTACATCATAAACGTTCTGATCCCCATCTGGTATCAATTGAAATGGATGGCTCTCGTCTAAGGGAGGCCCCAGGATTTGATAAGCTCCTGGGTTTGACCTTTACACCTGATCTTAAATGGAACGCATACATCAAGTCTGTGGCCAAGGTCGCTGGGAAAATGGTGGGATCCTTCTACCGCTCCAGAAGATATCTCACTAATGATACAATTCTCTATCTATATAAGAGCCAAGTAGGTCCAAAGATGGAGTACTGCTGCCACATCTGCGCGGGCTGCAAAAAATAGCCTATCCTTCCTTGACGGAGTACAAAATAGACTCTGTGGCTTGGTGGGGGATGCCCTTTTCTCTACCCTGCAACCTCTTTCCCACAGAAGAGACGTAGCGAGCCTGTCATTGTTCTATCGTTATTTCCATGGCAGGTGCTCGTTTGAGCTCCTTTCTCTGGTCCCCCCTCGCCAATCTTTCTCCAAAAACACCCGTCTAGCTGAAACCACCGTCAATAATTTTCCCTACTCCCTATCTGTGCCTAAATCAAAACGTAGATACCATGAACAAAGCTTATTTCTTAGAACTGCACGCCTGTGGAACTCTGTTCCACTTGCCTGTTTCTCTCCCGACTTCAACCTGGATATCTTCAAGTCCAACACAAACAAATTCCTGATGAACCGCCCTCTCCCTAAGTAATGACACCTTACCAATTCTCCAATAATATTGCTACACTATCCCTTTGATTACTATACACACAATAACCCTTATTTCGTGAGTGGCTATTGGGCCTTGATAAGTGGTGAACGCCATGTAAAAAAAACAAAAAAAACAAAACAAAAAAAAAAGCATTTACATTCATTTACAACGCACCCCTGTCATATCAAAGAACACACTGTTGATTTTATATGTCGGGCCTTTCGGCTTGTGTGGTAATAAAACTTCTCAAATGCACTTTTACAATTGATTTTTTCTCTAGGGGGACTTGACTCTCACAAGCTGTTTCCGGAGAGTTGAATCACTCCTGAATATTGTCCTGATGTCATATGGCTTACATATTCGTTGGAGCTTTTCAGACAAGCCCTTCATATATGATATATAAACTGTGGTGAGTTTCTGTGTGTCCTTTTGTGTTTGGTCCAGATTTCTCGGAGCTGATGTCATGCTCTGTGGATAGTTGTTTTGGTGGAGGGTTTCTCTTAAACTGCCCATCTCCTCTTGATATGCACTGATGTTACTACATATTGCCTTTGCTCGATGTTGTAGGTAACGGACGATTCCTTTCTTTACATTATATGGATGGTGGGAGTTGTAGTTTAGATACTGCCCAGTGAAAGTTGGCTTTCGGTATACAGATGACATAAACCCCTGACCCGTGCGAGTTATCAGCACATCTAGGTACAATAATTTAATGTTATGTTCTTTTTTCCTTCGTGAACTGTATAGGTGAACGGATCGAGTTCACATGGTCTAATAACATTTGAACATCTTCCTGATGGGGTCAGGACAGTATTCAGGAGTGATTCAACTCTCCGCAAACAGCTTGTGAGAGTCAAGCCACCTACAAAATAAAAAAATCATGATTAAGATCTGTGTATATGAAATCCCATGTAAATGTGGAAAACTATACAAAGGTGACACGTGTCGTCCATTGAAAGTACGGTTAGAAGAACATCGAAAAGTGCTTGGAGAGACTGAAAAGTCATGTTTAGCTGACCATATTTGGAAAGAAAAGGGAAACCATCTACCATTATGAGACGAAGTAAAAATTATAGAAAGAGAGGAACGGTGGAGAGTAAGACCGACTGAAAGAAGCAGCACATATGCTGGGGAATAACCAACTGTTAAGTGGACCTAGTATAAAATTTAATACGATATGGGAACGAGTTATTATAAACAATAGATAATATATACAAGTAATAAGTAAAAATATTAATATATACAAGTAATAAGTAAAAGCATTAATATATATAAGTAATAAGTATAGAGATAGATATACGTTAATATATAGTAATAATTAGTAATAAATGGTGATATTTACAACTAGAAATAAAAATAGGTTTTAGGCTCCTAAAATTTGTACTAGAATTATCCGCAAGGACACGTGGCGCAGTGGTTAGAGTACTGGGGAAAATCAATTGTAAAAAGGGATATTCTCCTGAAGGTTGAAGGTTCCCGAAATATATACATTTGCTAATTACTGAGGATTTTTATCCAGTCATGGCTGACGGAACAAGAGCACGCTACCCCCGTGAAGTAAATAAAGATGCCGGTCGAAATTCCGTCCAAATTCCCGAGTTCGACAGAAACATTCCCGAGTTCGACAAGATACACCTGAAGAAGGTCGGAGATTATATCGAGCGAAACGTTGTGGAAATCACACTCAAGATGAGAACAGTAGTCCGATGAATAATAATACAAATAACCAATCCTCATCTAAAAAATTCAGAAACGGCTTTTCAACTTTGACCTCTTGGCAGCCAAATTTTCGCCCCAATAAAACTGATTAAAAAGCTTGCCGCAAGAGAAATATCCATCTTTTCCATTTGGTGGGTTATATATATACTATAATAATTATTAACTGCGTACGGACACTAGTGTTTCATCCTTTCGGGAATCATCAGTGCAGGGTATCACGATTAAATCTTGTCAGGGGATTCGAACCTGGCAACGAAGCCATCTCTGACTCCATTATACATATATATATATATATATATATATATATGTATATATATATATATATATATATATATATATATATATATATATATATATATATATATATGGTAAGTTATAAAATGTATATGGCGATTAAGTTACACTTAATATTCCGCGTTTCATCAACTCTAGGACTCTTCAGGCTTATGCGCCTGCGAAGAGTCATAGAGTGGATGAAACGCGGAATATTCAGTGTAGCTTAATCGCCATATATATTTTATAACTTACTAACTAGCTCTACCTACGTATTGAGCACTTTTGAAGTAAATACTTAAAGTTTACGCATAAATCTATACTTTCGTATATTAAATTTATGTGAGTAAATGAAGTAGTTTCATATATATATATATATATATATATATATATATATATATATATATATATATATATACATAAATTTCATATACCTGCTCTGTTTACTCATTGAGCACTCTTTAGTGGACACATGTTGTTTCATTAGATGTACTTCTATGAAACTAAACTCTACTGCCATAATGTATATATATATATATATATATATATATATATATATATATATATATATATATATATATATATATATATATTGTTGATCCTTTTCTTGTCCCTGACTGTGTCAAATTTAATTCTCTGAACTACTGCAAGTTTTTGGAAGCAAATTTATTGCCCTGGTTGAATTCACAAAATGATGCTCTCAACCAGAATCTAATTATCCAACAAGACAATGCCCCAAGCCATGCTTCTCGGTTCACAAAAGCTTGGCTTTCAGACAAGGGGATCTCTGATGAACTGGCCACCTCAGAGCCTGGATTTAGTCGATTCTGAAGAGGAAGGTTTGCGAAAACGGGCATCAATTCCATAGTAAAAAAGACATTTGGGAGAGAATCAAGAAAGTATCTTCTGAAATCACACCTCAGCAAGTGCATACATTAACATCCTCTGTTGATAGGAGGCTGATTGATTTGATTAAAAATGGAGGAAAGCGAATAAAGGGTTAAATAGTTTCATAAATTCGTATTGTTCTGTTAATTGTTATTTGAGTAATAGCTGTTGTTTTCTTGTAATATGTTATAAATATATGGTACTATAATCATGATGACACAATTTTTCGAATTATATCATGTTTAAAAATGTTTTTTATTGCGGATAAACGAGTGCTTATAAAGTCTTTTGGCCCATATTCCTTCCTGAAATCATTTAAAGATCAATACCCCCCCCCCCCAGAATATGATTATTTGGTTTCCGTTTCTATGAATTTACTTATACATATATTTGCATATCAAACAGTAAGTAACATAGTTATTATATTGGGAAATATTGAAGCATAAATTTATCAATTTATACAATTTGCAAACACTTTTGACCCCTACTGTATATATATATATATATATATATATATATATATATATATATATATATATATATATATAACGAAGCCGTCTCTGACTCCATTTTTGGTAAATTTAATTGTAATTATTATCTGTTTGTTCGTATATATATATATATATATATATATATATATATATATATATATATATATATAGGTGTGTGTATATGTGTGTATATATGTGTGTGTGTAGTGTGTGTGTTAACATGTTTCTTGTGAATTCGAATCAAATCAATAAAATGATTGTAGAAAATAGCGATTGGTTGTTGAGTATATTATTGATCAGTTCAGAACGAACGCACCCGGTGAGACATCCTTTCCCTCTCCGTCCAGGTCAGCAAACGAAGAACAAACCTGCGGCCACTAACACTGATGGACGCACCCGGAGGGCTAGTTCGCCACAATGGGGTTTATATATCAGCGAACATTTATTTCAATTGACCCGAGGCACCAAAATTCATCGAATATGGAGGAGGTTTTCTTCCTATACGTTTATTTTGGGCGTTCGTCGGCGGTAAGTGAGGTTGGTAGGAGGCGTGGTCAGATGAATGTGGCTTGTTAAAAGGTGAGTTTCGAAAGATGGGATCTTCTTTCACCGTTTTTTTTTAGAACGCTTCAAATGTCCTGTTTGATTTTTCTTATATGTAGATGCGTACATATTGTAACATACCCTCGGCGAACGATATCAGCAGCAGCCATAGTATAGCTGACTGGCGAAAATATGTTATCTTGACATAGGCTGATATATATTCAATGAGTTTCTAACAGTATTTTGTATAATTTTTTTAGTTTGAACTCATTTTCCCAAACTTAACCTATTTAACAGAGACCTCGCCGCCATTTGTCTTTTTCAAATATATCGATAAACATTGTATGTTTTTCAAACTGAATAAACATGTTACATTAAATAAAAACACTAAAAACTTATCCAGTTAGGTAGAAAAGTTACTTATCTTTCCTTTGATAACATGTATTTATGTATTTCTTTTTTGACAATTTTTTCGAATCTATGCATATAGTAATACAAACCCATTTGTTTTTTTTTTGTTTTTTTTTAATTTTTGTTGATATTCATATTAAAACCCCTTTTTTTCTATTTATTTAAAAAAATACAACTGTTATATATGGGTCGCGGAATTGCATTCATCCGCACAAGATCTAGCTTTTTTTTTTTTACATGGTAGTCACCACTTATCAAGGGCCGGAAGCCACTCGGGGATAAGGGTTATTGCGTGTACAGTAATCAATGGGATGATATCGTAGTAATCGTTAGTAATGGAGATTTGATAAAGTGTCTTACTTAAGGGGGCGGTTTATCAGGAATTTGTTTATATTGGACTTGGCAACGTTCTTAGATAGGTTTTGCATTGGAATGTATTCAATAAGTATAGATAATCGAAATAATCCAATGAAAGAAAGACAGAATTTTGCCCCAAGCCAACACCTTACACAGCCCAACATCATAAGTGCATTTGAGAAGCCCTACTACTACACAAGTCGAAAGGACCGGCTTATAAAATCAACAGTAGGTTCTTTGATATAACAGGGGCATGTTCGAAATGAATGCTTCTGCTTAGAGCACAACTGAAGCATGATACTCAGCTTTTGCATTCCAAACCCCAATTCAAGCTAATTTGCATATTCTTTTAAACATTCATTTTAATTAATTCCCTATTAGTTTTTTTTCGGTTTTCTTATGGGATGATCATCATTAGTATATGCATGCAGATCTTCTACATAATTTATATTTGCAATGCGGGTCCGGAACTCGGAGCATGCTTTTTCTACAAAATACTCGACGAATGGCGGCGATCAGGCTGGCTTTGGTGTTATAGGAGGTCATGTTGGTGATGTTCTCGACATATGGTTAAACGAAGTAGTCCAGCAGATTCAAGTCGGGGAAAGAGAAGGGGAGCAAGTGAGATAAAGATACAAAGTCGTAGTACTCCTTCTTAAGCCAACTCTGGATCTCTTTGGATTTGTGAGCCCCCGCCAAGTCCTGCTGCCACACCCAGGGTCTGCCAGTGGCCACCTGATTGCACCAGGTACCACCAAACTCTTCAGTACATTCAGGTACACTTTGATGTTGATTTCTAGCCGACGTCGAAAATGTGAGGTGGCATGATGTGGCTCTCACTTGAAATCACACCAAAGACAATAACCGTGGCTGGAGATTTTGTATTCCCCACCCTGAGAACGTCCCTGTTCCTATTTACAATGCCTCCCCACTGGACAGAGTTAGACACCAAGGTCGTTTTTTAATGTGGAGAAAAGGAACAAAAATAAAAATTGTCTCAGTCGTGAAGGATTTCTCCTCCACCGACAGAGAACAAGAAATTTAAGTGTAGCATCTGAAGAACAGATACTACACTTTGATCTTGACCCAATGACACAAACTGACGACAGCGAGGTATTTATTTGCTCCCCCACCGAGCAAATTAGGCACAAGGCCGATTTTTAATGTGAGGAGTGAAGGGTAAATGGGGACCAACTCCCCGGGGAGTAGGGGAGCTGGATAGTGACAATTGGTATGAAGGGTTGCCCCTACATTGACCAAGGTCTTATCTGTGGGGTCGCCCCACATAGGGTCTTTGCTTGCAGTATCTGCCGGAACAGATGGTATTTATTTGCTCCCCCACCGAGCAAATTAGGCACAAGGCCAATTTTTAATGTGAGGAGTGAAGGGAGGGGGAAGGGAAAAAAGGGGACCAGCTCCCGAGAGGTGGGAAATGGGAGCTGGTTAAAGGTCAGGCATGTGGGGTTGCCCCCACATCTGGTCTTTGCTAGTCATAGCTTGCAGTATCTGCCGGAACAGATGGTATTTATTTGCTCCCCCACCGAGCAAATTAGGCACAAGGCCAATTTTTAATGTGAGGAGTGAAGGGAGGGGGAAGGGAAAAAGGGGACCAGCTCCCGAGAGGTGGGAAATGGGAGCTGGTTAAAGGTCAGGCATGTGGGGTTGCCCCCACATCTGGTCTTTGCTAGTCATAGCTTGCAGTATCTGCCGGAACAGATACTACACTTTGATCTTGACCCAATGACACAGACTGACGACAAGTTAGAATCCAGTGTTACTCAGGACAATCCAGCAATGCATTTTGAGAATGCTCTTGTCATAACTTGGATCGGCCACTTTCAGACATAATAAAAGACTCTTATCGCTTTTGGAATTTGTACACAACTGGTCTGTAACAAACTAAAGAAAATCGGTTTTCATCGAACGGAAATGGAATCATATCGTCTTTTCTAGGGCGACAACTTCATCGTCAAACCCTGTATAAAAGGCATCTTATTCATGTGTGTATCCGAGTATGTTTCTGTGTAAATACATTCCCTATGGACACCAAAACAACTGAGCCCTTTTTACAAATTTCATACAAATATACTTTATGCGCTTGAGAGTGTTCTTAGATAGGTTTTGTATCAGACTACATCTGATTAGTAAAAAAAAAAAAAACGATAATCGAAAAAATCTGACTTAAAATGGACAGTCTGATTTGTAACAAAGTTAACACCCTTATACAGCCTAACACCATGAGAAACTAAAGTCGACGTCTTCACTGAAGTAGTCCCCAGATACCGGGAGAATTCAAACAGTTATAGCATATTTCATTAGACCACTTACGTTTGGAATATTCTTTTTACAAAGGAGTCACCACTTATCAAGACCCAGAGGCCACTCGAGGATAAGGGTTAATGGGTATGCATTAGTCAGCGGGATTATAGCGTAGTAATTATTAGTAGTGGAAGTTTTGTAAATTGGATTGCTTAGGGGGACGGTTCTCTCTGCTTTCAGTTTTTCGACCTTAACTTACGTGCAAAAACTTGAACGTCAAACTCAACAGCACCTGCCCCTCCCCCCCATATGACGCGGCTTTTATGACAGTATCTCTTTACGCTTTAGTGGCACTAAAAAGGAATAAAAGCATATTTAGATGCGTCCAGTTTTATAAGCGACTCTCTTTAAGTCTGTCACGCATTTAATTTATAAAACTCACTGTCTCTGTTTGTACATCTGTCTGTCTCTCTCTATATTTTCAAACTGTATCTCTCCCGAAACTAAAAATCGTAGAGTGGTGCTAGGGGCCTCAAATGATTGGATTTTTTTTATATACACCGTTCTTTTATGGGTATTTAACCGGTAAAAAAAAGATTTAAGGGGTTAGGGTTAGGGTTAGTTTTTAAGGGTCAAAAAAATGGGTCAAAAATTAAAATAAATCGTTATACACTTTGTACATTCATCTTAGTTTATTTTAATCAGTTCATATGCGTGTCACGTTGGTACAGTGGTAACGTCACCAGCTTTGAACGCTAAAATTTTGCTTTTGGTTTCGATTCTGGCTGATAGCACCCAAATATTTATTTATTTATACTTTTGAAATCACAAATCTATAATATATATATATATATATATATATATATATATATATATATATATATATATATATACGAACTCTAGACAAATTAAAATATTATATTTAAGCGTATTTTACAACCGGAAACGCTGGGCGCACCCTCCCTGCTAGTACACATATATATATAGTAATTTTGAAATAGCATTTTCATCGTTCTGTCACACGTACGTTGGAAATAGCATGCCCATTTGTCAGTCACATCTAAGTTTGAAATATTATTTTCGTTGGTCTGTCACACTTTCATCTAAAATAGCATTTCATCTGTCTGTCACACTTTATTATAAGATTGCATTTCCATCTCTCTGTAAAACTTTTGTACGAAATTACATTTTCATTTGTCTGTTGTAAAGTTAGAAATAGCATTTCGTTTATTTATCACGCTTTAGTTTTTTTTTTTTTTTTTTTTTTTTTTTTAATAGCATTTTTGTGTCTCTGGTCGTCTCGCTTATGTTTGAAATATCATTTTTTTTTTACCGTCTGTCCATCGGTCAAAAGTGCCAAAAAACATTGTTAACTGTTTGTTGGTCACACATAAGTTTGAAATAGAATTTTTGTCTGTCTGTCACACTCTTTTTTTTTTTTACAAGGTGGTCACCACTTATCAAGGCTCGGAAGCCACTCAGGGATAAGGGTTATTGTAAGTACAGTACGTTATATTGGATATTTAAAGTGTCTACTTAAGGGGGCGGTTCATCAGGTTTGTTTACGTTGAACTTGAAGACATCCAAGTTGTAGTCAGGAGGGAAGCAGGCAGACGGAACAGAGTTCCATAGGCGTGCACTCAAATTATAAATAGCATTTCGGCTGTCTGTTTATCACACTTAAGTCCAAAATAGCATTTCTGTCTGTGTGTCACGCTTAAACCTTAAATAGCATTTTCATCGCTAAGCGCGCAGATTAAGTAAACGAACCGTCCGAGTGGTTCATCTTCATCCGATATCCCTCCCGCGTTTCTTGTGTAGATTCGTGATTGCTAGAAGCGTTTCTCTTCCTGCGCTTGTGGTCGTGATGGCTTCGAGCGATTCTTCCATTTTAGGAGTCTCTCATCGACCCTCGGTCACTCCCATATTGCGAGCGGCTAAAACTTTGTCCCTAAGGGGGATAAAACATTTTACGTTATTTAAGGAATCGTTATTCTTAGATTTGGAATGAAACAAAATCAAAGTAGCCGAGGTAGAAAAGATTCAGAGAGGTCGAGGTTGCGTGGAAAGTGATATATATATATATATATATATATATATATATATATATATATATATATATATATATATATATATATATATATAGTAAGTTATAATATATATATATATATATGGCGATTACGCTACACTGAATATTCCGCGTACTTACTAACTAGCGCTATCTACGTATTGAGCACTTTTACTTTGAGTTTACGCATAAATTTATACTTTCGTATATTAATTTTACGTGAGTAAATTAAGTAGTTATTTATATATATATATATATATATATATATATATATATAAATATATGTGTGTGTGTGTGTGTGCACACGCGCGTGTTATTTGTTTTTGTTTTTGCGATACGTTTTGAATGAATTCAATTATCTACGAAAGTGCATTTTTACTTAAATGCGAGTTGGGAATAATTTTTCCTTTAACCAATTTGGTACCCTCATATGAGGAGCGCATGTATGTTTTTTTTAATATAATTATCCACAGAGTGGCTGGATTGATTGAGTGGATAATTATATTTTTAAAATAATATATATATATATATATATATATATATATATATATATATATATATACATATATACACACACACATATATATATATAATTATTTACTATATTAATTGTCAAATACCTACAGAAACTAGTGTTTCATGCTTTCTGGGGATCTTCAGTGAAGGGTGTCACGATTAACACCAGTCGACAGATTCGAACCCGGCGACAGAAGCTATCTCTGGTTTCATTAGCAATCACCCAATCCACTCGGCTACCGTTAACCGCGAGAAATACTGTTGACATTTAAACATTTATTTTATTAAATGTTTTAATGTCAGCTAGAGTGATCTAATCATTATACGGTGATCAGCGCATATGAGGAAAGGTAAAGAACATACACACACACACACACACACACATATATATATATATATATATATATATATATATATATATATATATATATTATTTACAGTTTTTAAAACAGTAATCTACGTTTCGAGGTAACTACCGCTCA
>NC_136497.1:132132839-132160339 GCF_053919585.1 Euprymna scolopes
CGTTTGTGTGTGTGTTTGTGTGTGTGTTTGTGTTTTTTTGTGTTTATGTGTGTTTGTGTGTGTGTTTATGTGTGTTTTTGTATGTGTTTTGTGTGTGGGTTTGTGTGTGTGTTTGTGTGTGTTTGTGTGTTTATGTGTGTTTGTGTGTGTTTGTGTGTTTGTGTGTGTGTTTATGTGTGTTTTTGTATGTGTTTTGTGTGTGTGTTTGTGTGTGTGTTTGTGTGTGTTTGTATGTTTATATGTGTTTGTGTGTGTGTGTGTTTATGTGTGTTTTTGTATGTGTTTTGTGTGTGTGTTTGTACGTGTTTGTGTGTTTGTGTGTTTGTGTGTGTTTGTGTGTTTATGTGTGTTTGTGTGTGTGTGTGTGTGTTTGTCTGTGTGTTTATGTGTGTTTTTGTATGTGTTTTGTGTGAGTTTGTGTGTGTGTTTGTACGTGTTTGTGTGTTTATGTGTGTTTCTGTGTTTGTGTGTGTGTTTATGTGTGTTTTTGTATGTGTTTTGTGTGTGTGTTTGTGTGTGTTTGTTTGTTTGTGTGTGTTTGTACGTTTGTGTTTGTGTGTGTGTGTGTTTGTGTGTGGGTGAGTGTGTGTGTGTCTGTGTGTTCCTTCCTCATAGATTTCGAAACCGCTGAACCTATCTTTTACAAATTTCACACAAATCTAATTTATATGTCTGGCAGTGTTCTTAGATATGTTTTGTACAGAAATTCCCCCGATTAGTATCGAAAATCGAAAAAGGAAATTAGAAGATGGAGAACGAAGAAAATCCAGGAAGAAACTAAAAACTAAAAATTAGGAAGACAAATAATAAGGACGAGAAAATAAAATAAAAAATAATAAATATATAATATATGGACAAAATTAGATTACTAATATAGAAAAGATAAAGAAAGTAAGAATTAAACTAATAAAAAAGAAAGATAGAAATAGAAAAGAAAAAAAGAAAAAAGATGAAAATAAAGAGAACAGAGGAAAATTTCAAATGAAATTGCAATAAAGAAATTATTTTAAACAAAATGGCGAATATAATAGAACAAGTTTTGCTTGGAAATATAAAAGGAGGAAACTAAGAAAGAAGAAATTAAGAAAAAAAGAAAAAAATAATAAGAAAAAAAATAAGAAAACAAAGGAAAATGTCAAATAAAATTCAGGAAAAAATTATAGAAAAAAATGGCGATTATAATAGAACAAGTTTTGATTAGAAATATACAAGGAGGAAACTATGAAAGAAGAAATTAAGAAAAAAAGAAAAAATAAGAAGACAAAAAATAAGAAAGCAAAAGAAAATGTAAATAAAATTCAGGAAAAAATTATAGAAAAAAAATGACGACTATAGTAGAACAATATTTTATTCAGATAAAATAGAAGAACGAATAAATTCAAGAAAAAGGAAGCAATAAGAAAATAAAAACTGGAAAATAAATAAAGTAAAGTAAAATTGAAAAAAAATACGTCAGAAAAAAGTAAAAACCCAATTTATGAAATAAAATCAACAAATAAAAATACAAGAATAAAATAAAATAATATTGTTAAACACAAAAACAATAAAAATAAAAAATAAATTATAAGTATATATTTTTAGTATTATAAATAATAAAATATACACACAATAATTAATAAAGGTAAAAAAAAATAAAATAAAAAGTAGAATAGGAAAAATAAAAAAAAACCCAAAAGAATGAAAGAGAAAAATAAGAACGTATACTTTAAATAAAGAAATAAAAGATAATGAAAAACGAAGATATAAAATATAAGAAAACTCAGAATGGACGCACGTGAAGGGCTTTATTATTTATGAACCGGAAATTGGAAAGATTATGTTAGATCTATATATGTATGAGCCTGTTACGGTCGGCGTAATAACAATTTGTGGAACGTGTAAAATTCGTCCCGGTGACAATTGGTAGCAGTGGTAGGACTAAATATTTAGAGAGAAAAATAAAACTCTTATTTCTATAGATTGCGATTGTGATGGTGTTTCTCGTAAGCTGCAATGTAGCATTTTATTATCACAACTGAATGTGTATGAAATGATGTTCGAAAGCTACATAAGATAGCGGCTATTAACCTATTTAATTTGTATGTGGTATCTGTTGTTGCAAACGTACGATACTTCTGTCCATAGGGGAATTTCTTCGGCTGCGTTATTAAGATAGAGATGGTAAAAAGCATAAACATAGAAAAAAGAAAGACGAATGCATAGAAACGAGAAGTATCCTTTTAACGAATAGAAATAGACGCTAGAAAACGAAATGAAAAAGAAAAGTTCGGAAATAAAGATAGCTTAAATAGAAATCAATAAAGAAATACATAAATAAGATAATAAATACAGGGTGCCCCCCCCCAAAAAAAACGAGCCCCAACTCTAATTAGGCCCTGTTTCTTAGTGTTTTGTCCGAATGAAATGAAACTTTGGTCATAACTAGTTTATTATATTCAAAACATCACATAAAAACACTAGGGTCTTTGGCCTTTTTCATCCGTTCTACAGCATATGTTCTAAATGGCCTCCATTTAGTTTCTGTAGAAGCCAATAAGCAAATAAATAAATAAAGTGCACATGCAATGAATGAAAAAAATGTACAAAGAAGGAAATATAGAAAAAAAACAAAAAGAAAGAGAGATTAAAAAAAAGAAAACGAACACGAAAAATCAGACAAAAACATAGGGGGGAAAAACGGATAAACCGGAAGACATAAATGCAAAAATGTGAAAGCAAGGGATGATATCAGGAAACAAAAAATGATAAAAAATTGAAAAAAAAAACACACTAATATAATTGATAAACGACAAAAGAGAAAAAAAGTAGACAAAGACGGATGCAAAGAAAAGAAAAATGGATGTAAAGAAAAAATAAAAAGAAAAAAAATAGATGTAAAGAAAAGAATAAAAAATGAAGAAAAAGATGTAAAGAAAAGAAAAGAAGAAGAAACAGATAGTTGTACACAAAAGACGAAAAAAGAAGAAAATAGATGGAAAGAAAAGAAAAACAAAAACGAAGAAAAAAAAGAAAAGAAAACAAAAGAAAATGATATATTTAAAGAAAATAAAAAAGAAAAGAAGAAAAAATGGATGTTATGAAAACAAAAGAAAAACAGAAGAAAAAGACAGATGTAAAGAAAAAAAAAAGAAATAAAGAAGAAAAAAATAGATGTAAACAAAAGATGTAAACAAAAAATGTAAAGAAAAGAAAAGAAATAAAAAAGAAAAAGACAGATTTAAAGAAAATAAAAGAAAAAGAAGAAAAAATAGATGTAAAGAAAAGAAAAGAAAAAAAGAAGAAAATGGATGTAAAGAAAAGAAAAGAAAAAAGAAGAAAAAGATAGATGTCAAGAAAAAAAAGATAGATGTAAAATAAAAGAAAAGAAAAAACAAGGAAAATATAGATATAAAGAAAAGAAAAGAAAAGAAAAGAAAAGAAAAATATAGATATAAAGAAAAGAAAAGAAAAGAAAAGAAAAAAGATATATGTCAAGAACAAAAAAGATAGATGTCAAGAAAAAAAGATAGATGTCAAAAAAAGATAGATGTCAAAAAAAAGATATATGTCAAGAAAAAAGATAGATGTCAAGAAAAAAAGATAGATGTCAAGAAAAAAAGATAGATGTCAAAAAAAAGATAGATGTCAAAAAAAAGATATATGTCAAGAAAAAAAAGATAGATGTCAAGAAAAAAAGATAGATGTCAAAAAAAAAGATAGATGTCAAAAAAAAGATAGATGTCAAGAAAAAAAGATAGATGTCAAGAAAAAAAGGTAGATGTCAAGAAAAAAAGTAGATGTCAAGAAAAAAAGGTAGATGTCAAGAAAAAAAAAGATAGATGTCAAGAAAAAAAGGTAGATGTCAAGAAAAAAGATAGACGTAAAGAAAAAAAGATAGATGTCAAGAAAAAGATATATGTCAAGAAAAAAAGGTAGATGTCAAGAAAAAAAGATATATGTCAAGAAAAAAAGATAGATGTCAAGAAAAAAAGGTAGATGTCAAGAAAAAAAGATATATGTCAAGAAAAAAAGATAGATGTCAAGAAAAAAAAAGATAGATGTCAAGAAAAAAAGATAGATGTCAAGAAAAAAAGATAGATGTCAAATAAAAGAAAAGAAAAAAAACAGGAAAATATAGGTGTAACGAAAAGAAAAGAAAAAAGAAGAAAAAGATAGATATAAAGAAAAGAAAAGAAAAGAAAAAAGAAGAAAAAGATAGATATAAAGAAAAGAAAAGAAAAGAAAAAAGAAGAAAAAGATAGATGTAAAAAACAAAAAAGTAAATGAATATGCAGCAGAAAAATGGAAACAGAAGAAAAGAAAAAATGAAACGATGCGAAAGAGAAGAGAGTGTAAATTAAAAAAAACTATTTGAGAAGAGAGATAAAGAAGGAAAAATGTAAAAAAAAGACAAATATAAAATATAATAAATAATAAATAAAAATATAAAAGTAAACTAGTTTTAAGAAAAAGAATACAATGGTAAAAATCCAAATAATTTAAACAAATATAAGATGAAATAACAATAAATGATACAAAGAATTAAAAACAAATGAATAAATACATAAGAGATAATAACAATAAAACAGAAAATAGAACCAAAAACAAGAAAGAAAAAAAAAGAACGAAAAAAATAAATTTAAAAGAAAAGTTAACAAATCTATTTAAAAAAAATCAGATAAATAAGAATAATACAAAGAGATTCACAACGTTTCGGCCAACTTCCTCTGGCCTTCGTCAGGTGGTAACCGCGACGGATAGGAACTTCGAATCTCCTAACTGCATTCTCAGCCATCACTGCCATCCGTAGTTGTTGTCGTCTGACCACATTTTTGACAAATTACCTCTGGCACGCTTTGAGTGGGATTGAAACCGCTATCTTCAGACAATGTTCATCTGGAACCGTAGAGATTCAACGTCTCTATCAACTGCGCCACCTGACGAAGGCCAGAGGAAGTTGGCCGAAACGTTGTGAACCAATAAAAAGATTAAAAAAAAAAGCAACAACTAATAAAGATGAGACTTATAGTCCGAAATAAAATAAAATTAACATATAATGCTCATCTCAAAAATAAAAAATTCCAATTAAGGAATAATATATATAAATACAAAGAGAAACAAAAATTAAATAATACTGACTAAATTGTCCGAAAAATTATCTATTATATAAATCTCACCTGTCTGTTTTAATGTATGTATGCATGTATGCATGTATGTATGTATGTATATATGTATGTATGTTTGTATGTATGTATGCATGTATGTTTGTATGTTTGTATGTATTCAAGAGGGATATGTATGTATGTTTCTATGTATGCATGTATGTATGTATGTTTTTATGTATGTATGTTTGTATGTTTGTATGTATTCAAGAGGGATATGCATGTATGTATATATTTTTGTATGTATGTATGTTTGTATGTTTGTATGTATGTATGTATATGTAGGTTTGTATGTATTGAAGAGGGATATGCATGTATTTACGTATGTTTGTATGTATGTATGTTTGTATGTATGTATGTATTCAAGAGGGATAAGAACAAGAACTGGTTTAACGACAACAATCTTGAAATTAATCAGTTGCTGATGAATAAACAGACAATTTATGAATCTTTACTTCGTGAAGATCATTCTGATCATACAAGGATGGAATACTGTTGCCATATCTGGGCAGGAGCTGCTAAAAACAGCCTATCCTGCCTTGACAGAGTACAAAATAGACTTCGTGGCTTAGTGGGGGATGCCCTTTTCTCTACCCTGAAACCTCTCTCCCACAGAAGAGACGTTGCGAGCCTATCCTTGTTTTATCGTTATTTCCATGACAGGTGCTCGTCTGAACTCCAATCTCTGGTCCCCTCTCGCCAATCTTTCACGAAAAACACCCGTCTAGCTGAATCCACTGTGAAAAATTTTCCCCACTCTATATCTGTGCCTAAATCAAAACGCGGATTCCATGAACAAAGCTTCTTTCTTAGAACTGAACGCCTGTGGAACTCTGTTCCGTCTGCCTGCTTCCCACCGGACTACAACTTGGATGTCTTCAAGTCCAACGTTAACAAATTCCTAATGAACCGCCCCCTTAAGTAAACACTTCATCAAATCTCCATACTAACGTACTGTACATGCAATAACCCTTATTCCTGAGTGACTTCCGGGCCTTGATAAGTGGTGAACACTGTGTAAAAAAAAACAAAAAAACAACTAATTTGCGACAATACAAAGAGGTCAAAGCAACGTGAGCTAAGAAAGATGAGAAACCAATGGTGGATGAATATAATGGAGCAGATCCAAAAGGCGTTTGATACAAAGAATTCGAAGGAATTTTATGGACTCCTGCGCCAACTATTTGGTCCTCCTACATCTTCAATATCTCCCCTGATGTCGAAAGATGGTTCTGTTGTAATTACGGATCCAAAAAAAAGAGAGATAGCAAGAGCACTTTACTGGTGTGTTTAACAATACCTCAGCAGTAGATGCTGATTCAATTGATAGCCTACCACTATGTGATATCATATTTAGAATGGATCGTTTGCCTAATCTGGTTGAGGTGCAGTTAGCTATCGCACAAATCAGCAGTGGCAAGGCACCTGGTTTGGATGGTGTTCCGGTGGAACTTCTTAAGATTGAAGGTGTGAATATTGCTAATGCTATCCTTAGTTTTGTTAAAGAAATCTGGGAAGGTGCTCCTGTCCCACAGAATTGCCTTGATGGTGTCTTGGTGACCCTGTTAAAGGGAAAGGGACAGAAAAATGTTTGTGACCCCTTACCGTGGGATTATGCTTTTGGAAGCTGCTGGGAAAGTTCTTGCATCACTTCTATTAAACAGGTTAATGGAGGATGTTTGTCCTAATGCTATTCCAGAGTCACAAAGTGGCTTTAGGTTTGTCAGAGGAACTATGGATATGATTTTTTCAGCCCAGCAAATCCAGGAGAAATGCATTGAACAACAGATACCACTGGATCAAGTGTTTGTGGGTCTAAGAAAGGCATTTGACACTGTTAACAGATATGCTCTCTGATTGATCTGAGAGAAAGTATGGTGTCCTCCAACCTTTGTTAGAATATTCAAGGAACTGCACAGGGACATGAAAGTTCGAGTCTCGTTTAACGAAAAATTGTCTGATGAAATCCCAGTTGACAATGGCGTGAAACAAGGTGATATTCCTGCCCCTACTCTTTTCTCTATATATTTTGCTGCTCTACTTGCTCATGTGTTTCGAGGTTTCGATAGGGGTGTCATGTTAAAGTTTCGAACCACAGGTCTAATTTTTAATCTTAGAAGATTTAATGCCAGAACCAAGCTGCATCTCTTGTCTTGGTCAAGAAGTTACTGTATGCAGACGATGCTATTTTTTTTCGCACACTGAGACTGATATGCAGAATAAAATGGATAGCTTTGCTGACCCTGCACTACCTTTAGTCTGAGGATCAGTCTGTCTAAAACAAAGATGATGTATGATATACATACGTGGAGCCGAACTTCATGGTCTGTGGTGCTAGACTGGGAGTAGTTGATTCATTTGTGTACCTCCACAGGCGAATTCAGAAGGCATCTGTAGGTTTTGGAAGGTTGGAGAAGGGAGTATGGTCTGATCGTGGCATCACAGACAGGACTAAGATCTGCGTTTAAAAGACCCGTGTGCTAACCACATTGTTGTATTCATCGGAGACATGGACATTGCATCAAAGACACATTAAATTGCTTGAACGATTTCACCAAAATGCTTGAGACGTATCTTAAACATCAAGTGGCAAGCACAAGTACCCGATACTGAAGTCCTTGTGAGAGAATGTTGCTCTAGTGTTGAGACCCTTGTAATCAGATCTCACATGCGTTGCGTGGGCCAATTGGTTCGAATGATGTTTGTAGGCTGCCAAAACAATTTTTTTACGGGGAGCTGGAAAATGACAAGCGCCCTCAACACAATCCTAGGAAGAGGTTCAGGGACTCTACAAAGAATGATTTGAAAGTCTTACAAATCGACATCGACACATGGGAAGAACTTACTCTGCAAAGGCCGAAGTGGCGAAACCTTGTACGTGAAAGTTGTGATGCTCTAGAGAAAAGAAAGCAGGCTCACAACAATCTGAAGCAAAAGCTTCGCAAAGGTTTAATTGATGGTCTTAACCATGATACACAGAGCTGGAAATGCGACACTTGTGAACGAGTGCTTTTGTCAAAAGCTGGCTACATCAACCACCTTAAGTCGCAAAAACTCCTGTTCAGGTCAACTTTGCACCTATTAGTCCAAACCAAACGATCTGTTTAACATGCAGCAAAGTTTTGCTGCTGGTCTGAAAAGACACGTGATTGTTCATAGGAATACCCTTCAACCTCCAGGGGAAGTCAACTCGATGGAAATTGCTCAATTTATATGTCACATTTGCTTCAATATGTGCAAATCTGCGGCGGCAGTGCAGAGTCATCTAAGATGGCATGGACGAGAAGATTGGAAGAACTCAATGTGACGGCGACCATCTGAAAAGATGCAGAAATCATCATGTATGTATGTATGTATGTATGTTTGGGAGAGTCTTGCTTTGGATCGTGGAGAGTGGAGAAGGACCTTGCGGGGAGGTGTGGGCAAGTTGGAGGCAGATCGAACTCAGTATGAGCGGCTGGAACGTGATATCCGGAAAGGGAGGGTGAAAGGAGCAGTGAATGGGCGGGGGCGCCAAATTGGTCTGGAGTGTGAGGTGTGCGGAAGATTATGTCTGAGCAGAGATAGGCTGATAAGCCACCAGACTACTCATCAGCGCATTTAGCCACCAAGCAGTCTTGTGTTGCCAGGTCTAAACTGTGGGCGGGCGTACAAGACAGTAGGTGGTTTGAAGCGGTATTTGATTATACATGGAAGTGACCATCAAGAACGTGCTGCTAGTGGCGCACATGTCTGCACAATGTATGCCAAAGAATGCCAAAGTTTGGCAGGAATTAAAAGCCACCTTCGTGCGGCCCATCACTGATTTGTATTCGTGTTTCTGTATATCTTTTTTTGTGTGCTATATCAAGTAATGGCAATGTTCGAAAACAAATTTGCTGCCATCATGTATGTATGTATGTATGTATGTATGTATGTATGTATGTCTGCTTAAAACTTTCAACAGTTTTGAAGCTCGGCATTCCGGACGACAAATATCGAAAAATTGGCCCCCAAAAATTGATTTCTTCACCCTCAACTAAGCAGTTTTCTACAATGAGGGGTTAATATTTGCGAGTCATCTTTGCCTTTGCCTAATTTTAACGTTCTGAACTTCCGATCGCGTCATGGAGTAGCGGTAAGACGTCAGATCTTGTGTCACTTTCTTTTCCGCCTTTGCGTCACGGGTTCGAGCCTACCCGCCTCCTACCACATTTTATTTTCTTTTTGCTCAACGCACATCTCCAAACACCCGGGCAGTGCCGGGCACCCATGCTAGTTCAAAATGAAATTAAAAAAAAAGAAAAATCAATTAAAGATGATAACTTCAGTATCTTTTTAAAAGCAGAGGAAGATAAAGAAAAAAAATGAAAAATAAAATTAAACTATTTTTAAGAAAATACATACAATGATAAAAAAAAACAAATAAATCAGAGAGAATAATTGTGTGTACAAATGGAAACAAAACAAAAATAAAAAAGAAAGAAAAGTGAACGAAAGAAAAGATGAGAAAAATAGAAAGAAAATATTTAGAAGAAGAAAAGATAAACAAATACATAAAATAACAAGAAAATATAAAACAAAAAATAAAGCAGCAATAATGAAAGACAAAGGATTAAATCGTTCGAAAAAACTATTCAAAAATAAAATCATCTAAAAATCACATCAAAACAAAATGGCGACCATTAAAACACGTGATCGTCTAAAAGATATAAAAAGAAAATGGTGACCATTATCGTTTTTTTTGCCCTGTTTACCATGTCTGATGTCTCGATGTAAAGTTGACAGAATCAAACCATCAAAAGAATAAAAATTCAATGGATTTGAAGAACTGAATTCTTTGATTTTTGTTTATTTATTTGGTTGTTTTGTTGTTTCGGCTGATCACAACAATTACGTTTAAAGTTTGTTTTAAGATTTAACTGATTTGCCTTTGTAAAGCGGACCAAGCTTCCTCAACCTCCAAAAAAAAAAAAAATAAATAAATAAAAAAAATGGAAGAAAAGTAAATAAAAAAAAAAAATGGAAGAAAAGTAAATAAAAAAATGGAAGAAAAGTAAATAAAAAAAAATGGAGGGAAATAGAGACGAGTCGACTTGAAACCCAAACGAAGGGGTGATAGGCAGATGTGCGTCGAGATTAAGAAGAAGTAGGTTTTTAGGAAAATATTTTTTTTGTATTAAAAAATATTTAGATGACTGATGCACTTAAATAATGGAGGAAAAAGAAAAACTAAAATCATCGTTAAAAAAATAATAACAACATGCGAGACGAGACAAAGAATATGGCGTACGTAATGATACGCGAACAGAGAGAAAGAAATAGAGAGGAGAGTAAAGAGAAAGAAATAGACAGGAGAGTAAAGAGAAAGAAATAGACAGGAGAGTAAAGAGAAAGAAATAGAGAGGAGAATACAGAGAAAAAATAGAGGAATAGAGATGTCTCCCTCTTTGTTCCTTTCTATTTCTTTATAGAGAAAGAAATAGAGAGGGAGAGAGAAAGAGGGAGAGAAGAAATAGAAAGAGAGATAGATAGAGAGAGAGAGGGAGGGAGGAGTAATAACTTGTGAGAAATGAGAGCAAAAAGGAGAACCAGACAAATATCTATCTATCTATCTATCTATCTATCTATTTATCTATCTATCCTATTCTATCCTACTGTTATATAAAAGTCACGTTGTGTGTGTGAGTTCTTTCCTCATAGATTCCGAAACGGCTGAGCCTATCTTCTGCATATTTTACACAAAGCTAATTTATATATCTGGCAGAGTTCTTAGATATGTTTTGTACAGAAATTCATCCGATAACTATCGAAAATCGAAAAAAATCGGATCCTAAATATAGTCTTTCTTTCTTATAAATAATTTTTTTTTTACAGGGAATATATTTTATGTTATATCGACCAAGGCAGATAATAAAATCTCAGTAAATCATATCTTCTAAGAACACAAAATTATTGACATCTGGAAATATAGCTTAGTGGTAGAAAAGTCCGACTACAGATCGAATAATGCTCTGTTTATTTGATTTTTTTTCCTTTTAATAAGTTCAATTACAATGAAAGAAGAGGCATCATCAAAAATCGAGGAAGATAATAAAAATCAAGGGAGATAATAAAAATCAAGGGAGATAATAAAAATCAAGGAAGATAATAAAAATCAAGGAGATAATAAAAATCGAGGAAGATAATAAAAATCAAGGGAGATAATACAATCTGCACTAATCATTTCCTCTTAACATTTTATCATAATTTTTTCTTAATAAGTTCAATTTACGATGACATAAGAGGCGCCATTAAAAATCGTTGCAAATCATTTCCTCGGTTGCATAGTTAAAACTAAACATTAATCAGAAGTGATTTTTCCAGGGCATTTATCATCAATTCTAAATATCAGCTGACATAATATTGTAAACAAACACGGACGGAATTTGATAAACTACATTCTCATTATTATTTTAATTTTTTCGCGAATTAGTTTATTGGGCAAATTATTTCTCATGAAATGTAAAAATCAATAAGAGAATTGATTCTATAATAATACATACGCAATCTGAATGAATTAAAATGTCATGTCTAAGTGTATAACACTGTCAACGTAGGCGTCCAGCTACTATATATATATATATATATATATATATATATATATATATATATATATGTGTGTGTGTGTGTGTGTGTGTGTGTGTGTATGTGTGCGCGTGTATATATATATGTATATGCATGTGTATATACGTATATATATGTATATATGCATATATATATGTATATGTATATATGTATCTGAAAGCTTAAGGCAACTGAAAGAAAACAGAGTAAGAGCAAAACGACTAGCAGCCGCACCAATATCTGCAGCGTTAAATCCACATTCATGTTCTATTTGTGGCCTTGTTTACAAGTCCCTTGCTGGACTAAAAAGTCATCAGAGGCAAAAGCATAAATGAGTTTTAGAAATATGGGTTGTCCGAACCTCATACGTCGAAATCGACGGGAGAGTCCATCATGTATATATGTATATATATATGTATATATATATATGTATATATATATGTGTATATATGTATACATGTATATATATATATATGTATATATATGTATATATATATATATGTATATATGAAATGAAAATTACAATTGAATTTACCAAAATGATCTTTCAACTTTCTTGAAGTTTTACATTTGGATTTTACCGTCACTGGATTATTTTTATCTTCCACCAGACTATCCATTAATGTGTAATCACCTTTTTCTTTACCATATTCCCTCTGCTTAACTTATTTTGTTTTCAAGTAAGATCTTTGACTTATTTGTTGTTTCATCAAATACTTCTGCATGCAAAATCCGATCCTGCATTTTGCTAATTCCTACCCTCTGATGAGAAGGAGAGTATTTCTTCGAAACTCCGCGGATTAAGGACTATCCATTTACCTAGTGTTTCCTTTTCAAATTAAATATGTTTTTAACTCATTTCAAAGTGTTTTTTAACATATTTCATTAACTGTTTGCTCATATATGTATATATGTGTATATATATGTATATATATTAGCATATATATATATATATATATATATATATATATATATATATATATATATATATAGTTAGGCAGCATCTTCTCATTTAGACAAACTTGGTTTCACATACAAACTAAGCACTAATAATAAAATCTCGTTTTTAGACGTTCTCATTGACTCTAGTAGCGATGAATTTATCACCTCCGTTTTTAAAAAACCTACATCCGTTAATTCCTGTATTTAAAATTTTAAAAGTGAATGTCCATTCCGTTATAAAACGAATATAATAAGGAATCTTATACATCGTGCAAAGGTGATTTCCTCAAACAAAAAATATTCTTTAATGAATTAATAAAATATAAAACAAGTGTTAGTAAATAATCAATTCCCTAACTCTCTTGTAGAATAAGAAATAAAACTAGCCATTAGCAATTTTAATCAAGTTAGTAATATCCAAGAAAATTATCAACCTGTTAATATATATTACCGTAACCAGTTACACAAGGACTCAAAAATCGCTGAAAGTATTCTTAAAAATATAATCCGTAGATACGTGGCTCTCAATAATAATAATAGAAAAATAAAATGTATTATATATTATAAATAAAATACAGACAGCAAGCCTTGTAATGAAAAAAAAAAACAAAACATTTCGCAGGCAAGTGACTTGTTTGAAAGGACCAATGTAGTTTCCAAATTCAGTTGCCCAATAGGAGAGTGTATCTCCAATACTAGTAGCTTTATTGTTTCAACAACTAACACATTGTCGCGAAGATTGACTCTTCACCTCTCTGACTCTAGCCCTATATCACAACATTTGAAGGGACCTAGCTGCCACCATTCGGAATTTCGAAAAATTATGGTAGTAAATACAAGAGTATTGCAGAGTGAGAGAAATATAAATAGGCTAAGACTACACGAAGCATTGTACATTAAAACAAATAAGCCTCAAATAAATAATATTAATTATGAGTGCAGCCAGAACATTTTGAATGAATTTGTATATGTACATAAATATATTTAATATATATATATATATATATATAAAAAGTCCGCCCACCTAACTTGTAACAAACTACCACGTGACTATGAAAAAATGTATATATACGTAATTTAAAAAAAACAATTTCTACATTATATTATTACATTATATATATATATATATATATATATATATATATATATATATATATATATATATATATATATATATATATATAAGTGAAACTGCCTGCCTGTCTGTGTGTGTCTGTGTAGATTTCCCTACGCAATAACTCTATCAATTGTTAGTCTACAGATTCGAAATTTGATATACAGGGTACTGAGATTTGGGAAAATCGATGTGATTTGTTTTCGGGCAGAAATTTTGCAGTTAAGGGATCAAAGGTCAACAATTTTACCTTTGAGAACTCTACCAAACTCCTCCTACAATTTTGGGTCCAAATAATTGAAATTTTTGATATAGGTTCCTTGGACATATATATATATATATATATATATATATATATATATATATATATATATATATATATATACTAGCAGGGGTGCCCGGCGTTGCTCGGGTGTTTGGAGGTGTATGATGTGCAAAAAAAGCAAAAAAAACAAAAAAATGGTTAATTTTTTAAAACTTTGACCCCTATTATGACCCCTTAAAATTTATAGTTTCGGGCTCAAATCACTTTATTAAGTTAGATCCAGGTTCAAGGAACCTATATCTAAAATTTCAAGTGTCTAGACCCAAAATTGTCGGAGGAGTTTGGTAGAGTTCTTAAAGGTCAAATCGTTGAAATTTGACCCCTTAGCAGCCAAATTTCTGGCTGACACCCGTCACATCGATTTTCCCAAATCTCAGTACCCGGTATTTCAAATTTCGAGTCTATAGACTAAAAATAGACAGAGTTATTGCGTAGGGAAATGTACACAGACAGACAGACAGACAGACAGACACGTTCACTTTTATAGATATATAGATATATATATATATAGGATGTCCAAAAAAAATAATGAAATAGAGAAAAAAAAATCATTTTTTGTCCGGTTATGTTCAGGATACAGCTTTCCCTGTTGCTGCCGGGCAACGTGTGTATATACTGTAATATGTTTTTTTTTTTACATAGGATTCACCACTTATCAAGGCCTGGAGGCCACTCCAGGATAAGGGTTATGGACTGTACAGTAGTCAATCGGATAATATTGTAGTAATCGTTAGTAATGGAAATTTGGTTAATTGGATTACTTAAGGGGGCGGTTCATCAAGAATTTGTTTATGTTGGACTTGAAGACAACCAAGTTGTAGTCAGCTGGAAAGCAGGCAAATGGAACAGAGTTCCACAGGCGAACAGTTCTAAGAAAGAAGCATTGTTCATGGAATCTACGTTTTGATTTAGGCACAGATAAATAGTGGGGAAAAGTTATTGACTGTGGTTTCAGCCAGACGGGTGTTTTTCGTGAAGGATTGGCGTGGGGCGTCCAGAGATTGGAGCTCGGACGAACCCTTGCCATGGAAATAACAATGAATCAAAAAACAGACTCGCAAGTCTCTTGTGTGGAAAAGAGGTTGCATGGAAGAGAAAAGGGCATCCCTTACTAAGCTACGAAGTCTATTTTGAATATGACAATGATACATTATAAACTCACGACTCTGAAAATCACACCCCTTCTTTAAAATTACGCCTTTATCCAAGTCGGCATCATCTTATTTTGTATATAAGTAACATTACTTCACGAGATTCGCCAACATATAATCAGATGCGGCTGCCATTTTGCATTTCTTTTAAGCCTCTTACCGCTCTCTCGTGTCTTGAACGCGTTTCGAATACTTCTCTAAACAAATGTGTCCTTTTTATCTCTCTCTATCACATCGCGCAGCCGGCTTGGTCATTTGCATACGGCTGCTGCTGCTATATGTGCGTTTGTGCTCTGTTGCAAACGAAGAGGATTCCTTTCAGATAAGACAATCATGAGACACGATCTTCATAAGCTCTATGCAGAAGTTACATTTGCCACCAAATAAAAACAACAGCATCAGCATCTCCTCAAGTCAAACCTGTCCAACATGTGGTAGCAGCAGTTGCAACATGGCAGTCCTAGAGCTACCAGGCTAACAAGGCACTGATAAATATTCAGGAGGAGTTGACATTAGGATCCGTCGACCTCTAGTTATTTCTGCTTCTTTTTCGGACAAGCAAAGACACTCTTGCAGGGTTAATGAAAAGCTTCATTCAACCAAGAGGACTTCCTGTAGACAAGCCAATCCTCAGACGCAATCTTAAAGGCCTCCATGCAGAAGTCACAGTCGCCTCCAAAACAACAACAGTAGCAACAACAACAATATGATCACATTCTCCTACATTTCTAACTTTTCCACACCTTGGCAGGAGTGGTTGCAACCTGGTAGACGTAAAGGTACCAGGATAACAATCCATTCATCCATCCATAGGCCATCTACAACGTTTTAGATGCTTTTGTAGCGACTGAGTTCTTTTAACGGGGTGAGGGTGCTGGCCCCACGCCCAACCTTCCCAGAAGGTACATACAGCGCCTAGCCTTCCCAAATGGTCACCCATCTGGTACTGGTCAGGCTTAATGTTGCTTAACTTCGGTGATCTGGCGAGAACCGATGTGTCAACGTAATTGTGCCGTACATCGGGCTAATAAGGCTGGTGAAAATTCAGGAAGAGTTATTATCAGGATCCGTCGTCCTCTGGTCGTTTCTGCTTCTTCTTTATGGCAAGCAATGACTTTCAATCTTGCAATTTAACGCTCAACAACGACATACACGTATTTTAATGGTAGGTGCTCTGATGAACTACGACTCTTGTACCTCCTCGAATGTAAATACTAACGAAAAAGCCAACAAGCAGCAAAATCCCACCTCTACACAATTGAGCTCTCCAGACACCAGAAAGTCTTCTACTCTAATAGTTTCTTCCCGAGGACAGCTAGACTTTGGAATTCCCTTCCGGGTCCCTGTTTCCCTGACTCTACGGACATGCAGAAGTTTAAGCGGAATGTAAGCAGACATCTTGCTGCTCAACTCCCTACATAGTAATCCCTGCAACTTATGTCCCAGATAATAGCCCTCTATTTCAAAGTAGCACTGTGCCCTTGTTTGGGGTGAAGATGAGAAAAAAAAAGTTCAAGTAGCTAAAAGATGGCTGAATATATAGAAGAGAGCTGCCTGAATTCACTAAAGAATAAAAAAAAATAAAAATGAAAAGAAAATCTGAGGAAGGACGCCGTAATATAAAATGAAAACACATTAATTTTTTTTTTTTTTTTATAAAAGTCGAAATATCAATTTCATAAAACCCGATAATCCTCATACTGGCAAAGAGACGTGTCAAAAATGTTATTAATTTTCATCTGACATTTTTTTAAGTCCGTTTTTGCTTTCCAATTAATTAGAATATAAATTGATTTCCGTTTCCTAATTTCAAGTTTCCCCGTTCAAATAGAAAAGACGACCTACAGACAACCCACACCCACATCACACACGCGTTTCTCATTACGCATTTCTTTTGTCTTGGAAATTTGCATCCACAGGTTCCGTGGCTATCAAACGAGGTTAGACACAAGGTCAGCTGTGGTCTTGAATAGCCACCAAACTTGGAGAAGCGCACCCTGGCCTTCAGTTACCTTAGTAGTTCCGTTGGCATTCTTCGGTAGGAGCGCTTCAGGCGATTGCTACTAAAGAGAAGATAATGGCTCGGAACATGGACCTTCTAGAACTGATTATAGACATCTCTCAACCCGATAGTAAGTGTCGTACTGATTGTCGAGAACGTACCTTCAACTGGTATCAACAGTGCCGATCCAAGCTCTGATCGGCTTCCGTGTTCTGTAACTCGTAAGTGTTTTGTTTTTCTTTTTTTTTTTCAACCCAAATAAAACCACTATTTGGGATCATGCCTAACGGAGGAATGTGGGGAGTTGAGTAGCAAAATGTCTGTTCTGGTTACATTTAAATTTCTGTAGGTTAATACAGACAGGGAAGCAAGAAACAGAGGGAGAGAAAGAAACGTAGGGTATATATATATATATATATATATATATATATATATATATATATATATATAAAGAGAGAAATATATATATATATATATATATATATATATATATATATATAGAGAGAGAGAGAGAGAGAGAGAGAGAGGGAGAGAGATCTCAAAGTCTAGCAGTTCGAAGGGCATCTATGGATCTAAACAAAGAAGGGGTGAAATTTTGCTGCTTGCTGGGTTATAGGGGAGTACTACGCCGAGGGGGCTAGGAGTTCATCGGGGCACATTCACATAAAGTGCTTACAAAAGTGGAACTTGGCTGCAACATTTGTTAGAAATTTTCTTGAGTTACTTATTTCTCACACGTTATTATTTTGTTTATAGAAAAGAACAATCTTTTGTAGCAGAACAACCTTTGTTTTTTTTTGTTTTGGGACGAAGGCAATTAAAAACCAACACGTTATTGCATTCAAAAACAATTTATATTAAATAATAATTACAAATACAATAAAAGGTAATATAGGGTGTTCACAAAGTCTGGATACTTAATATAGCCAAACTTTGTGGACACCCTGGAGATTATGCAGCCAGACTTGTGGGCACTCTTTAGATTATGCAGTCAGACTTGTGGACACTCTTTAGATTATGTAGTCAAACTTGTGGACACTCTTTAGATTATGTATCCAGACTTGTGGACACTCTTTAGATTATGCAGTCAGGCTTGTGGACACTCTTTAGATTATGCAGCCAGACTTATGGACACTCTTTAGATTATGCAGTCAGACTTGTGGACACTCTTTAGATTATGTATCCAGACTTATGGACACTCTTTAGATTATGCAGTCAGACTTATGGACACTCTTTAGATTATGCAGTCAGACTTGTGGACACTCTTTAGATTATGCAGTCAGACTTGTGGACACTCTTTAGATTATGTATCCAGACTTATGGACACTCTTTAGATTATGCAGTCAGACTTGTGGACACTCTTTAGATTATGCAGCCAGACTTGTGGACACTCTTCAGATTATGCAGCCAGACTTTGTGGGCACCCTTCAGATTATGCAGCCAGACTTTGTGGACACCCTGGAGATTATGTATCCAGACTTTGTGGGTATCCTTTAGATCAAGCAGCCAGACTTGTGGACACCCTGTACTTGTGTCAGTTTGAAGTTCGATAGTTTCTAAAACGTTTTTTCTGGAAATTTATTTATTTTTTTTTTTTTTTGAAGAAAATTAGGCAGCAGATGTGCGGAGAAGTATTTTCATTCTTTCCAGTAATTTTTTTTTGTTTTTGAACTCTCCTCGTCGAAGTTTCTTTTTTAAGTGTTTATATATAATCTCTGCTCACGTAATAGTGGGCAAATTGCATAAAGTTTTGTTAAGTATATTTCCAAGATATTGCGACGATGGGGCAGAGGTTGGAGCTTGAACAATAGTGTGGGACGTATTAGATTGGATACCCTCTTTTGAACTCTTTCTAAGGGAGAGAAAGTAGTGGCAGATGTATGAGCTCAGGTATGGCAAGAGTGCTACATGTATGGTCGAATTGTGGCTTTGTACAGGTGCAGGATACTCTCTTGTGCCAGTAATTATGCAGCAGGTTAAAGGGAACTCCGCTTGTTTGCAGCAGGCTTGGCAATGCCCTCAATATATTTACTCCAATTCGTGTTGACTGTGAATGGTAAGCGGGTGGGTTTTAATGATGAGTAGGGCCGTGACAACAGCATATTCTTTACATTCCGACACAGTTAGACTCAGCTAATCAGCCGAGAACCACAGCAGTCTCTCTCTCTCTCTCTCACTCTCTCTCTCTCTTTATATATATATATATATATATATATATATATATATATATATATATATGTATATATATATATATATATATATATATATATATATATATATATGCGTGTGTGTGTGTGCGTGTGTGTGTGTGTTCAGGACGACTGGAAACAAATGCTGAGATAAGCGGAGAGCACACACAGCGCCTAGAATTCCCAAATGGTCACTCATCTGCTCTAACCAGAATATAATAGACATTTATAAATATGCATGCACTCGACTAGTAGTCCTGCACCCCTCAGGAAATTACTCTCAAACTTCACACCCTCTATAATTTCTGACCTCTCGATTAAATGCATGCTTGAATTAAATCTCTTCAGCCATGTATTTAATGGCCATTTAATATTAGGTTGACAAGAAAGTTATTTCCAATTTCTCTCAAGTGGTTGTAAATCGTCGTATACGTCATATCTAATTCATAAGCAAGTTCTCGAACAGTTGTGCATGGAATGGCGTCGACTAAGGCTCTTAATTTATCGTTGTTAACATCCAATGGCCGGCCACTACGGTTATTATCTTACAGACTCTTGTCGCTGCCACGAAATTTCTTAAATCACCATTGTGTTGTGCGTTCAGTACAACACAGCCTAGCTTGAATCGAAATGAATTGTGCGAATTTGCTTTTTTACCATCTTGTATTCAACGTTCTTAAAAGAAGACAAAATTGTTTTAAAACGATTAGATAGGGCGAAAGACGCGCTTTAAAATGGTATACAAATAAAAGTATTATAACGAAAACTTATTTGAACATACACCATTTGGAAACAAAATTAAAAATTCCGCAAGAACTTTATTCTCAACCTAATAACAAAGCTTAATCCTAAAATGTAAGCAAGAATCGAAAAGAAGTTAAAACACTGCAAATAAACGCACGCACGCGCACACGCACACACGCACGCGCGCACACACACACGCACGCGCGCGCACACACACGCGCGCGCACTCACACACACACAAACACAAGAGTAAGATGTAGCCAATATCCTATTCTTTTTTTACAAGGTAGTTACCACTTATCAAGGCCCGGAAGCCACTCAGGGATAAGGGTTATTGTAAGTACAGTACGCTAGTGTGGATATTTAAAGTGTCTACTTAAGGGGGTGGTTCATCAGGAATTTGTTTACGTTGGACTTGAAGGCATCCAAGTGTATTTTTTATCCAAACTTTTATCGCACAACTAGAATATCGTTTCGCACCCCCAGGGTGTTCGAGCACTCCCGGTTTGGGACCACTGCACTAGACGCTCACAATCACTAGAAATATGCACGCATGATAAAAGTAAATACAATAGGTATACACGTTATATTTTATGAATAAAATGTCTTTTCCTTGCCTTTCTCTTCTGTTAAAAAACATTTAACTTCGACATACCATAATCTAAAGATTGTTTCTTTATTTAGCGTGTAACTGGCATCATTTACTAGACCGCCTAATCATAAATTACGCTTAATTATATTTTAATTTATGCAGATTTCGTAATTATCATTGTCATAGAGCCAATTCTCTATTGATTATTATATTGTGCTTAATATATAGTAGTGCCTCCCTACAGCGTGGCCTGGTCGTAAAATACGCTTAAATATGATATTTTAATTTATGCGTATTTCGTACTTATTGTTATAAATTACATGATGTGGCCGTTAATTTTTACCTTGCCGCTAAAGTTCAAACCTTCTTCGGACACCTACAGGAACAAACAAACAAACAAAAACAAATAGGTAAGAAAAAAATAAACGACTCAGCACCTTTTCTTAGTGCAAATGAAATGCATTTATTCGGGGCTCTTCTAAAACAACGCACTTCATTATATGTACATTTTTTTTTTGCACACACATGTGCTTTTTAAAAGTCTCTAGCCTGGCCAGCGCCTTTTCACCTTCGTTTTGACCTGCCCATCTTGCCCGGTGCGCACTTCGCTCCTTCCCACGATTAAATGGTGAATTTTTCTCTCCTTTATTTGTGACACAATTTCGCACACACTTGCTAATTTGCATACGTGATTTTACGGCTGCTGCTAATATTTTCGCTAGCCAGCTATCCTTCGGCTGCTGCTGACGTTTTCACACGCGCCCATAATCGCTCTATTACATACTGGGCAATAATTTTTACTTTTTGAATACTGCCATTTTTTGCACAGCTGATAGCATATACTTGTTACGTACACATTGAACATAATCACCCGTATATACAAGTAATCTTATATATAAATGGTTTTAATTTAATTTGTTGCGGACTATTATCCCCATGATTTTCTTAGTTGTTTTACGACGTTTCGGCCAACAATTCCTCTGGCTTGCGTCAGGTGGTAACCGCGACGGGATAGGAACTCTGCATCTCCTAACATCATCCACTGCAATTACTGCCTTGCGTATTTACCACCTGACGAAGGCCAGACGAATAGTTTGCCGAAACTAAGAAAAAAATTAGGATAATAGTCTACAATAAATAAAAATTAATAAATAATACTCATCTCAATAATGAATTCCAATTAAAATAATATAAATGGGTTTGTACAGTATTTTTTTTACACGGTGGTCACCACTTATCAAGGCCCGGAAACCACTCAGGGATAAGGGTTATTGCAAGTACAGTACGTTAGTGTGGAGATTTGGTGAAGTGTTTACTTAAGGGGGCGGTTCATTAGGAATTTGTTAACGTTGGACTTGAACACATCCAAGTTGTAGTCAGGTGAGAAGCAGGCAGACGGAACAGAGTTCCACAGGCGTGCACTTCTAAGAAAGAAGCTTTGTTCATGAAATCCACGTTTTGATTTAGACACAAAAGAGTGGGGGGAATTTTTCACAGTGGATTCAGCTAGACGGGTGTTTTTCGTGAAAGATTGGCGAGGGGGGGCAGAGATTGGAGTTCAGACGAGCACCTGCCATGGAAATATTGCATTATCAAATTCAGACGTACTAAACGAAAGTTACTGTCGTTTAAGTGAAAAAAATAATTACACTTTTTGCAACTCTTCAAGTTTGCTTTGTTTATTTTTCATTGACAGTCAACTGACAATCAATACATCAGAAGACGGTAAGTATCGGAATGGAGTGTGGCTTTCAAAAATGTCCCGTCTTCTATGTCGATTGTCCTTTTTGTTATCATCAAATGCCCTCATAATTTATTTTTCCAGCACTTGTTTATTGTTTCAAACCCCGGTCAGTGTCCTCTCTATTTTTTTTTATTGTTTCAAAAAACAGGTCGGGAGGTTGGTTTGCTCTGACCGACTTTTCCATAATCTCAGACAGAGCTTACTTGGACATTATGACATCATTGTGAGGTATTTCCCAGGCTAATCCCAGATCCACAGATTGATTTAAACATTACGACATCAGTGTGAGGTATTTCCCAGGCTAATCCCAGATCCACAGATTGATTTAAACATTATGACATCACTGTGACGTATTTCCCAGGCTAATCCCAGATCCACAGATTGATTTAAACATTACGACATCACTGTGAGGTATTTCCCAGGCTAATCCCCGATCCACAGATTGATTTAAACATTATGACATCACTGTGAGGTATTTCCCAGGCTAATCCCAGATCCACAGATTGATTTAAACATTATGACATCACTGTGACGTATTTCCCAGGCTAATCCCAGATCCACAGATTGATTTAAACATTGCGACATCACTGTGAGGTATTTCCCAGGCTAATCCCAGATCCACAGATTGATTTAAACATTATGACATCACTGTGAGGTATTTCCCAGGCTAATCCCAGATCCACAGATTGATTTAAACATTATGACATCACTGTGAGGTATTTCCCAGGCTAATTCCAGATCCACAGATTGATTTAAACATTATGACATCACTGTGAGGTATTTCCCAGGCTAATCCCAGATCCACAGATTGATTTAAACATTATGACATCACTGTGAGGTATTTCCCAGGCTAATCCCAGATCCACAGATTGATTTAAACATTATGACATCACTGTGAGGTATTTCCCAGGCTAATCCCAGGTCCACAGATTGATTTAAACATTACGACATCACTGTGAGGTATTTTCCAGGCAAATCCCAGATTCACAGATTGATTTAAACATTATGACATCACTGTGAGGTATTTCCCAGGCTAATCCCAGATCCACAGATTGATGTAAACATTACGACATCACTGTGAGGTATTTCCCAGGCAAATCCCAGATTCACAGATTGATTTAAAAATTATGACATCACTGTGAGGTATTTCCCAGGCTAATCCCAGATCCACAGATTGATTTAAACATTACGACATCACTGTGAGGTATTTCCCAGGCCAATCCCAGATTCACAGATTGATTTAAACATTATGACATCACTGTGAGGTATTTCCCAGGCTAATCCCAGATCCACGATTGATTTAAACATTACGACATCACTGTGAGGTAGTTCCCAGGCAAACCCCAGATTCACAGATTGATTTAAACATTATGACATCACTGTGAGGTATTTCCCAGGCTAATCCCAGATCCACAGATTGATTTAAACATTACGACATCACTGTGAGGTATTTCCCAGGCTAATCCCAGATCCACAGATTGATTTAAACATTATGACATCACTGTGAGGTATTTCCCAGGCAAATCCCAGATCCACAGATTGATTTAAACATTACAACATCATTGTGAGGTATTTCCCAGGCTAATCCCAGATCCACAGATTGATTTAAACATTACGACATCACTGTGAGGTATTTCCCAGGCAAATCCCAGATCCACAGATTGATTTAAGCATTATGACATCACTGTGAGGTATTTCCCAGGCTAATCCCAGATCCACAGATTGATTTAAACATTATGACATCACTGTGAGGTATTTCCCAGGCTAATCCCAGATCCACAGATTGATTTAAACATTACGACATCACTGTGACGTATTTCCCAGGCTAATCCCAGATCCACAGATTGATTTAAACATTACGACATCACTGTGAGGTATTTCCCAGGCAAATCCCAGATTCACAGATTGATTTAAACATTATGACATCACTGTGAGGTATTTCCCAGGCTAATCCCAGATCCACAGATTGATTTAAACATTACAACATCATTGTGAGGTATTTCCCAGGCCAATCCCAGATCCACAGATTGATTTAAACATTACGACATCACTGTGAGGTATTTCCCAGGCAAATCCCAGATCCACAGATTGATTTAAACATTATGACATCACTGTGAGGTATTTCCCAGGCTAATCCCAGATCCACAGATTGATTTAAACATTACGACATCACTGTGAGGTATTTCCCAGGAAAATCCCAGATCCACAGATTGATTTAAACATTATGACATCACTGTGAGGTATTTCCCAGGCCAATCCCAGATCCACAGATTGATTTAAACATTACAACATCACTGTGAGTTATTTCCCAGGCTAATCCCAGATCCACAGATTGATTTAAACATTATGACATCACTGTGAGTTATTTCCCAGGCTAATCCCAGATCCACAGATTGATTTAAACATTATGACATCACTGTGAGGTATTTCCCAGGCTAATCCCAGATCCACAGATTGATTTAAACATTACGACATCACTGTGAGGTATTGCCCAGGCTAATCCCAGATCCACAGATTTATTTAAACATTACGACATCACTGTGACGTATTTCCCAGGCTAATCCCAGATCCACAGATTGATTTAAACATTACGACATCAGTGTGACGTATTTCCCAGGCTAATCCCAGATCCACAGATTGATTTAAACATTACGACATCACTGTGACGTATTTCCCAGGCTAATCCCAGATCCACAGATTTATTTAAACATTACGACATCACGCTGACGTATTTCCCAGGCTAATCCCAGATCCACAGATTGATTTAAACATTACGACATCAGTGTGACGTATTTCCCAGGCTAATCCCAGATCCACAGATTGATTTAAACATTACGACATCACTGTGACGTATTTCCCAGGCTAATCCCAGATCCACAGATTGATTTAAACATTACAACATCACTGTGAGGTATTTCCCAGGCTAATCCCAGATCCACAGATTGATTTAAACATTACGACATCACTGTGAGGTATTTCCCAGGCTAATCCCAGATCCACAGATTGATTTAAACATTACAACATCACTGCGAGGTATTTCCCAGGCTAATCCCAGATCCACAGATTGATTTAAACATTACGACATCACTGTGAGGTATTTCCCAGGCTAATCCCAGATCCACAGATTGATTTAAACATTACGACATCACTGTGAGGTATTTCCCAGGCTAATCCCAGATCCACAGATTGATTTAAACATTACGACATCACTGTGAGGTATTTCCCAGGCTAATCCCAGATCCACAGATTGATTTAAACATTACAACATCACTGTGAGGTATTTCCCAGGCTAATCCCAGATCCACAGATTGATTTAAACATTACGACATCACTGTGAGGTATTTCCCAGGCTAATCCCAGATCCACAGATTGATTTAAACATTACGACATCACTGTGAGGTATTCCCAGGCTAATCCTAGATCCACAGATTGATTTAAACATTACGACATCACTGTGAGGTATTTCCCAGGCTAATCACAGATCCACAGATTGATTTAAACATTATGACATCACTGTGAGGTATTTCCCAGGCTAATCACAGATCCACAGATTGATTTAAACATTATGACATCACTGTGACGTATTTCCCAGGCTAATCACAGATCCACAGATTGATTTAAACATTACGACATCACTGTGAGGTATTTCCCAGGCTAATCCCAGATCCACAGATTGATTTAAACATTACAACATCACTGTGAGGTATTTCCCAGGCTAATCCCAGATCCACAGATTGATTTAAACATTACGACATCACTGTGAGGTATTTCCCAGGCTAATCCCAGATCCACAGATTGATTTAAACATTATGACATCACTGTGACGTATTTCCCAGGCTAATCACAGATCCACAGATTGATTTAAACATTATGACATCACTGTGAGGTATTTCCCAGGCTAATCCCAGATCCACAGATTGATTTAAACATTACAACATCACTGTGAGGTATTTCCCAGGCTAATCCCAGATCCACAGATTGATTTAAACATTATGACATCACTGTGAGGTATTTCCCAGGCTAATCCCAGATCCACAGATTGATTTAAACATTACGACATCACTGTGAGGTATTTCCCAGGCTAATCACAGATCCACAGATTGATTTAAACATTATGACATCACTGTGAGGTATTTCCCAGGCTAATCACAGATCCACAGATTGATTTAAACATTACGACATCACTGTGAGGTATTTCCCAGGCTAATCCCAGATCCACAGATTGATTTAAACATTACAACATCACTGTGAGGTATTTCCCAGGCTAATCCCAGATCCACAGATTGATTTAAACATTACGACATCACTGTGAGGTATTTCCCAGGCTAATCCCAGATCCACAGATTGATTTAAACATTATGACATCACTGTGAGGTATTTCCCAGGCTAATCACAGATCCACAGATTGATTTAAACATTATGACATCACTGCAAGGTATTTCCCAGGCTAATCACAGATCCACAGATTGATTTAAACATTATGACATCACTGTGAGGTATTTCCCAGGCTAATCACAGATCCACAGATTGATTTAAACATTATGACATCACTGTGAGGTATTTCCCAGGCTAATCACAGATCCACAGATTGATTTAAACATTACGACATCACTGTGAGGTATTTCCCAGGCTAATCCCAGATCCACAGATTGATTTAAACATTATGACATCACTGTGAGGTATTCCCAGGCTAATCCTAGATCCACAGATTGATTTAAACATTATGACATCACTGTGAGGTATTCCCAGGCTAATCCCAGATCCACAGATTGATTTAAACATTATGACATCACTGTGAGGTATTCCCAGGCTAATCCCAGATCCACAGATTGATTTAAACATTACGACATCACTGTGAGGTATTTCCCAGGCTTATCCCAGATCCACAGATTGATTTAAACATTATGACATCACTGTGAGGTATTCCCAGGCTAATTCCAGATCCACAGATTGATTTAAACATTATGACAT
>NC_136497.1:132162839-132180339 GCF_053919585.1 Euprymna scolopes
TATATATATATATATATATATATATATATATATATGTATATATATATATATATATAGATATAGATAGATAGATAGATAGATAGATGGATAGATATAAATATATATATTTACATTTCCCGCATTTTTCTAAATCCTACCCTCTGATAAGAAGTAAAGTATTTCTAAAGACTATCAACTTATTTTGTGCTTTCTTTTTTAAAACTAAATATGTTTTTAACTCTTTTTCAACGTGTTTTTAACATGTTTTATTAACTACTTGTTCTCATATATATATATGCATATTATATATCTGATCTTCAAGGTGAAGACGCTAACCTCAATATCGTTTAAAAAAAAATCAACAACAAAAAAAAAAACGTAAATATATAAACGATAAAAACTAAACAGTAAATCATAGCGTAATGGATAAGACACTGGACTGAAATACATAAGATCCAGTGTTCGAGTCCTAATAACAGTCAAGCCACGCTGAAGAGGGGTAGGGACCCGAAACATGCATGTACGTAGATTACTGTTTTAAAAACAAACAAATAAATAAATAATATAAAGCTGAAAGTCTGTGTGTGTCTGGTCACGAATAGGCTCCTATATGGTTGGCTATTATAGAAAACTGATCACATATAATGATAGAAGACGTATCGAGACACAGGAATGGGTATGTTTGATCTGACATAATGATGATTCATTAAAATTGTGGGGTTTGCGTACGAGACTGGTCCACAAAGTATGAAAATAAAAATTTAAAAAATTAAAACAACAAAAAACTTTTACAAGTCTTTTTGATATAGATGTACATAATAATACTTTGACAAGTATGTTTTAAATTAAATAGGGATGGCATAATAAAATTGTGGGGTCTGCATTCACGCCTGGCCTCCATAGAATCGAAATAGGCACAGACTTTAATAATAAAGACTTTTCATATCTATCTGCGTAAGTATGCTTTGATAATTATGTCTCAGTTTGAAGAAATATGGTATAGTAAAATTATGGGGTGTTCGTTCGAGCCTGACCTCCATAGAATGGAAATATGTCACAAATTTTAACAAGGTTTTTTAATATAGATCCACAGAATATTGTGATAAGTGTTTCAGTGTGAACAGATATGGTATAATAAATTATGGGGCTAATCAATTTAATTTTTACTTTCATCATATTTTGATTTGGTTTTGATACCCCAAATTCGAAGCTATCTCTTTACAACCCTTCCTTTTTATAACCTATCATACTTTCATAAATCAAAGTCTATTTTCTGTAGGCTGTCTTTGAACCCAGTCAACGACGGGTACTTTTGCTAGTATATATATATATATATATATATATATATATATATATATATATTATTTTATGTATCTACTTAAAATTTTATGTATTTTCAGTATTTATTCGATAGTGCTCGATACGTAAGTAGAGCAAAGTAGTAAGCAGTTGAGTTCTACAAAATTTTCCGCGTTTCATGCTCGTGAGGATTCGTCAGGCTAATGCACGAAATTGATGTTGCTTCGTGTTTTTATATATTCTCGTTGCATTATCTTTGCTAATCAGTCACACACACGCACACCCCATCTCATATATATATATATATATATATATATATATATATATATATATATATATATATATATATATATATGTATGTATGGTTGGTGTATAAATAGTCGTTTTTTACATGAAGTTAACGTCAAGAAAAGGATATTATTTTTACACAAGCCTAATATATGCGCTTCATTATTATAGATTAAATTATTATCAACAGACACGTGTTTCGCCCTATCTAAGGCTTATCAGCCCGGATTCGGCGAAACGTGTGTCAGTGGATTACTATTTTATCCTTAATAATTAAGTTAAACAACGTGTATACATGTTCATGCGTTTGTATTCGTACACGCCCTTAAAATGAGGAGGCGACTATTCAGTTGTAAGAGAAACAATTCTTCTCAAACATCCAGGGAGAGTAACTCATACCGAATATAACTATTGCTAGAAAATAAAAAAAATTCGATATATATATATATATATATATATATATATATATATATATATATATATATATATATATATATATATATATATATATAATATTCCATTTAAGATGAAAAAAGGATAACTTGCCCGCTCCAAGAGTGAACAATAAAAGGTGAAATAGGAGTCAAGCGATTTTTATTCGATGAAAGTCTGGCTATTCGCTGGTGAAAACAAAAGCAGAAATTAATAAAGAATGTATAGAGTGTATATATATATATATATATATATATATATATATATATATATATATATATATATAGAGAGAGAGAGAGAGAGAGAGAGAGAGAGAGAGAGTTAGAGGGGGATGTTTTATCTGTAAAGGATAGGACTATTTCTGTAGTAAATCTTCAGTGGGAGAGCTCAATGCGGAGTAGAGAAAACGCAAGTCTTAAAAGAAAAAGAAAACCGAAAACCTTAGTCGATCTCCTTATAAATTTATTTTAAATCGAAATGGCCCTTTCAAATGATTGAGCTAGTCAAGGTTTATCGTCCGACTGGAATAATTGACCGAAATCAAAACCGTTTCGCATTTACTAAAAAAAAAAAACCAAAAAAATAGGGAGAACGAAAAAGAGGGAGAGAAGGAGGGAAGGAGAATATAGAGGTGTGGGAGAGAAGAAGAAAAAAAGAGAATAGGAATATATATATATATATATATATATATATATATATATATATATATATATATATATATATATATATACTAGCGGGCCGCCCGGCGTTGCCCGGTTGTAAAATACGCATAACTATTATATTTTAATTCATACAGAAACTGAGACGTGCATGCGAGTATTATATTTTTAAAAAAATTAAATTCTTGAAAAGTAGAAAAAAAAATGCTCGAGCTGAGATCAAAATCGAAACCTAAAGACAGTTTTTCAAGTACGATAACCATTTGGCCACCCTGATAGGACTTTACAAAGTGTTTTCAAAATACTTATTCTTAACATAAGGAATCTGCCGTGTGAACGATTTACGCATCCGCATTCCTGAAACAACAAACAGACAAACAAATAATAATCCGATGACCATCTCCCGTACCAGTTTTCAATTTTAGCAGCCACTATTTACGGATAAAAACGGATTAAAAAGTTGTGCACTTGTCTGAATACCCCATATACTTGATTTCAAGTCTGTAGATCAAAAATTCGTTGAGTATATAGGTTGAGAATTTTCTTCACACACACACACACACACACACACACACACATTCCCACTTTCATAAATATATAAATATACTAGCAGATCCCCCGGCGTTGCCCTGTTTTAAAATATGCATAAATATTATACTTGTAATTAATAAATATTTCTTATTTATTATAAACAGAAATACTGTAACGTCAAATTCTTTTAAGATAAATTAAATAAACAAACAGACATGTTCATTTCTTGTAAAAAAGAAAATACTCGAACCGAAATCGAAATGAAAGCTTACAAACAGTGAGTCGAGTACGATAACCAATGGATCAACTTTCAACAATCTTTACAAGATGTTTTCAAACCTACTTTCTCTTAACGTCAGGATGCACAGTGGCGGAACAGTTGAAAACAGGGGGGGACCTCAGCGGCCTCCACGTATATAAAATCCCATTTAAAAGTTGTCCACATGTCTGAATACCCTATATACCAAATTTCAAGTCTGTAGATAAAAATTCGTTGAGCATATAGGTTGAGAAACGTCCTCACGCATATACGAGGGGCGTGCAATAACTAATTGTGGTTTCTGTATTGCAGGCGTTTGAACTGAGTCAAGTTTGAAATGGAGCCTGTTGAATATCGAACAGTGATCCGGTTTTTGTATTTGAAAGGACGCACACCACAGGAGACTTTTGATGAAATGAAAGAAACTTATGGTGATAATGCCCCATCATATAACCTTGTAAAACGCTGGCATCGTGAATTCAAACATGGCCGGAAGTCTGTAGAAACAGCTCCCAGACCTGGTCGACCCCCTTCTGCCATTTTGGAGGATCAGCGCATTACTATTCGCCCAAATAGTCCAAGACGTCAAGATTAGTACATGGTCTGTGGAAACTATCATTAATGACCATATGCATAAGGTGTCTGCCAGATGGATTCCCAGGTTGCTCACACCATTCCAGAAGCGAGAACGCGACGAGTGCTCGAGGATGAATTTGGAGATGTGCCAAGAAGATAAGTCAAAGTTTTTCAAAAGACTGATTACACAGGATGAAACCTGGGTCCATCATTATGATCCAGAGACCAAAGCCCAGTCAATGCAGTGGAAGAACTTGGACTCACCACATCTAAAGAAGGCAAGGGTGCAGCCCTCCGCTGGCAAGGTCATGCTCACAGTCTTCTGTGACCAGGACGGAGTAGTGATGACAGATTTTCCATCCTCCCTACTCTCATGACCTTGCACCCTCTGACTTTCACCTCTTCCCAGCTATGAAGTTGTTTTTGAAAGGAAAGCGTTTCCCAGATGATGCAGTCTTGATTTCTGAAGTCACGTCGTGATTGGAGGACTAACCTGGAGTGTTCTACAAAAACGGTCTCCAGAGCTGCATCAAACGATGGGAGAAATGCATAACTCTGGGTGGTTCCTATGTAGAGAAAGACTAAAAACTGTGCCAAGTTTCGTTGCTCTACTGCTATGGAAAGTGGGTCAGGGGCATTACTTATTGCACGCCCCTCGTATTCTCACTTTATATATATATATATATATATATATATATATATATATAGAGAGAGAGAGAGAGAGAGAGAGAGAGAGAGACTTTTCTACAGCGTTAAGAAGGCAACGGCTGGTGTGAGAACTACAAGAATTGCAATGGAAGTTGATATTTAATTAGCCCACCAATAAAATAAAATAATAATGTCGTTATGTCGATGAGAATATGTAACGAGTGATGTTTTTATTAATCAAAATCGAGTCTATTTTATAATTACATTAGGTTTTATGATTCTTCATTTTCTGTTCGCGTTGAAGAGAAAAGCAAGTGACGTGTCCATGTATGTAAAATCAATTTTTAATTGGACTAATTATTAGCGAATAACGTTTGCCGTTTTCTTTGCAACATGCGTTGCAGTTAATCGAACTTATAAAATCAATGCAGACGATATAAGCTTTCAGTTTTTAGTTTGTTACTTCAAATAGGTTTTCTTCTTCTTCTTCTTCTGTTTCTTTTTCTTCTTCTTCTTCTTCTTCTTCTTCTTCTTCTTCTTCTCCTTCTTCTTCTTCCATTTAGTCTTCCTTCTTTTTATTTTCTTCTTCTTTTTTTTCTTCTTCTTCTTTTTCTTTTTTTTTTTTCTTCTTCTTCTTCTTCTTCTTCTTCTTCTTCTTCTTCTTTTTCTTCCATTTATTCTGCTCTTTCGGTTCTTCTTTTTCTCTTCTTGTTCTCCTTTTTTCTTCGTTAATTTCTTTCTTTCCTTCCTATTCTTTCTTTCCTTTCTCTTTCTTTTCTTACTTCGCCGCCTTCTTCGTATTTTTCTACTACTTTTTCGTTTTTCTTTTGTTTCATCATCATCATCATGATCATGATCATGATCATGATCATCATCATCGTCATGATCATCATCGTTTTCTTCTTAATTTTCATTGTTCATTTTTTTTCATTTTTTTTTCATTCTGCTATTTTTTCTGGGTTTCTACTTCTTTTTCGTCTTCTTTCATTCTTTCTTTCCTTATTATTCGTTTTCTTTTTTTTGTTTTCTTTTCCAACCTTTCCTTCGTTTTTGTTTTAATTTTTCTTCTTTTTCGTTTTTTCCCTTCTTCATCATAATTTTCTTTATCGTAGTCTTCTATTTCCTTTTTTTTTATTCATTTCTTCCTTTTTTTCTTTCCGTTACTGTTTTGCTCTTCTTCTTCTTCTTCATCAGTTCATGTTCTCATTTTCTTCTTGCTTTTTCGTCTTTTTCTTCTTTTTTAAAATTTTTTTATTCTTTTTCTTCCTTTTACTTTTGATCTACTTCTTCGTATACTTCTTCTTGTTTCAGGTTTTTCTTTTTCACCATCACAATTTTCTTCATTATATCCTTCTATTTTCTTCTTTTCCTTCTTTCTTCTTCTTTTTCATTCTGCTACGTTCTTTTTTTTTGTTGCTTTCTACTTCTTCTTCGTCATCTTTTATTTTTTCTTTCTATATTATTCGTTTTCTTTTTCTTCTTTTTCGTCTTTTCCTTTGTTTAACTTTTTCTTCATCTTTTTTCTTTGCTTTTTCTTCTCCACCATCATCATTTTCTTTATCGTATTCTTCTTTTTCTTCTTCGTTTTCGACTTACCGTCAGTTTTTCCTTTCCTTCTTTTTTATTCTATTATTTTCTTTTTGCCTTTTACTTTTTTTTTCGTCTACTTTATGACTTCCTTTCCTTTTCTTTTTCTTTTCTTTTTCTTTTCTTTTTTCTCGATCTTCATTTTCTCCTTCGTTTTTTTCTTCCTTTTTTTTTGCTTTTTCTTCATTCGCTATCATTATTTCTTTCATCGTATTCTCCTTTTATACTTCATTTTCGAATTCTTTTCTTCTTTCCTCTCCTTTTTCATTCTGTCATTTTCTTCTTGCTTTCTACTTCCATTTCGTCCCCGAGAAGATAAAAAAAGAAGGAAAGGATTCATCCTTTCCTTCTTTTTCTTTTTTTATTGTCTCTCTTCTCGTTCATCTTGTTCTTTCGTTATTAAAAAAAAAACAACAATTTTTTTTGTTCATTTTCGTTTTTTTCTCAGTTTAATCATCACATTTATTTATCGTAATCTTCTTTTTCGGTTTTCCTTCATTTCATCCTTTCCTTTTTCCTTTTCTTTTATTTTTCTATAAATTCTATGACGTTCTTATTTTATTATTTATCTATTTTCGAAAGAGTGCCACGTGCAAGTAAGAAGGAAAAAACAGAGTTATGCAAAATTTGGTCGAGAATTGTCTAAAATTCCGACATTTTTTTGGCTTTCACTTTAATAAGAACGTGAATTCATGAGGTGAATGTATTCGACACAATATGATTCAAATAAAAAAAATAAATAAATAAAAGCTAACATGAATTAAGATTAAATTTAAGGTGTTATTGTGGACCCTCATCCCTTTAAAAAAAAAACCTTGTTAAACTTTGTGACATATTTACATTCTATGGAGGTCAGGCCCGAACGGACACCCAATAATTTTATTATACCATATTTTTTCAAACTGAAACATAATTATCAAAGTATATTTACGCAAAAAGATATGAAAAGTCTTTGTTAAAGTTTGTGCTATATTTCCATGGATTACAGGCGCGAACAGCGACCCCACAATTTTATTATACCATCCTATTTAAGTTGAAACGTACTTATAAAAGTATTCTTATATACATCTATATCAAAAACCCTTGTAAACGTTTCTTTTTTCATTTTTATTTCCATACTTTGTGGGCCAAGCGCGAACGAAGACCCCACAATTTTTATGAACCAATGTTCTGCCAGATCAAACATACCCATTCCTGATCCTCGATACATCTTCAATCATTATATGGAATCAGTTTTTTAAAATAGTCAGCCATATAAGAGCCTATTCGTGATCAGACACACACACACACACACACACATACACACACGTTCAGCTTTATATTATAGGTATATATATATATATATATATATATATATATATATATAGTCTGTTTATTATACAAACATAATTTGTTACATATGTGCGTACATGTTTAAGTGAAATCCCAATTCAAGGATAATACTTCATCAATAAACCAATAATGTTTGTATAATAAACAGACTGTATACTAGCTCTGTCCTGCACTGAGCACTCTTTAATAATCACGCTAATTGTACTGGATTTACATCTAGGAAATTAATAGATACAACCATTATATACATATATAAATAACTACACATACACACAAACACACACACACACATATATATATATACATACATATGTATATATACATATATATGTATATATATACATATATATATGTATGTATATGTATATACAGTTGTGCCCGATATTATTCATACCCCCCTTGAAAATTGAGTTTATTAGGTGTAACTTTTGTAAGAATTTATTGTTTACGTCCATATTGATACATATTCTTAATAAACCTCTTCTGATCATTTTCGTCATTTTAAAATCTCGGGATACTTGTAATAAAAGAAATATACAGCTATTTATAAAATCTGCAATGTTCAAAAATAATCATACCCCCTTATTTTTTCAGTATTAATCGAGTTTCTGACTGTTTGTTTTCTGTTTGATTCTTATTTTGAATGCTTTTATACAACCTTTGATTAATTTCATTTCGTTTTTTGCATTTTTCAGAAATTAAAATGATATCAACTGAAAACCAATAAAAGAATAAAAATTATTAGAATGGGGAAGAAAAAAGAGCTTAGTAATGATCTTAGGACTAAAATTGTGAATTCACATAAGGATGGTTTAGGTTACAAGTCAATTTTCAAGAAATTTGAGGTCCCTACAGCAACAGTACAGAGCATCATCAAAAAATTCCAGAGCCACCACACAACAAACAACTTGATTGGTAGAGGAAGAAAAAGGAAACTGTCTGCTAGAGCCACCAGGAATATTGTAAGAAGTGTTAATGCAAATCCAACCACCACTAATAAGGACATTTTAGAAAATCTGGAGTCTTCTGGCATAAAAATATCAAGGCAAACATTGCAAAGGACTCTGCATGAAAATGGTCTGAAAGGAAGAAGACCAAGAAGGACTCCATTGCACACCGGAAAACACCTTGCAGCACGTCTAAAGTTTGCTAGGACCCATATGAATTCTCCAGAGTCCGTTTTCTCAAGTATTTTGTGGACTGACGAAACAAAAATTGAATTGTTTGGCCATATGGATGCTTCTTACGTTTGAAGGAAGAAAGGAGAAGCTTACAACCCAAAGAACACCATACCCACGGTGAAACATGGTGGTGGTAGCCTAATGTTTTGGGGCTCCTTTTCGGCTAGTGGTCCAGGTAGTTTGGTCAAGATAGATGGAACCATGAAGAAGGAGCAATATTTGGAGATACTCAAGAAAAACATTAGACAGGATGCGGAGAAGCTCCATTTAGGACCAAACTGGGTCCTTCAACAGGATAATGATCCAAAACATACTGCCAAAATTGTCAAGAAATGGTTTGAGGATAATCAAATTAATGTTTTGAAATGGCCTAGCCAGAGTCCCGACCTGAACCCTATCGAAAACCTCTGGCACATATTAAAAACTGAGGTTAAAAAGCGGAAACCTAGAAATTTGAGGGATTTGGAGAACTACTGCATTGAAGAATGGTCAAAAATCAGTGTTGATGCTTGTAAAAACCTTGTTGATAAATATCCCAAACGGTTACAGGCAGTTATTAAGAATAAAGGGCATGCTATTGACTATTAGTAAGAGAGGTATGAATAATTTTGAACTAGTGCCATTATTGTTTTTCTTTGTATAATGTTTCAAACTTGCATAATTTATTTATTTGTTGAGTTTAAATTAAATGCTTATGCTTGATTTATTGTTTGAAATCCCTTTAATATTGTCTACCTTCTGGTTTGAGCAATATTCTTATAGAAATCTCAAAGATCCGAGGGGTATGAATAATATCGGGCACAAGTGTATATATATATATATATATATATATATATATATATATATATATATTCACGCTGAGGAAGAGTGAAAGTACTATCGAAGGTATGTTCATGTAAAAAATATTAAAAAAATAAATTTCATAATAACATTTGGTATCCCCACACGTCACCATTAGAAAACGAATAAAGAAAGGTATTAAACTTTTATATTTTTCGCATTAATTTTATATACATGTTCATATATATATATGGATACATACATATATATATATACATATATATACATATATATACATATACATATATATATACATATATATATATATTTTTTTTTTTCGGGCACTTTGCCGATTAATCGATAATTGGTGTATTTACCGATTAATTGCCAGATTGATTACTTTTCTCTTTGCTATCAAATTGAAACAATTTCATCAGTGCCAAAGGTCTCATCGGATAGCGTTGACATGTTAACACAGTAAATTCCAATTTAACTTGATATTTATTATGTTATGTGACGTTTTTGCCATTTGTTTGCTCTATTAAATAACAATAATTTTTGACAAAATGCAAAGCGCAATGTTTTAATTCTTAAATGAAGATCTATAAGCCGAAGTTCTGCTATTTCAGGAATAAGTAGCTTCAATTGCACACATTCACAAACTGATGACGTTTTTCTCAGAACAGCATGCCCGTTCATCACATATATATATTTGACAAGGTGTAACTACCCCAGTTAGTTGCTTACCACGGGTTATAGGTTCAGATTCTTCTACTTTGGGACACCGATTCCAATACGCTAAAAATTTCCGATTTTTCTAATTCAAACACCAATTCTAATACACTAAAAAATTCTTTTTTTTTTCAATTCCAACACCGATTCCAATACCCTAAAATGTTCCGACTTTTCCAATTCCGATAACCTAAACAGTTTTGGTTTTTCAGACTTCGATGCTGATTAATTGCTGCAGCACTAAATAATACGCATGATAGTATTCCTAAAGGAAGTTGCTTGATTGGTCCACATTTTCTCCATTTTCAACAAATCTACACACACAGAAAATGCAATTTTACGTAGTGGGACGATAAAATCGTCGCTTTAGGAAAGACAACATGATTCCATTTCCGTTTGATGAAAACCTGTTTTATCTTGTTGTTGCAGACCATCTACTAGTTGGCCTGTTCTGTACAAATCCCAAGAGCGATAGAAGTCTTCTATCATGTGTGAAAGTGACACAATGTTCAACTAGGGATATCGGAGATGCGCCGTTGAACAACTCATGCTCTCTATAAATCCAAGTTATGACAACAGGACCGTTGGCAGCACTCTCAAAATGCATCGCTGGATTGCCACGAATAACAGGGACGTACCCAGAGTGATGAAAATAAAGTTTCCGGCCATGGTTATGGTCTTTGGTGCAGTTTCAAATGAGGGCCACATCATGTCACCTCACATCTTAGTAGTCGGCTTGAAAGTCAACACTAAAATGTACCTGGATGTGCTGAAGAGTATGGTGATTCAATGGTACAATCAGGTGACAGCTGGCAGACCTTGGGTGTGGAAGCAGGATTCGGCGTCGTCCTACAAGACCCCCCCCCCAAAAAAAACTCAGGCTTGGCTCCAAAAGAAGTGCTACGACTTTGTCCCCTTCTCTCACTGCCCCCCCATCCCCTGTCCTAAACCCGCTGGATTACTTCACCAACATGACCCCCCCCACAACACCAAAGCCAGGCTGATTTCCGCCATCCGCTGAGTACTCGCCGTGGAAAAGTCATGCTCCCAGTTCCGGACCCGTATCGAGGCGGCGACTGAGGCTGAATGCGGCTACATTGTATAAATGTTAGTTGTACTACATAATCAAATTACCTGAATTGATTTTTTCAATAAAAGTTTTAAAATAAAAACTGTAGTGTTGTTTTTAGTTAGGGCGACATTTTTATCGGTCCACCCTGTTAAAGTTTTAACCATAGCTTATATTACGAAATGTACTTATTTGAACCGAGAATCATCCATGTTAAAGTTGTTTCCAAATTAGAAAATGTATTTTTGGTTTGGTGTTTATCTACAGCGTATATTTAATTAGCAACGGAATCACAATCCTTTGTTAAGAGAAAATAAGAAATAGCTGAAGAGAAGAAGCAGAAACGAAACCGTTTATCGCTTTCAATTTCCTCATTTATCCCAACATTGAAATAAAATGGCCACCTGCATGTATTGCGAATAACGGATCGTTTGTTGATCAGGGGAGATAATTGCGTTTCTTACAACTGATTCGTTTCAATTTCAAAATTGAAATTAAAAAAGAAAAAAAAAACAGAAACTTATGTTTGCCATGAATAATTGACATTCAAAAAGTTAATTTGAATTGATGTGTTTTCGACAATTTAAAATATATCATGAATTGTAGAGATGTAAATATTGAGATCATAATGTATTTCAATTCCAAACCTGTACGCATAAAGATTAGTATATACTAGCAAGGAGACACGACGTTGCCCGGGATTTAATGATGATCAACGAATATTTCACACTCCTATATTTTTATTGTCATCGAAATCCGTGAAATCGCCCGGGAAGAAGCTTCACATGCCTTCATGCAGTCACTTAGTCTAAAATATGTTATTCTATATTGCATTCTAAAGAACTTACTGTTTCTTTATAAAGTTATTTTATGCAAACTTCTTTCCAATTAGCGAAAAAAAAAAAAACGTTAAGAAATGTACGTACGGGGTTTGAACCTACAGACCATGTCAAGCAAAAATACAAAAGCAAAACAAAAAACAACAAAAAACACAATAAACAAAAACAATAACAACAACAAAAAACACCTAAATTTTGAAGTCTTATAAAATTCTTTGCAGTTAATGAAAAAAAAATTACGTGCGTAGTTTGAACCTACAGACCACGTCATGCAAAAAAAAAAAAAAGAAAAGAAAACACACTATTAACTTACCCACAGTAGAATTTTCACGGCCCGTTGTTCTATCATTATTGCTAAGCGACGACATGGAAATAACTTTACCGATGATATATGTATATGTGACTGCAACATTGACCACCTCCAGTGGTCTGCTCTCGCTGCTGACCGTGATACCCGGCGACGTACTGTTCACCAGGCTGTCACCTACTTTGAGATCTCCCGCACAGAGAATCTTCGGGAGAAGCGCTGCAGGAGGAAGATTCGGGAAGCCTCAGCAGCCACACATGACGTGACTTTTGACTGCAGCCGCTGTGGCCAAACCTGCTTGCCCAACCAAAATTAATATTTTGCTAATAACTTTTCCTCCGAGGAAATGAGCCTACATCGAAAATCCATGGATTAAGAAAATTAATATAAATATTGTAATCTTTATCCAAACAATAAATTTTTGTTTTGAAAATTATATTTTTCTGAATGAAATTTAAAAATATAACCACTGTAAATTGTCTATCTATCTATCTATCTATCTATCTATCTATCTATCTAATCTCTCTCTTCCCCCCCCTCTCTCTCTCTCTCTCTCTCTCTCTCTATATATATATATATATATATATTGTCTAAAGGAGCTTTAAGTAACAAACATATGTATAAAATGAAATAAAGAATGCAGTTTAAATTTCCGAAAAAAAAAATCCCAACCAAACTACATTTAACCTATCGCAAATTTAGCACTTCTAAATCTAAAACGTCTACAATTACAAAAGAGAATTCAATTATATAAGGAGGGGGAAAAAGAAAAAACCTTAACTAAAATTGTTAAATAGAAAATGGGGATCATCAGCTGTGTATCATGTAGCTGTTTTGGAGATTTTTGTTACTAGAAGCCGTGTGCCATTGCAAAACTTGGGCTGATTGATACTTCGCAACATGGTAATTGGTACGCGAATTTTCCATTGCAGTATGTTCGGTGGCATCCCTGGCAAGTCTAGTGAATTCAAAAATTTAGTTGGATATCTAATGGCTTCGTCTACTTTTACAACAATGGTAACGGACTTGTATGTGAATATCTCACTGTGAATGTTAAGTAGACTAATAGTGCTTAGTTCTATGCGTCTTTGTCCTTGGCTGCAAGATTAGCTTGTTCACTCAACCAACCGGAATTATTATAATTAATTTGAGTATTTGGAGATACTTTATTTATAATTTATTATTTATTCATTCATATATATGAAACTGGGCCAATAAAGAAATATGAAAAGAACACATGTATTTTGAAAAAAAATGACATCCGATACATTCATAAACGTATATAAACATATTTATATTTTCAAAACAGTTTATAACATCGCAGGAACAAACAAACAAAAATAGGAAAGAAATAAAAGCTCGACTCGACATTTTTTAAGGACAAATAAATGGTAATTATTCGTGGTTTTTAAAAGTCTGTCTCCCCGCCACCCGACGCTGGCTAGCGCCAGCGCTTTATCGTCATCGTATTCACACGTCCATCTGGCCCGATAGTACTTTGCTTCTCCCCTCGACAACGTGAAAATTTGTTCTCTCTATTTAAATATTTTTGTGACGCAAGCTCACCCAAACTTGCTAATTTGCATACGTACTTTAACGGCTGGTGTTAATATTTTCACTAGTCAGCTATCCTTCGGCTGTTGCTGCTGATTTTCATATACGCGCCCATACACGCTCTGTTACAAGTATATATATATATATATATATATATATATATATATATATATATATATATATATATATGTTGGTTTGAAAAAAGAAAAACCGAATGAAATTATGAAATAATCAACGTTTTGTCCCTATTTCAGAGGACACCTTCAGGATATTAAAAGGAAAAATGCAAGAAAAGAAAAAGATCATAGACCATATGAAAATGAGAAGAAAACAGTGTTTGAATCCTACCCATATCGGGAAAGACAAACATGTGTGCGTGTATGGGAAGGTTGGGTTGTTCAATGTCTATATATACACTTTTAAAAATGCGTTAAATAAATATGTACATTTTTTTCTCTCTCTAAACTTATTCATTTTGTTGAAATATTTAAGGATCAAGGAAAAACGGTTAACCAGGATCTGTTTTGATAATTTGTTCCTTGATCATTATTTTCCCTATGCTAGGGGCTAAATGGTAGAATCCCTTTCTTTGCGTAATAGTATTAGTGTTTAATATTAATGGTGATTTTAAAACTCTTCTTTTAGCTCTATCTATCACATATTTTATAATTTTCGCATGATCTAAATTAAATGAATGATCGTGTTCTGCACAATGGCAAAACAGTGCATTTAGGGCGTTACCATTCCTTATATCTCTTCTGTGTTCGTAAAGTCTTAATTTCAATTTTCGCTGTGTTTCACCTATGTACGCCTGTTGACAGTTGTTACATGGGATGGAATATATACCGGCGTCGGATGTGAGGGTTTTGGGAGAGTGCTTGGCAGTTTTAATGTCTGTTTTATTGTTGTGGAAGTTGTTTGTATCAAGTGAAAAGCATATATATATATATATATATATATATATATATATATATATATATATATATATATATAGGTTTTTACTAAGTACCATTTTTGCTATATATATATATATATATATATATATATATATAAATATATACATATTGAGTAAGATGATTGATAATTTATAATTAAAAATTTAAATTAAAAATTAAAATTCGGTTTCATAAGGAAGAACAAACAAATCAATAAATTGTACGATCGTTTCATAAACTACATTTACCATCCAAATGAATGCTTTGACGATGATACTTACGACTTTTAGAAGGCGAACCATTAAAAGATACATCTGCCTTACCTAAAAAACACCCACTCAATATTTTCGCTGATGAGAAGACTTTGTTTCAAAAAACTATATGATAAAATTATTGTCCTAGACTTATTGTCTATCTCAATAAAAACATTGTTTCCGAAACGATCGTACAATTTATTGATTTGTTTGTTCTTCTTTATGAAACCAATTTTTAATTTTTAATTTAAATTTTTAATTATACATTATCAATCATCTTTCTCAATATTAAAATAGCTCTAGGGCATATATGCCTATCGAGCTTATTATATGTCTGCATTGCAACGAGCACTGTTTTCTTTCATTTTAATTGTATTAATTTACTAATACATTAAAATATACTCTGCTCTTCGAACTGTTATTCTAATCCCCTTAATATATATATATATATATATATATATATATATATATATATATATATATATATATATATATATAAAAGTGAACGTGTCTGTGTATCTGTCTGTCTGTGTGTCTGTGTGTATGTCTGTGTGTGTACATTTCCCTACACAATAACACTGTCAATTTTAAGTTTACAGACACGAAATTGGATATACAGGGTACTGAGATTTGGAAAAATCGATGGGATCTGTTTTTGGCCAGAAATTTGGCGATTAATGGGGTCAAAGTTCAACGATTTGACCTTTAAGAACTCTACCAAACTCCTCCGACAATTTTGGGTCTAAACAATTGAAATTTTAGATATAGGATCATTGGACAGGGATCTAACTTAATAATTTGATTTGAGCCCAAAACAATAAATGTGAAGGGGTCATAATAGGGGTCAAAGTTAAAAAAAATTGACCGCTTTTTTTTTTTTTTTTTTTTGCTCAGCATACGCCTCCAAATACCTAGGCAAGGCCGGGCACCCATGCTAGTATATATATATATATATATATATATATATATATATATATATATATATATATATATATATATATATATATGTATATATATGCACATGTGCATATGCGTTCTTAATAATGGTCTCTTTAGATCAGCTCGTTCATTAAAACAAGGAAGAAAAATAAATTGACGTCTCTTATTATCGCCGAAAGGAGCGGAATTCATTCTTGACTTCTTTTGCTTGTGAGGAAATTAAAACATCTTTTCGTCGGCTTCAAAAGTGCCAGCCTTTGTATCGCCGTACGCATAATAAGCCGCGTATCGAACAAGTTAAATATAGAAAGGTGCAAATAGGAAATAAACTTGTTTAACTTTTTCACTGATTCTTCAATCAATAAAGACATCGTTCAACCTATCTTTTTTTATGTCTGAAAAATTGTGCACCGAGGCATTAAGTGTTCGTCTTTTGTGAGTACCAGCGTCTGTGGTGTTTAGCAAAGGAGCGAACGACGCCATGTTTTTATTCCGTGCGATCTCGATGACGTCGTATGACGTCACATCCGGCTTGTCAGCGTGGCAGAATGATGCGTAAACGGTGTCGGCGTGGGTTTGTTTGGGTTTCTCTTTTCTTGTTTTTGTCGCTTTTGTGTCCGCCGCTCCTTTTATGTGATTTCTTTTTTTTATTAATCGAATTCATCAATTAATGCGCGTTTAAAAATATCTAAAATGGCGTATTTTTAGCGCAGGGTTTCTTTGCTTTTGAATTTCCCATTTGAGTGAGATGTCAGACTCTTTCACTATATTCATCTATTATAACCATTATTATCAGAGTCATTTATACTTGAGAGAAAAACATAATAAACAAAACAAAACAAAAAAAAAACAAACAAACAAAAACCCGCAAAACAAAACAAACAAAAATAACACACTCACAGGAACGCATCACTATATACACTAGCAGGCTCCTCGGCGTTTCCCGGTCGTAAAATACACATAACTATTATTTTTTAATTGGTGCAGATTTCTTATTAATTATGAACAGAAATACTATAGGTATTAATCGTAATGTTAAATTTCTTTTTAAAAAAAATGAAGTAAAAAACAAACGGAAGAAAACCGAGACATATGCACGCGAGAATTACGTTTTTTTTTTCTAAACAGTTCCACTCTTATAAAAAAAATACTCGAGCTGAGATCGAAACTAAAACCTAAAAACAGTGAGTCAAGTACGATAACCATTAGGACAGCTTGATGCGATCTTAAAAAATGTTTTCAAACCTACTTATTCTTAACATAAGTAATCTGTCACATGAACGATTCGCGCATGCGCATTCGTGAAACAGTTGACAAATA
>NC_136497.1:132182839-132187839 GCF_053919585.1 Euprymna scolopes
TGTATATATATATATGTGTATATATGTGCATGTATGTGTGTACACATAGGTATATTTATATATATATATATAAAAAAAGGAAGGAAAAGATCTACCTCAAGCCACTAACCTAGTTCTAAAACAGATCCTTTGTTTGATAAAATGCATGCCCATTGGCTGATAGGAAGGGGCGCGGTGGATACTAGAAAGCTGATTGGCTAACTAGAAATCCTCAACATATATAAAAACAAGAAGCAACCACAGAATTCGCGCATAAGCCTGACGAATCCTATAGTTGGATGAAACGCAGAATATTCAGTGTAGCTTAATCGCCATATATATTATTTTATAAATTACTATATATATATATATATATATATATATATATATATATATATAGAATAATTAGTAGAAGAGCAAAGATTAAAAAAGCTTTTCAAAATCGAAAGTGCTGAATTATAAATTAGATCTTTTGCAGATGAATGCAATTTCACGAGCCACATATAACAAAGTTGTATTTTCTTTTTAAATAAATAGAAAAAAAGGGACTTTTAATATGAATATCAATACAGGCAAAAAAAATTATAGATGATCATTGTTTTAATGATGTTAGAAAGAAACTCATGGCCATTTCGATTGTATCGGTTCTTCACCGAAGAAACAAGTCAACGAAATATTACGTTTGAAACAGAACACCAGAGAAAAAATATATGGCAAGAAAAGAACATAGCCTGTCAAGCGGTGATGGACCGAAGAAATAAATTAAAAATCGTCTTTTGTAGTGCGATTTTATGATTTGTTTTGAACTATGTAGCACAATATTACTTTCTGAGTATTTATTAGTACTTTCCATTATTTATTAGGACATTCCATATATATATATATATGTATATATATATATATATATATATATATATATATATATATATATATATATATATAACTACTTAATTTACTCATATAAAATAAATATACGAAAGTATAGATTTATGCGTGAACTTTAAGTATTTACTTCAAAAGTGCTCAATACGTAGGTAGTGCTAGTTAGTAATTTATAAAATATATATGGCGATTAAGCTACACTTGAAGTACATTCAACAATAAAACCACCGTATGAAAACAACACTAGCGAATATGGGAACTCAAAGAAAGCGGACATTCGCCGGTAGTCGAATGGAAAATAATAATACAAGCTCCCACGTGTAGGGACCTAGACGACCCATGTAGATTATGCCTACATGAAAAATTTGCTATCCTGTACTTTAAAGAACCCAAACATCTATTAAACTGTAGAAGAGAAATAGCAAACAACTGTGTTCACAAGATAAAATTTACTCTAGGATAGCGATATAAAATAGTTTTAAAACTAACAAAAACAATAGAAAATAAACAAATAAATAAATTAAATAAACATGAACATACATAAACGATCACACATATATGTATCTATATATATATATGTATATATATGTGCATATATATATGTACACATATATATATTTATATATAAACTAACATTAAAACAAACACTAACCTAGTTTTAAAACAGATCAAGAAACTAAATAGAGCACACACAAAGGAATAGGTCAACCAGAGGCCAAATAGGCCTTTGTCCGATAAATGCATTCTCATTGGCTGATAGCAAGGGCGCGGTGGATACTAGAAAGCTGATTGGCTAACTAAAATCTCAATAGAAGAGGAGCATATAAAAAAGATAAACAACCATAGAATTCGCGCATAAGCCTGAGGAGTCCTAGAGTGGATGAAACGCGGAATATTCAGTGTAGATTAATCGCCATATATATATATATATATATATATATATATATATATATATATATATATATATATATATATATGCACTAGCAAAAGCACCCGTCGTTGACTGGGTTCAAAAACAGTCTACAGAAAATGGACTCTGATTTATGAAAGTATGATAGGTTATGAAAAGGAAGGTTGTAAAGAGATAGCTTCGAATTTGGGGGTATCAAAACCAAAGCAAAATATGATGAAAGCAAAAATGTATTTACGTTAGACTTGAACACAACCATATTGTGGTCAGCCGGAAAGCAGGAAAACGGAAGACAATTCCACAGGCGTGCAGTTCTAAGAAATAAGCTTTGTTCATGTAATCTACGTTTAGGTTTAGGCACAGATAAAGAGTGGGGGGAATTATTGATAGTGTTTTCAGCTAGGCGAGTGTTTCTTGTGAAAGTTAGGCGAGGGGGGACCATACACTTCTTTCTCTTATAATAAGCCCTACTCTCTATTGCGTATTCAGTCGAACACTTTCCATGAAAATAACGATACATCAGAGACAAACCCGCAACATCTCTTCTGTAAGATAGAGGTTGAAGGGAAGAGAAAAGGACATCTCATACGAGGCTACGAAGTCTATTTTGAACTCTATCAAGGCAGGACAAGTCCTTTCTAGCAGCTCCTGTCCAGATGTGGCAACAGTATTCCATCCTTGGACGTACCTGGCTCTTATATATATATATATATATATATATATATATATATATATATATATATATATATATAAGAGCCATGTATATGTACTAGCAGGGGTGCCCGGCGTTGCTCGGGTGTTTGGAGGTGTATGCTGTGAAAAAAAGCAAAAAAAAAAACAAAAAAAAAATGGTTAATTTTTTAAAATTTTGACCCCTATTATGACCCATTAAAATTTATAGTTTCGGGCTCAAATCAGTTTATTAAGTTAGATCCAGGTTCAAGGAACCTATATCTAAAATTTCAAGTGTCTAGACCCAAAATTGTCGGAGGAGTTTGGTAGAGTTCTTAAAGGTCAAATCGTTGAAATTTGACCCCTTAACAGCCAAATTTCTGGCTGACACCCGTCACATCGATTTTCCCAAATCTCAGTACCCGGTATTTCAAATTTCGAGTCTATAGACTAAAAATTGACAGAGTTATTGCGTAGGGAAATGTACACAGGCAGACAGACACACAGACACACAGACAGACACGTTCACTTTTATATATATATATATATATATATATATATATATATATATATATATATTCAGCCACTCTGATGAGTCGTAGACGACGAAACACGTGTCAGTGGATTATTATATTTAAAAAAAATAATATATATGCCACTCCCCATGTGGGGGTACCAAATTGGTGAAGGGGAAAATTATTCCCAACTCGCATTTAGGTTAAAATGCACTTTCGTAAATAATTGAATTCATTCAAAACATATCGCAAAAACAAAAACAAACAACATCTAAGTAAATCGCGATATATCCAAACAGTCGTGCGAGATGAATGAGCGGTAAAGGGTTTAGGCTCATTACCGTGGGGTCCTGATTTCGAACGTCGCTATATTAAGCCACTCTAATGAGTCGTAGATGAAGAAATACGTGTCAGTGGATAATTAAAAAATAATATATATATATATGTAGTAATGAAATCAAAAGGATTTAGTGTTTACCTAATATACGCAAAGGTAAACTTCAATCTAATATAGATACCAGTATTTATATATATAGATTATTTAATGCCAACCGAATAAAAAAAAGCCCAATACGCAATAGAGAGTAGAGCTTATTATAAGAGAAAGAAAATTAAAAACTATAAGTTGAAATCTACAATAAAAATTTATTGTTCGACTGAATATTCCAAAAAACAATTTACAAAGTCCTTATTCCATGGAGTTTCAAAGAATGTTATTCTTGCTATTCTTCTCATCAGAAGACAGAAAGAAATCAGCAAATTATATTTGTAGCTAGAATTTGCTGGTTATTACATTAAGTAAAACCGCAATTTATTATAGTCATAAATTCCCAAGAAAAACAAGTGAAAAAATGTCGGATGAATAACATAAAAATACAAAAACAAACCGCGCTTATTTCCGCTTGCATGAAAATTCTCTCAAGGTAATCCGAAAGGTGAAAATAGTTCTGTAGAGAGAATGAAGTCCAAAATTAAATCCAGTGTGATGATGCATATAGTCCGGTTGGAAAGTTTTCAAAGCAGCTGAAATAATGGAAATTGTTTTTTTTTTCGGACAGTAGTCCAAAAAGAAGATAATCTCCAGTCAAATGGGATGGGGAAAAAAGAACAGAAAAACAGCGTGTCATCTTTCATGGCTGGCTTAATTAGAAAAAGTCGAACAATAAATTTTGATTGTAAAGTTCATTTTGCAGTTTTAATTTTCTTATATATATATATATATATATATATATATATATATATATATATATATATATATATACTCGTAGACAAACTGAATATTAAAATGTTCATATCTTTTGTTCTATGGGACGAAACTACATAAACATTTGTAGGCTTTTTCGAAAACTATCAGACTATTCTATGGCGAAAATTTATGACAATTGGAAAAAAAGAACCTATATTTTTTAACCAACTCACACACACACACACACACACACACACACACACATATATATATATATATATATATATATATATATATATATAATTATTTTTATTATAATATTTTAAATTCCTCCAGACACTAGTGATTCATCTTTTTGGGAATCATCAGTACAGGGTGACACGACTACTACCGGTCGGGAGATTCAAGCCATCTCATCTTTGATTCCATTAGCAATGAACAAATCTCAACCGCGAGAAATATCGTTGAAATTTTTTAATTTATTTCTTAAATCTCGTAATGTCCGGCCATAGTGATCTAATGTTTTTGACATTATGATCTAAGCATGCGAGCTTAGGTGATCGACCTTTTATTTCAACTTAAAAGTGCTCAAAAATAAGAACTGAGTTTCTTAAAGGGTCTGATATGATTATTACAATAATAATTTTTTTTATACCTACAGACACTAATGTTTAATCCTATCAGTTATCATCAGTGCAAGGAGACATGATTACTACCGGTGGGGAGATTTGTATATATATATATATATATATATATATATATATATATATATATATATATATATATATATATATATACTAGCATTTAAGCCCGGCGTTGCTCGGTTGTTTGAAGGTGTATGTTAAGCAAAAAAAAA
>NC_136497.1:132192839-132235339 GCF_053919585.1 Euprymna scolopes
GACGAGTGTAAGAAATAGGGCTGTTTAATCGAACCTCACGGAAGAAACCACTTGTTAGTTCAAAGAATACGATGAAGAGGTTAGAGTTTGCAAACAGGTATATAATCTGGAAATATGAAAATTGGGCAAAAGTATTTTTCAGTGATGAAAACAAGTTTAATTTATTTGGAAATGATGGGGAAAAATGCAAAGAGACTTATTGGTGAAAGATTTAGTGCAAAGTGTACTAAGAAAACTGTCAAGTTTAGGGGCGGAAGCGTCATTGTATTTGGAATGTTTTCTAGCCAAGGTACAACGCCTCTTGTCCGGTTACAAACTCGTGTAAACGCGCAGATCTATAAAAACATTGGTCATAATCATGTTGTGCAAATTATACAGAATTCAGGTTTCGATAGGGATACCTTTATGCAAGATAATGCGCCATGTTGCAAGGCAAAGGTGGTAATTAGCGAGCAAGATTTCGAAATTATGGTGGTTAAGGAAATTTAGCGGTGGTGACGAGAGTTTTGAAGATGAGCGTAGTGGTCACCCATCGGATGCTGACAATAAATAAAATAAGAGCCTTAGTCGAAGGCATTTCACGCACAACTGTTTAAAATCTTGCTCTGAATTAGACGTAACGTATACGACGATTTCTAACCACTTGAGCGAGATTGGAAAGACCAAAAAACTGATAAATAAATTGAACGACAATAAAAAGAAATGCAGTTATGAAATGTTATCTTCGTTTTTTTTTACTCAACAAGAAAGACCCGTTTTTCGATGGTTTGTGATTTGCGATAAACAGTGGATCCTTTACGACAACCGGCGACGCTTAGTTCGGTGGTTAGACGCCGACGAAGCAAAAAGAAGATCATACTGACTGTTACGTGGTCTGCGACTAGTCTCATTCATTACAGTTTTTGTTTTAATGCAGGAGAAACCATTTCGGCGGAGAAGCAGTCAACAAGTGGATGAAACGCATCGGAAACTTTGACACCAACATCCAGCATTAGTCAAGAGAAAAGGCCCAGTTCTCTTCCACGACAATGCCCGACCGTACGTTGCTAAACCGATCCCGCAGAAGTTGAACGAACTGGGCTACGAAAATCTGCCTCACCCAATATACTCTCCAGACCTATTACCTACTGACCACAACTTTTTCAAGCATCTCGACAACTTTCTGTATGAGAAATGCTTCCAAAACTCAAGCGATATAAAGAAAACGCCTTTCATCGCCACCAGAACGTAAGATTTGCATTTTGTTTGCGTTGGCAAAAGTGTGTTGATTCTGATGGTGCTTATTTCGATTAATAAATTTTTGTTTGAGCCGAAATATGTTCATCTGAATTTAAACGTAAAAAACTGCAAGAACTTTTTTGTCAACCTGATCTCTCTCTCTCTCTCTCTCTCTCTCTCTCTCTCTCTCTCTCTCTACGTGTGAAATTTCATAAAAATCGGCCTAGCCGTTTTGGGGTCCATAGGGAAAGAACATACAGACACAGGTAACGACCTGTGTCTGTATGTCTGTATGTTCTTTCCCTATGGACCCCAAAACGGCTAGGCCGATTTTTATGAAATTTCGCACGTCGGTACTTCATGTGCCTGGCAGTGTTCTTAGATAGGTTTTGTATAAGAATGTCTTCGATAATTATCGATAATCGAAATAATCTGATGAAAGAAGGAAAAACGATTTGGGTCAAAGTTAACGTTTTATACAGCCTAACATCACAAGTGCATTTGAAAAGTTTTATAACGACACTAACCGAAAGGCTCAACATTTAAAATAAACAGTAGGTTCTTTGATATGAGACGCGTTGAAAATGAACATTTCTATTTTGAGCACAATTTACGTATCATACTTGGCTTTTGCATTTTAAACTAATTCAAGCCATGATATATAAAAATAATTTATAAAATCAACAGTAAGTTCTCTACAGTGTAATGTAGACTACAATGTACTGAGGACTGAATCATTGTGGGGAGGTATGTGAAGCTTCCTCCCGGTTCACCGCAATCGATCCCCAACTAGGGCAGGCATCTAATCAGTTTGATTGCAAATGGATGATTTCATCGATTTCGATGACAATAAAAATATTGCAGTGTGAAACATTCGTTGATCATTATTTACTTCCGGTCAACGTCGGGTCACCCTGCTAGTATATCGCCTCTCTAAGCTACACTCTGGCGTCGGATTCCGGGCAAGTCTGAAATCAGCTGGGTTATTCTTCACAAGCAAAACAATAAAAACTTCGGAAATCCTTTTCTTATAAACGAAACTAATATTTGCATGAAATAATTTCAGATACAATCGTGCAAAGGAAAAGTTATACAACTCGGGTTTTCTGGACTCAATCGACATAAACTGTTTCTAGATGCAGGATTTTTTCTACTTAAATGCTTTCAGATGATTTCTCAGTCAAAGGAAGGAAGGATTTTTCACATCTCTTTTAGGGATCTATTGGAAGTGACTTGTCCTCTTTCGAGGCTAGTGAGCAAGTCAGTTTTTTTTTTTTTATTCTGAGCCCCATCTCATTGAGATTAGAATTTCCTCTTCTGTCGTTCGGAGATTACTCTTCTATTCCTTTTCCTTTTTCTTTTCTTTCTTTCCTTTCAGTTTCTCTCTCTCTCTCTCTCTTTCTCTGTATCTCTCTCACTGTCACTCTGTCTCTCCCCATCTCTCTATCGCCATCGAAGTTATTTCTTACCATATAAAACCTTCCTGTAGGGTGGGTCTCGCCTTTCTTTCGCTAATGAAATGACAACTTTTGTTTTTAATTTCGTTTTCATATTTCACAAATAACGATTTTGTTGACTTTGCTAATGCTCTTTCCGATGGTTGTCATGCCAAGTTACACTTGAGAAGTCCATCCCTCCGCCGTCTTCGAAAATTTTCTTTTACCATTCTGCCAAGGCACCTTGATTCTTTAACCAAGTGTCAAACACGCAACCAACCACCCGAGTTTCCGACTAGCAGGGTCATCTGATGCTGCCCGGTACATGAAAATAGTGTTACATACGAGTGTTAGTTGTTTTACAGCGGGGACATAAATAGAAGCTAAACCGAGCACTTGCCATGAAAATAACTAGTCATGTACGACAAGTTAAGACATGACACATTTACGAAAAGTAATTCTGTTCATTTTCTGTTTGTTTTATTTTTATTTAGGCATGTCATTTTGTTATATAGAGCACTGCCTGGAGATGCTAAGTAAATTGAGATCCCTAAAAAAGAGAAAAGTTAGATTGCTTAGGTTTTTGGAAAGGGAGTCGAGTGTAATTCAATCTTTTGTGGTACCTGTAAGCATTGTGTAAACAATAAGCGCATTGGAAGCACCAACAAGTCGAGAAAGGATAACCAATTTGTGTGCAATATTGTAAGATAATGGAAAAAGGATGAGAAATCCAATGTGTCGAAAAAAAGTATACTTGGATGGAGAAATTATTGAGGGTGCTGAGAACTGTTGTCCCTATTTACTTGTCTCCCCACGAGGGCAGAGTAAGACACAAGGTCGTGTGTGAAGAAAATCCAGCTCACCCAAAAGGCGTACTCTGGATAGGACCAAAATTTAAAAAAAATTGTCTCAGTCATGAAAGATTTCTCCTCCACTAACCGAGGATAGAAAAGGGGAAGCTGTATTAATTTGCTTCCCCACTGAGCAAATTAGGCACAAGGCCGATTTTTAATGTGGAGAAATTAGGGATAAAGGGGGACCAGCTCCCCGTGGAGTAGGGGAACTTGATAGTGAAAATTAGTATGAAGGGGTTCCCCTACATTGATCAGAGCAATGGTCTTATATGTTGGGCTGCCCCCACATATGGTCTTTGATTGAAGCATCTGCCGGAACAGATACTACACTTTGATCTTGGCCCGAAGACCAAAAGCCTGTTACCTTGGTTGGATTTATTTGCTTCTCCACTGAGCAAATTAGGCACAAGACTGTTTTTTTATGTGGAGAGAGGTGGAAGGGAAAAGGGGACCAGCTCCTGAGAGGTGGGCAATGGGAGCTGGATAGTGAAAAGCCTGTTGGTATCTAGGGTTGCCCCTACATGGACTGGAAGATTGCCACAAGGGCAATGGTCTTTGATTGCAGTATCTGCCGGAACAGATGGTATTTATTTGCTTCCCCACTGAGCAACTTAGGCACAAGGCCAATTTTTAATGTGAGGAATGAAGTGGAAATGGGGACCAACTCCCCGGGGAGTAGGGAAGCTGGATAGTGACAGTTGGTATGGAGGGTTTCCCCATACATTGACCAATAACTTATATGTGGAGTTGCCCCCACATATGGTCTTTGCGGTATTTATTTGCTTCCCCACCGTGCAAATTAGGCACAAGGCCGATTTTTAATGTGAGGAGTGAAGGGGAAATGGGGACCAACTCCCCGGGGAGTAGGGGAGCTGGATAGTGAAATTGGTATGAAGGGTTGCCCCTACATTGACCAAGGTCTTATATGTGGGGTTTCCCCCATATATGGTCTTTGCTTGCAGTATCTGCCGGAACAGATGGTATTTATTTGCTCCCCCACCGAGCAAATTAGGCACAAGGCCAATTTTTAATGTGAGGAGTGAAGGGAGGGGGAAGGGAAAAGGGGACCAGCTCCCGAGAGGTGGGAAATGGGAGCTGGTTAAAGGTCAGGCATGTGGGGTTGCCCCCACATCTGGTCTTTGCTTGCAGTATCTGCCGGAACAGATACTACACTTTGAGATATTAAATCTTTTATTAATGTTAAAAAATACAGTCCAAATCAACGATGAACAAAAAACTTAGGCACGTGGCCAACTCAAAAGGGGGGATTTTGGGGGTCGTTGGTCATCCTTATCACTCCAGAACTAAACAAAGTCAAAAGTTTCTCCCAGCTAGTATCTTCTTTCACCATAATACCGCATTCACCCTTTCATATTGGGGGACGTCCTAGTAACTCCCAATTTTTAAAACATTTTTTATTGACGTGTAAAAACAAAAAAGATAACAATAAAATTGTACAATAATTCATTTTTGTCGAGGGCGGGGGAAGAAAAAACAAAAGGTGATTAGTAGGACCCTCCTAACTCCGTTTAGTTGATAGACTGCCCGTTCCACTAGGTTTGTAAAAGGAACCTCGCTTCTGCGGGTCAGTCTATAGGTGGGGATGCCCTCTAGATGGGGGTGAATGGAGAAAAGAAAATTTTTGTGGGTAAGAGATGGAGGTTAGTTTGTATTTCTTTTTCTCCAAGATGGGTAAAATTTAGAGGAAGGGGTGAAAACAAAAATTGCAGGTAAGAGGGGATGGGGATCTTGGAGGCTTCCTAATCGGGGAGGGATGGAACACACACTCAGCTAGCTGAGAGGCTACTTGTTTAATTTTACTTTACAGAACTGCGTGTTCCACACCTAGGCGGGGAACACGTATTCAAATTTGGTTCCTCTTCGTACACACAGACTTGCCACATGTATCAATCTTCTGTCAAATGCCGCGCGATGCAGCCTTCTTCTATCACATCTGATCTTCACCCGTAGTTGGTGTTTAAAGAAAGCGATCAGATCTTGATCCGAAAAAGACAACACCCCCCGGCAACCTTGCAGACGCGAGGTCCAAATCACCATTCTCGCCACGGCCAGGATCGTAACGTAGACCATTTGTCTTTCCCGGTCCCACGGCGGCCTCACGTTGTCCACAACATTGGATACAGTAATTGGGCGAGGATGCTCAGGATCGATGCAAGCCGTCACTCTCCTGACATACGACCAGTACTGGTGGAGTTCGCGGCAATCAAAGAAAGCGTGATCCGTAGTTTCTACGGCCGTTGTCCCACAACGGGGACAATCAGGCGACTCCAAAAACCCGGAACTGCATTGTATGTTGTTGAGTGGAAGTGCATTTCGGGCCAATCGCCAGGTACGAGAAAACTCCGAATTGTTCAGATGACTCGAACCTGGCGCCCAGCTCCATGCGGAGCGGATCTCACTCTGCTGCCAACCCAAACGCGCGCATAGCGGGTCGTCAGCGGCCCCCTTCACTAGATCCCTGTGGAGTTCCCTATGGGTAGCAGTCACAAGGTCACTGGACCTTGGTAGTCGTTTTAGCGCGGCTCGGCACTCTTTCATGTAGGCAGATTCTCCTCGCGGCCTGCGATGGCTCTCGATGGAAGGGTCGAGAACGAGGTCGGGGAAGGCGGCAGTAACCACTGGGTGCCACGGTTGGTCATCCTGCATATAGTGGCTCAGGAAGGCCAGCCTCTCAGCATCTCGATGACACTTCAAGTCCGGTATTCCCAAGCCTCCCTCACATGGACGTTGAATACAGACCTGTCTGCTCACCCAGTGTCTTCCTCTGTCCCAAAGGAGCGAGGACAAGAGTTCGACAAGAGCTTTTAGGTGTTGTGCAGGCAGGGGAAGTACGGCCAGTCAGTAAAGGATGAGAGGAAAGACGTAAGTGGCGCACGCCTCAGCTCTACCCTTTAAGGAAAATTTCCTAGGAAGCCACGAATTGACTGCAGCCTCCACCTTTGACCGTACCTCCAACCAATTCTTGTCAAGCTGGAGACCCGGTCCGAACCACACGCCGAGGATCCGGACCGGGCCATCTGTCCAGCTGAAGGGCGCAGGGAGGTTTGTGTTGCCACTCCATGCGCCCAACCGCAGTCCTACCGACTTGTTGCGGTTTATCTTGGCCCCCGTGATTCTTTCGTACTGTGTGAGTGCCTCCGACACGACCTCAATGTCTCTGAAGCCCGACACGAAGATCGTGACATCATCGGCGAACGCGGATACCTTGGCAGCTGAGCCACCAGGCAGAGCCATTCCGCGCAGGGCCGAATTTGCCTCCCCATGTCTCAGCTTGCGGAGAAGAGGCTCCAAAGCCAGGACATAAAGCAGGGGCGACAGCGGACAACCCTGACGAACCGACCGAGGGATAACAAAGGGTTTTGAGCACTTTCCGTTGACTTGCACGACAGCCATGGGCTGTCGATACATTATGGAGATCCACTTGCAAAAGTCCGGTTTAAAACCGGCAGCCTCTAAGACAGATGCCAGGAAACGATGGTCCACCCTATCGAAAGTTTTGGACTGATCTAAGTTGATCAGCGCGGCTTCCGTGTCATCATCTATTCCCCCCTCTACGATCGTGCGGATCAGGTGCAAGTTGTTCTGAATCGATCTCCCCTTCACAGCGTAGTTCTGTTCCGGTTCAACCAACTCGTCGATAACAACCTGCAGCCGATTCGACAGGACCTTGGCCAAAATCTTCAACTCTGTGTTTAGCAGAGTTATGGGCCTGTAGTCGTCTAACTCTTCCCCTCCATGCCCGTCACCTTTCTTCAGCAATGTGATCACTCCCTTGGTCACCTGCCCTGGGATGGATCCCTGAGCAAACCAATGGTTGAACATATCCGTCAGAAGAGGCAGAAACATGGGGGACAGCCTCAAGTACAGTTCGTATGGCAGACCATCAAGTCCTGGCGATTTGTCACAGCTGACCTGCTTCAGCGCAGTAAAGACCTCCTGCTCCATCACCCGGCCCTCGCAACCAGCCGCTCTAGCTGCCTCGAGGCGGGGAGAGTCGGCCAAATAGTCGCTAAACTCAAGGACCGGAAGATCGGGCTGCTGCGTAAAACGCTTCTCGAAACCCCTCGCAGATCTCCTGAGTCGATTCCAGGGTGCGTCCATCCGGATGTTTGACTTTCGCAATATATTTGTCCGAGCCATGCCTAGAAACCTCACAGCGCACGTCTGCATCAGAAATGACTGCTTCGTTGCCTATCTTTTTAAGCCTAGCTCTAACTACTTGGCCTTCGTAACGCTCGCTAGTCTCGCATAGAAGGTCCTGCTTAACTAGTTCCTGACTAACCCTATCACCCTCCCCCGTAGCCTGGGCTAGTTTCTGCTCTAGATGCTTCTTCGTCTTGGCCTTATCTAGTGCGAGGCGCTGGGCATACTTGACGGAGAAGCTTCTGATCTTGGCTTTGAGACCTAACCACCACTTACTCCCGGTAACCGCCCCCACTAGTGCCTTTTTAATCAATTCTCTTAACTGATCTTGGAAGTCTTGTATCTCCAGAAGGGAGGTGTTTAACTTCCAGTACCCCGCTAACTTAGGCCTATTTCCTAGCTTCAGCCGGGCCATAACTAATTTATGGTCCGTCTAGCCTAGCCAAGTGAACGTGGGACAAGATAAGAAGTCTACTTCGCCTCTCCTAACTAACATCCTGTCCAAATAGGTATTTGGATAGGAGGAAACGCTATTGGTCCACGTCCACATCTCCCGCCCCGGATGCTCGAACCGAAACCTGTCGACCAGACTGCATCTAGCCATCAGATCAGCCAGGCTGGACTCGCACCTCTCCGATCCTCTAGCATCGTCTCCTACCTCATCTATCTCGGGGTCTAAGATGGCGTTCCAATCTCCTATTAGCACTACCCGGTAACGCGTCAAGCTGACTGAAGAATGAGACCCTTTCACGTGCGGTGCTGGGCGCATGAACCGCGATCACCCGAAACATAGAATCTTTTACGGCAACATCGGCAACAACCAGCCTGCCCACCACATCTCTATGGACAACGTCGACCGTCACCGACAGGGTACGTTTAACCAGCACGGAAACTCCCTTCCCCCGCGGGCTGCCATATGCTGAGAAAACCTCAAAGTTTCGGGCCAGCACCTGACAGTCCACAGAGGAAACGAAATGCGTCTCCTGAATCGCAGCAACATCCACTCCCAGGGACAAGAGGTCGTGCCAGAGGCGAGCCGCCCGGCCCGGTGATCTCAAGCCCCTCGCATTCAAACTAGCCAAATTCAAAGCCATGGTACCTACATTAGGGTGTGTCACTCTCAGCTCCGAAGTCAGCTGGGGAGAGGACGCCGACGTTATGTGCCATGCTCAAGGTGGTCAGGTTTTTCATATCCTGACCTTCTCTCGCAATGCCGCCGACGTCCAAAGGATAAATTAACTTTATGGCCCTGTAGAGTGACGGATGGACCAACACTGGGACCCTTCCCTTGCATTGTTTTGACAGTTCATCAAGAGAAGGGTAATTTTTTTTCACCAGTTCAATTCCCGGAAACGCCCCTTCAGCGGCCTGCAGCCTTGTCCACAAGTTGGTCTTGCAGGCCTCTGGAGTTCTGACAAAAGTTATTAGGAGTGGGGCGTCCGGGAAATTTGAGGGGATATTTACATCTTTCCCCTCTATCTGTTTGTAATCGAGCAGAGGTTTTAAGTTTTTCCTCTGCCGATGGGAAATGTCTGTGGCCACAGATAGAGGGTCTACATTACATAGTTCCTCAGGGGCAAGGACCTTTAGTCTGGTTGGTCTGCAAGAGGCAGAGGAGTCTCTCCCCTCCCTCGGTTCATTCTTTTCATTTTCTTTTTGGGGTAGTGGCTCAGTTTGACTTGGTGTGGGAACGGGTGTTTGTGTGGTGCCTGGTGTTGGTGTTGGTGTTAGTGTGGTGTCTGGTGTTGGTGCGGTGTCTGGTGTTGGTGCTGGTGCGGTGTCTGGTGTTGGTGCGGTGTCTGGTGTTGGTGCAGTGTCTGGTGTTGGTGCAGTGTGTGGTTTGGGGGTGGAAGTGGATTTTGTTGTTAGGGGTGGTGTATGTTCACAGGGAGTGGGGGCCACCTTTTCTTCCTCTTTTCTTCTTTTGTTTTTCTTTTTCATTCTTTCGAATGAATCGGGGAGAGGTAAGGTTGAGTTCCTCTCCCTTTCACTTGTGGATTCATCCTCAGAGGAGCAGTCTTTTCTCCGCTTGATCCGCGTCTCGATTGGTGTGGGGACCGTTGGTTGTGTCTGCTCCTCTATTTGCTGCTGCAGCTGTTTTTGTTGTTGCTGCTCTCGTTGGTGTCGTTGCTGCTGCTGTGTCTGCTGCACTTGCTGATTTTGCTGCTGCAGTAGTTGTTGCTGCAGTTGTTTCCGCGGCATTGGCTGTGATGGCTGTTGTTGTTGCTGCATTTGCAGAGGCTGCTGCCTCGATTTTTGGGCTGGTGGTGGGACGGTGGCAGAAGGGATTATGTGTTTCCGCTTTTGTCTCACTACCGTGCTCCATTCTTCCCCCTTCGCCTCCTGTGTGGTTTGGGTTTTCCTTGGAGCTGGGGTTGGTGCTGCAGTTGCAGGGGTTGTTGCCGCCTGTTTTGGTGTGGGCGTTGTCTCAGGGGTTGTGACCGCCTTTTGGGTTGTTTGATTAGGGGTTACCCTTTGGGGGCAACTCCTAGCCATGTGGCCCTGCTTTTGGCAGAACCAAAAGTGTGGACGACGGCCCTCCACCACTACCGTTATGCTGGCGTCTTTGTATGTCAGCAGCGGTGGTATTGCTCGAACACCCTCCCTCTTCAGCCTCATTGCTATTGTGTAGCAGCCCAGGTGAGTCCCAGTTTTTGACCATACTGGGGTCACCTGTTCCACCTCACCGTACTGGCTGAAGAGGCATCCTAATACTTCCGCAGGTATTTGGGTTGGCACATTAAATACCTGCACCCGAGTCCTTCTCTTGCCCTGGTATTCAGGTATTAGTTTGACTCTCCCATGCTTTATTTCTTGGAGGGAGAGTCTCTCCGCATCGTCCTTGGTGGGTAGGAGGATGTCCCACACAGCGAAGCTCCTCTGGTACAGGTATAGTACTGGGATGTTAAGTTTGTGGAGGAGCCCCGCCATGTCTTCCTTCTTCATCCCTAGGAGGCGGTTTTCCGGTATATTGGAAATGGCAAAGGACAGGACTTTGGCGCCAAAAAGAAGTGGCGCCAAAATGCGACAAGAGGGGAGATAGAACTGAGAGAGGGAGTGGGAAGTTAGTGGAGGGAAGAGAGAAGGTGTTTCCGACCCTCCCTCGCGGGAAGGTCGTAAATTATCAGCTCGGATCCCCCCGTGGGGGAGGGGGAAGAGCAGAGAAAGACAGACAAAGTGGGGGTGCGGACAGAACGCGCCCCAAAAAGCTTGTCAGGTGTTCGGGGCACGAGAATGTGTCGCCAGAACAGCACTGCCTCGCACGATGTAGGTATCAGAACAGATGGTATTTATTTGCTCCCCCACCGAGCAAATAAGGCACAAGGCCGATTTTTAATGTGAGAGGTGAAGGGAGGGGGAAGGTGAAAAGGGGACCAGCTCCCGAGAGGTAGGGAAATGGGAGCTGGTTAAAGGTCAGACATGTGGGGTTGCCCCCACATCTGGTCTTTGCTAGTCATAGCTAGTCATAGCTCGCAGTATCTGCCGGAACAGATGGTATTTATTTGCTCCCCCACCGAGCAAATTAGGCACAAGGCCTATTTTTAATGTGAGGATTGAAGGGAGGGGGAAGGGAAAAAGGGGACCAGCTCCCGAGAGGTGGGAAATTGGAGCTGGTTAAAGGTCAGGCATGTGGGGTTGCCCCCACATCTGGTCTTTGCTAGTCATAGCTAGTCATAGCTTGGAGCATCTGCCGGAACAGATGGTATTTATTTGCTTCCCCACCGTGCAAATTAGGCACAAGGCCGATTTTTAATGTGAGGACTGAAGGGGAAATGGGGAACAACTCCCCGGGGAGTAGGGGAGCTGGATAGTTACAATTGGTATGAAGGGTTGCCCCTACATTGACCAAGGTCTTATATGTGGGGTCGCCCCCACATATGGTCTTTGCTTGCAGTATCTGCCGGAACAGATGGTATTTATTTGCTCCCCCACCGAGCAAATTAGGCACAAGGCCGATTTTTAATGTGGGGAGTGAAGGGAGGGGGAAGGGGAAAGGGGACCAGCTCCCGAGAGGTGGGAAATGGGAGCTGGTTAAAGGTCAGGCATGTGGGGTTGCCCCCACATCTGGTCTTTGCTAGTCACACCTCGCAGTATCTGCCGGAACAGATGGTATTTATTTGCTCCCCCACCGAGCAAATTAGGCACAAGGCCGATTTTTATGTGTGGACTGAAGGGGAAATGGGGAACAACTCCCCGGGGAGTAGGGGAGCTGGATAGTGACAATTAGTATGAAGGGTTACCCCTACATTGACCAAGGTCTTATATGTGGGGTCGCCCCCTCATATGGTCTTTGCTTGCAGTATCTGCCGGAACAGATGGTATTTATTTGCTCCCCCACTGAGCAAATTAGGCACAAGGCCGTTTTTAATGTGAGGTAAAAACCAGCTCCCCTAAAAGTAGGCAAAAAGGGGGTACTCTGGTTACCAAAAATAATAATTGTCCCAGTATAGAGGGTTTCCCCTCCATTGACTGGTACAAATTATCTTAAGTGCAGCATCTGCCGGAACAGATGCTACACTTTGATCTTGGGCAAAAGGCCAAGGGATCTTTTATCTTGGCCCGAATGCCAGAAGGGCTGTTAGCTTTGTTATACAGTTTGAGCAGTTGATGTTAAAGCCGGTTTTGTATTCTGTCAAAGCACGAAAGCGTATTTATAGCAACTCCTCCCTAAATGTGGAAACAATACTTCATCTTAGGACAAAGGATGACGTCATTATATTGTAATATCATCAACTGTGTTCTTTAATAGTCATCTTTTAATGAGGTCAACATTTTGGTATCTCGTGAAAATGATGGCCGAAAACAGCGAACGGCGACCACTTGTTCGTGGAAGGTATCTGCGAACCCGTGGTTGCTAAAACCGCAAATCGTACATTAGTATTACCAGGATTCAGCTTTTCCTTGCTATCTGCCTTGGTAATACGCTGATGAGGCGAGATGATGTAATCTTTGTGCTTCTGATTTGATTTTTAGAAGTGTACGTTTCTGTAGGACGCAGAACGATTCATTATCGATGTATCCTATGCGTCCATTGGTTTTTGCATCGATAAATCGTCCGACCGTTAATTCTTTCAGATGGTAACCTGACGTTTCGCTTCATTCTAAGGATTAATGTTATGTATAGATATTGAAAAAAAAAATAGGGACAGCTATCGATCTGTTGATCCCAGATAGCGCAAAACTCTTAGTCTCCATGGAATGTTGAGTTTTGTGTTTCAGTGTCTGCTAGTAGCGTGGTTTTATTAGTCATGCACGGCAAGTTAAGGTACGACAACTGATCCTGTTGATTCTTTGTTTGTATTTATATTTATTTAGGCACGTCATTCTGTTATATACAACACTGCGGAAGGATGCCAAGTAGATTTAGCTACCCCCAAGTATTATACTAGTAAGTTGATAGAGGTTAACAAATTTGTATGCAAGAATTGTAAGACAATGAAAAAGAAGATGAGAACTCAGATGTGGAGAAAGTATAATTGGATGGAGAAGCTATTGAAGCTATTTACAAGCCTCCCCACGGGACAGAGTTAGACACCAGGGTCGGTTTTTAACGTGGAGAAAATAAACAAAAATAAAAATTGTCTCAGTCGTGAAGGATTTCTTCTCCACTGAAAGAGAACAAGAAATGGAAGTGTAGCATCTGAAGAACAGATACGACACTTTCATCTTAACCCGAAGGCCAAAAACGAGGAATGCGTTGGTGACACAGTTTGAGCACAAAATGAAGCAGGCACTTGTGTGATTGCAAATATTAGAAGTAAATGAAGTAAATGCAGGGAACTTAAGAGTCTATGAGGCGTGTACATTAGAACCCCGGGATACGATGACCCCAGGATATATTTTTTTAGGTTATGATGTGGGATACGACGTTTTTTTTAAATGATATTTGCCCCGCTTTACGCTGTTATTTATAATGTTATTTTATTATATACATTCGTATTATATAATGTATTGTATTTTGTTACTAATTTTTAATGCCGTATCCCGGGGTTCTACTGTATATATAGTGGGATGGTGTATGAAAGTAAAACCTGGTCTACAAACGGTTTGCATCGTTAAAAAACAAACACGTTGTGACCTGGGCCGCAAAAAAAGACAACAAATAGAAAAGAACGTCAACTGTTTTATTTTTTGTAACAACAATATTTATTTCCTCATTGTTACGACCATGACATCACCCACGCGATCTCGAACGTTTTTCTAAACATTTGAAATTTGATATAAAGTGTATTCAACATAGGACAAGTTTTTTAATCGTTTTTTTTTTTTTTGCCGAGAATTTGGTTGCCAATGGGGTCTAAGTTCAAACGATTTGACCTTTGCGGTCTTTATTAAAATATTTAGCCAATTTTGGGTCTAAACATTTGAGATTTTACATAAAGGGTATTCAGACATGCAGCAAGATTTTTAATCAGTTTTTGGGCGAAATTTTAGCTGTCAAGACATCAAAGTTCAAAGAGTTGTGCTTTGCGCAACTCTACCAAACTCCTCCGCCAATTTTGGGTCTAAACACTTGAAATTTTAGATGTAGGTTACCTGGATATTAGTCAAACTTTATATATATATACATATGCACATAAAGTTATGAACAGTACATAGAGCCCGAGTAAAGCCTGACTTATAATAATAATAATAATAATAATAATAATAATAATAATAATAATAATAATAATTCTGATTTCGTTTATGAATGTCTCTCTGGAAAGGGATGGGATTCATTTCCAGAGGATTTCCCTTAATCCCGGCTTCGAACAGGAGCTTCAAAGATCAAAGGTTTTCCTGAGGATATTGGTGGTACCTATAATTGCAAAGGTTTGAAGGCCACCTAAAACATCGGGGATTTGTAGTTTTTTTTCAATTGTCCTTCCAGACGACTTGATACTACTCCTAGTGTACCAACTACGGCCGGGATAATAATAATAATAATAATAATAATAATAATAATAATAATAATAATAATAATAAAAAATTAGATAACTATTCTTGTATTTTTTTAGTGGTTCGTTATAGGGGGTTTCCCTTAAAAAAGCGTATTTTGATCATTGATGAACACTTTCCTTTGTCTAGTGGTGTGTTGTTTTCTTGTATTTACTCAGCGCTAGTAATTGGTGAGGGAAGGAGAGAGAGAGAGAGAGAGAGAGAGAGAGGGGGGAGAGGGGGGGGGGGCTCAAATTAAAGCTATTTTTTAATTGTGAAAAAAAAAAAACATCTGTCCCAAATGAGCCGCTGCCGATTCACGCGTGGATTTGCTTTCGGGCAGTTTTCACACGAACAGAAATACAGACAAACACACGGACGCGCATGCACAAATACGTAGCGTGCGGGGTGTGTGTGCAGGGAGGGGGGGCGTTAAAAGTTTGTTAGGGTTGCGGTAAGAGAAACCGTAAATGAACAACAAAGGGTTTTAACCGCAAATACTAAACGGTTCTTCCACGATCACGGTACGACAACCTACGCGCATGTATTCATTTTAAGTGCATTCGGTATTTTGGAGAACGCAACTTACTTTAACCACCACCTAGGTAATGGGCGTTCAGATACGCGGCTGATGATCCTCAATGTTATTTCGGAGTCTATTCTTTATCTTATAGTTACTTTCTAAAGACTTGATAGTTCAGTGTATCGTATTAATCTTTTAATATATATATATATATATATATATATATATATATATATATTTCATTTTCTTCCTCTGAAGATTGTAACGTTGGGTATTGGGCAGCCAAACCAGCTACCAACATTCCCCCTGCTTTTTATTGAGACTAACCGAGAGCTCTTTTTAGTATCCTCGTTGTTCCCTTAAGTGCAATTGTCTGAATCTCTTTTGCACTTGGTTCACCAGGAATATTAGTTAGGTAGGGGGGGCTCAAATTAAGGCATGTGGCACCTATAATAACTGGTATGATTGATATCTCCCTTAGATTCCACTTTCTTTTCATATCATACATGAGACCTTGATATTTGGTCTGTTTCTCCATTTCAGCTCTGTTCAGACCCCATCATCAGGTACACTCACTTCAACCAAGGTTGCTACTTTTTCTGACTTATTCTGTATAACTATGTCGGGTTTTACAGCAGGTAGGCGTCTGTAGGAATTACGTGCTCGTAATGTATGGTATATAAGTCATTTCCAACTGTTCTTTCAAGTTGATGTTCCCAGAATTTACTGCTACACTAGATGTCTAATTTTTTATAGATGGTCGAGTGGAGGTACTGACATACTCCATCATGTCTTGCTGTATAGTAGACCCTCCGCCAGAAGAACCTTGTAACTTGATACCAAGCGACTCGCACTTTCCATTTCTGTGTGGCAGAACCTGCATCTGTTGTCATTAATGAGACCTGCCATCTTCTTGAATGCATTGGTCATCAATCGCTGATCTTTAATATCTTCATTGCAGAGATTTGTATTACAAAAATTAAATGATTCTCGCACTATCAAGGAGAAAACAGTTTTAATTATGCGACAACCTCCGCATATGTATTAATTTTAAGTGTATTGGGCATCTTGCAGCACGCAACTCACTCTTGTTACCTGTTGTTTTCAATAACACATATGATTCTTATATATACAGGGGTTTTTACTTGTTCTATTTTTTTTTTTGTCAAAGCTTTTTTATGCAGGAAATGATACAAAAGGACGTTCGCTGAGTTTTCTTGAAGGTTTTATTTTGGTGAAAATTGACCCAGAAGAAAGTGAGATTAATGTTCTCTTAGCAAATTAGTTTGTTCTTGACTTATCACAGGTAACATTTCGCACTTAGCAATTATCAACATTTCTCACAGCATATGTTCCTTATATATACGAGGGATTTATACGTGTTTTTTTTTTTGTCATAGCTTCTTTTTTTATGCAGAAAATAATACAAGGAGACGTTCGCTGAGAGTTTTCTTGAAGGTTTTATTTTGGTGAGACTTGACTTAGGAGAGAGAGCCTAATTTTCTTTTTGCTAATTAGTTTGCTCTTTAACTGAAATGAATAACATACGAATACATATATCGAGTAAACATTTCGCACTTAGCAATTATCAAAGTTTCTCACAGCATTATGCTCCTACAGATTCCAATTTTTTTTTAGATCTGTGTCGTTCGGCTTCCACAGATGGACTGATTCGAAAACATTTGTTTTCTCTCACCTCAGAAAAACGTGACGTCACTCGTCATCTCGTCTCGTATTTTTGTTTCGTCTACGTCGTTTAGCTTTGACCTTTCATGCTAGCCATCTTTAATTTAAGTTATGGGAATGAAACAGTTTTTGAAGATTTGGGTTATCCTGGTATGCACTGTGACCCATGTAAAAAGCTACACTAGCTGACTTAATCGTTATTGACGTAAAGGCCCTAATATGTAACACGCCAAGTAAGTAAAACATATTCACACACGCATCAGATGATCGCAGGTGTTGTTTCAGAGTTTTTCCGTATCTTATAGTGCCTCTCTTTCACGGTTTGAGTGCCCAGTTTACCCTACTATTCTACAAATATCTATATTAACATTTTCTCATATTCACACCAAACAAGACAAATTGCCTCCTAGACGTTAAGGGATTATTGTAATTTAGTGACCATGCCTACAGTGACACTATAAGTAGGTTGGGCTGTTTTTGTTTTACGGCATATCAACCCTTTTTATGTTATTTAATGCCGAATCCAGTGATTTGGAAGAAATATTTTTTAGTAGAATATAGATATATTTTTATTTTGATTTTTTTTGCAAATCGGTTTCTATTTAACACATAGTTATGACCCTAGCAGGTACTAACACTCTGAGTCAGAGTGGACCTGGGAGCAATGGCAATTAAGAGGTGGCTCCACACTCCCCAAAGCCCGCAAGCTGGGGCCTCACCATCGCATATAGTTTAAGGTCATATCCAGGACACTAAGTAGAGGAGTTTAGTAGTGAGATGTTTGTTCACGTTACATTTAAATTTCTGCATATTATTATTGTTAGAAAAACAAGAGAAAGTTCCAAAGTTTAGCAGTTCGAGAGAAGAAACTTTTGCAGTAGAAGACTCCAGCTTTGGGGAGGTTTACAGTGATGGCATGAGTTTTATTGCTTGTCAAGTTAATCGGTGGTATTTAACTCGAGGAGAAACCAGTGCTATAAGTTCGTTGGAGCACATTGTATTAAATTACTTATAAAACAAGCACAGGATTGCTACATTGCAGCGGTGGGACAGGGGTTATAATTTGGTAGACAGTGCGGGAACTATTAGATTAGAAACTCGCTTTTGATCCGGGCGTAAGAGAGAGAGAGAGAGAGAGATAGAGAGAGAGAGAAAGATAAAAGGAGATAGAGAGAAAGAGAGTGAGAGAGAGAGAGAGAGACTGAGAGAGACCGAGAGAGAGAGAGAGAGAGAGAGAGAGAGAGAGAAAAGATTATATATATATATATATATATATATATATATATATATATATATATATAGAGAGAGAGAGAGAGAGAGGGGAGCTAGTGGTTGATGCAACGACCCATATGTGGTATCAACATTCCATGGGCGAATAATGACTAGTTCTATGACAAAGAGAATATTCTTTTCATTATTTTGACTCTCGAACATATATCAGTTAATATCTTTTATGTTATAGATAGAGTGATGTGGTTCTCGATTGATTAACTGTGTCTAACTGAGAGAGAGAGAAAGAGAGAAAGAGAGAGAGAAAGAGAGAGAGAAAGAGAGAAAGAGAGAGAGAAAGAGAGAAAAAGAGAAAGAGAGAAAGAGAGAGAGAAAGAGAGAGAGAGAGAAAGAGATAGAGAAAGAGAGAGAGAGAGAGAGAGAGAGAGAGAGAGAAAGAGAGAGAGAGAGAGAGAAAGAGAGAAAGAGAGAGAGAGAGAGAGAGAGAGAGAGAGAGAGAGAGAGAAAGTAAAGCAAGGGTTGTGTAATTATTAGGGCTATGACAAAGAGAATATTCTTTTCATTATTTTGACTCTCGAGTATATATCAGTTAATATCTCATATGCTTTTATATATAGAGTGATGTGGTTCTCAATTAACTGTGTCGGATATATACTCGAGAGTCAAAACAATAGAAAGAAATTTTCTCTTGTCATAGCCCTAATAATGACTTTCTAGAGATATAGAATACCGTTAGGTGGGGCCATTTATGTAGTACACCAACAAACCGATCAAAATAGTAAGGCTCTGAATTCAAGCATTCAGAAAATTGTCATTACGCTTGTAATATAAAAATATACTTATGGCAAGCAAACTATGTAACATCCGTATGTTTCATTTCCAGAATAGTTCTTCAGAATAATTTCATAAGCGAAAGATGTTTCTAATAAACTTCTACCAATTAAAGCTACAGGTTTTTTTGTTTGTTTGTTTTTTACAAAAGAGTCACCACTTATCAAGGCACGGAGGCGACTCGAGGATAACAGATAATGAGTGTACGATAGTCAATGTTGAGATAACGCTCGTCTAACCAAAACCACTATCAATAATTTCCCACACTCTTTATCTGTGCCTAAACCTAAACGTAGATTCCATGAACAAAGTTTCTTTCTTAGAACTGCACATCTATGAAACTCTCTTCCGATTGTCTGCTTTTCCACTGACTACAATCTGATTGTCTTCAAGTCCAATGTAAACAAGTTCTTGATGAACCGTCCCCCTAAGTAATCCAATTTACAAAATTCCCACTACTTATGTTTACTACGCTATAATCACATTAGCTAATGCATACCCATTAACCCTTATCCTCGAGTTGCGTCCGGGCCTTTACATATCTTTCATTTAACTCATTCGTCTGAAGCTTTGACCTTCTCGATCTAAAAAGACGAAACGCCTTGATCATCTCAATCTTAAAGACGAAACGGCGTGACCCGAAATGGAAAACGAAACGAAAACCTATAAAAGACGTCATTTTTAAGGTGATTATTGAAGAGGAAAGAAAGTAAAAAAAAACAAACAAACAATTTTTTGATATTATTTAATTGGAATTCATTATTGAGATGAGTATTATTTATTAATTTATTTATTGCGGACTATTATCCTCATCTTTTTTAGTTGTTGTTTGACGACGTTTCGGTCAATTACTCCTCTGGCCTTCGTGAGGTAGTAACCGCGATGAGATAGGAACTCCGAATCTCCTAACTGCATCCTCAATAATTACTGCCTTCCATAGTTGTTGTCGCCTCACCACGTTTTGGCCAAGTAAGCCTCTTTTGGGTAGGATTGAAACCGCTATCTTCAGACAAATCTCACCTGAAACCATAGAGATTCAACGTCTCCATCCACTGCGCTACGATTCCAGGTGAAAATTGTCTGAAGATAGCGGTTTCAATCCTACCCAAAGAGGCTTACTTGGATAAAACGTGGTAAACAACTATGGAAGGCAGTAATTGCTATGGCTGCAGTTAGGAGATTCGGAGTTCCTATCTCGTTGCAGTTACTACCTGACAAAGGCCAGAGGAATAGTTGGCCGAAACGTCGTGAATCAACAACTAAAAAAAATAAAAATAAAAAAGATAACGATAATAGTCCGCTATAAATAATATTAATGATTATTTTTTTTTTTTATTGTTTTAAGAACTTAAAGAAATATACAGTTTCAATATGTAAACTTTGGTTAAAAACTACGAGGTGCCAATGGGTACTTTTATTGATAGTACACACATGAAACTATAGTCCCATTCGAAGTAGTCTTCTCCGGCTGCAATGCACTTGTACCATTCTGACAATTTCTGGAAGTCCTCTCGTCACAGCCTCTTTCATCACAATTGTTTTATAGCGACATACTCTAAGGTTTTCATTCAACTTAGGTTGGTTGTTTTTGTTTTACGGCATATCAACCCTTTTCGGGTTATTTAATGCAGAATTCAAAGATTTTGAAGAACATTTTTTTTTAATAGAATATATTTGTTGTTTTCACGTCGGTTTCTATTTAACCCATAGTTGGGACCTTAACAGGTACTACCACTCCGGGTCAGAGTGGACCTGGGAGCAATGGTAATTAAAGGGTGGCTCCACACTCCCCAAAGCCCACAAGCTGGGGCCTCACCACTGGATATAGTTTAAGGTCATATCCAGGACCCCCATTGAGGGACATTTACCCTCCGCAAGGGGGGGGGGCGGGCAGTCGGCGTATTCTAATGCCCCACCGACAGGGCCACATCCGGCTTAGGGAATAACCAAAAGTCACAAGAAGCAAAGTGAGAAACTCTTTTGATGCCTATCTTAGTCAAATAGTTTGTGACAAGGATCGAGTTGTGGACTGAATGTCTTGGGACAAATGTAGCGCAAATCTTTCACATCATCAGTTCCTCACGAATAATTGTGCGAACAGTTCCCACACTGACATCAAATTGTGCTCTTATTGTCTCTACAAACACACGACAGTCCTGATCTATGAAATTCTTTATTTGGCCAATCATTTCTTGTATTTTGATTTCCTTACTGCTCCCCAACACCTCTCATCATCCTTCATAGACTCCCTGCCTCCTTTGAGTCTCTTATGCCACTTAAAAACTGATGCTCGAATCATGCAAGATGGTCCAAAAGGCAATCTGAAGCATTCCGTACGTTTCTGTGGCATTTATTCTGTTCAACCAAAATTTTATTGCATATCGTTCTTGTTTAGTGTCCTCGCGTCCAGGTTGCATTTTTGAAATCCATCAACTATGACAATGCCTTCGGGACAAGATCAAAGTGTAGTATCTGTTCCGGCAGATGCTGCAAGCTATGACTAGCTATGACTAGCTATGACTAGCAAAGACCAGATGTGGGGGCAACCCCACATGCCTGACCATTAACCAGCTCCCATTTCCCACCTCTCGGGAGCTGGTCCCCTTTTTTCCTTCCCCCTCCCTTCATTCCTCACATTAAAAATCGGCCTTGTGCCTAATTTGCTCGGTGGGGGAGCAAATAAATACCATCTGTTCTTCAAGTGCTGCACTTCAATTTCTTGTTCTCTGTCAGTGGAGGAGAAATCTTTCACGACTGAGACAATTTTTATTTTTGTTCCTTTTCTCCACGTTAAAAAACACGACCCTGGTGTCTAACTCTGTCCCGTGGGGAGGCATTGTAAATAGGAACTATGACAATCAGGCTCTAGTAGGGTGTATTCCAATTACTGCTGTAGCTGTTCATTTGAACCTGAAATCATAAAAATTGGTCGGTCATCTCATAAGATGCATAGCAATAACATACTGAATTTTCAAAAGTCTACGACAATTTTAAAAGCCTGTACAAAAAGTCTGGAAACTTATTTGATGCCACCATGTAAATAACAAGACGGCGATGTTAGTTTTTTAAAACAATATTTACATCTTTAAATCGTGTATTTGTCGTGTTTATATGCTTAAAACAAAATAAATATTAATTCGAAATAACTCCTCACCATTTAAACATTACCGTGTTTGAATATATGACTAAGTGTCAGTTTTAGTCATCTAGAACTGCTTTAAAGCTTCGTCGTTCACTCATTTTTCGAGCAAATTTTAAACAATTATTACAGTCTATAGATCACCTTCTCAGCTATATTATGAAAATATTACTGTTGCTACTAATATACTGCTGTCGCCAAAAAAAGAAGTAACAAGTGAAACTGAGAGAATGAAAGAATGAAAGGAAGATAATTAGTGGTATTTTATTGAAAGCAGACGAGTGCCGTACATTGTTATTACATATGTGTTTATGGAGGCAAAAGAATAAGACTGAAATTAAACAAAGAACAAGTGAATTTATTGGAAGCGTGGAAAAATCATGGATACAATAGGAAAACGTGAGCATGAAAAGTGATATGGTTAAGCTTAAACATGGAAAAGTAAAGGACAAGATATTCTAGTAAAAACTATAAATTTATAACTTAAAATATTGCAGCATTAAAATTTTTTTATAATTTAATTTATAACATTATATAATCAATTCTTAATACTGCAATATTTTAAGTTATAAATTTATTATATTCTTTGCTGGAATATCTTGTCCTTTTCTTTTCCAGTTGTAACAAGTAGTCCTTTACTTTTCCATGTTTAAGTTTAACCATATTACTTTTCATGCTCGTATTTTTCTATTGTGATGTAAAGAAAACATTTTTTAATGCCTACGCAGATTTTTATTCTCTCACAATCAATTCGATACTAGATTTAGTTCCATTACTCAATAACTGTTCAGGGGAGAGAGATCTTTCTTGACCGAGACAATTGTAATTTTTGTTCCACCCAGAGTGCCCCTCTTATTATGTGATGCTGGATTTGATCCAAATATATAGTTAGGCTTGTGTCTGACTTTGACTTCATGGGGAGGCAAGTAAATAGAGACTTCTGGAGAAAAGGTTGGAAACGATGAGAGATTGGGTTACAAAATAAAGCTAGGTGGGGTGGGGTGGGGGAACAAATACCAAATCTATCACTCAGTGAAGGATACAGATTGATGTAAGAAAATACAAGGGACGGAGAGAGAGAGAGAGAGAGAGAGAGAGAGAGAGAGAGAGGGAGAAGGGGAGAGAAAGGGGGAGATAGCATGAGAGAGAGCAACAGCTGGAGAGAGTGTGCGTATGCGAGAGAGAGAGAGAGAGAGAGAGAAAGAGGGGGAATCACAAACAGACGAAGCGCGTAGGAGAGAGAGAGAGAGAGAGAGAGAGAGAGAGAGAGAGAGAGAGAGAGAGAGAGAGTATGTGTGTGTGTGTGTGTGTATTTGACAGAGAGGGAGTTAGAAAGAGAGAGAGAGAGAGAGAGAGAACAAAGGAGATTGTGTGGATGTATGAGGGAGAGGGGAGTCACAAAGAGAGAAAGAAAAAGAGCGAGAGAGATAGAGTTTGTGTATGTGTATTATGCGTGTGGTGTGTTTGCGTGTGTGTAAAAGAGAGGGGAAGAAGGAGCCGGACAAAGAGAGAGAGAGAGAGAGAGTGAGAGAGAGCAAGAAAGAGTGTGTGTGTATGTGTGTGTTTGTATGTACGTGCGTGTGTGCGTGTACGTAAGAGAGAGAGAGAGAGAGAGAGAGAGGGAGGGAGGGAGGGAGGGGGTAGAGACAAAGAAAAAGGAGGATGCCTCCTTTTTCTTTCTCTTCCGGTTATCTTTAAAAATATCGTGTTTTCCTCCTTTTATACTATTCGTGCAGTCGTGCACAATCTCCACCGTACAAAATTGATAGTAATCGTTGAACACGTGTTATTTATTTATTTTTTTTTTTTTGTGCGCAAAACCGTTGGGGGGGGGGGGGGGTATGGATTCATGCTCTTTACAATGTTTTCGTACGGAACAGATCCGATAGGGTTTGAACTCAGTACGAGCGCTTCCACAATCTGTCTTGCTATCCATCATTCCGCACGTTAAATTTGCGCTTAAATGGATAGATGAATAGATAAGCAAAGATGGTGATGAAAAAAAAAAAAAAAAAGAGGAAAAGAAAGAGGAAGAATTGCATAAAGATCCATATGTTCAAATTATTGCTTAAAAAAAAGGAACTTCAAACGAATAGTTTTCAAAACTGCGCAATACAAGGCCGAGCTTCACACACACACACACACACACACACACACACACACACACACACACACACATATGTATATATATAAACACACACACACACACACATATATATATAGAGAGAGAGAGAAAGAGAGAGAAGAGGGAGAGAGAATATACATACATACATACATAAGATAGATAGATAGATAGATAGATAGAGAGAGAGAGAGAGAGAGAGATACATAGAGGGAGAGATCGATAAGGAGAAGCGAAGACAGATGTGAAAAGAGAAAAATAAGATCGATATATAGGTCGATATAGAGAGACGGAGGGTAGAAAGATCGATGTATATATATATATATAATATATATATATATATATATATATATATATATATATATATAGAGAGAGAGAGAGAGAGAGAGAAAGAGATGAAAAGGAGAAATCGAGTGATTGATCGATGTATAAGAGGGAGTGTAAAAAAGATATATATATCGATATATATATATATATATATATAGAGAGAGAGAGATATTAAGAGAGAGAGAGAGAAAGAGAAAAAGAGAGAGAGAGAGAATAGTACAAATATACTTTTAACAAGAACACCCTCCTAAAATCTGGTAAAAATGAAAATATAAAGAATTGGTATGAAAGTAAATGAAATAAACAAACAAAACACAATCGCCATAATCGCCGCAAAAACAAAACAAAAACAAAACAAAACAAAATACAAAAACAAAAAACAGAACAAAACAAAATACAAAAACAAAATAAAACAAAAACAAAAAAATAAATACAATAAAAACACATACAAAAAGCTAAAAATCACACACAAAAACAACATTAACAATAAATAAACACATTCACACAAACACATACAAAAAAGACACAAATAACGCAATACGAAAATAACAACAAATAAACAAATACATAAACAAAATTATAGGCGGACAAAATCGTCAGCTTTGTAAGTCGCCGTACTAACTCTTCTGAACGTCCGCATGTGTATTTTAAACCTTTAGTAAAAAAAAAAAAAAGGGTTTTCGGAATTATTAATATGACGGGGGGGGGGGGTAAATTATGGACTGTAATGGGAGGTGGAGGGTGTGTGATAAAGAAGAAGAAGAAGAAGAAGAAGAAGAAAAAAAAAGAAGAAGAAATAAACAATAGCTGAGACCAATATAGCAGCAGCAGCAGAGCAGGAAAAGGAGGAAGTGGTGGGCGCGGGTGAATCTCCAGTGAAAGGCGGGGGGGGATAAGTGTGGGGGGAAGGGAGGGGATGCTCCGCCCTGCCGTTGTTCATTCATCGCATTATGTATACGGGCAGGTTCCCCCCTCGCCCACCTACTTCATTCAGGGGTTTGTGTGTTTACGTTTTTGTTTTGTTTTGTTTTACTTCGTGGCAGCCGGCGTTTGTAAAAGGGTGCTTACTCACACGCACGGACTCGCCTTAAACCCCTCCCCCATCCCACCTCAAAAATATTCTCTATCTTTCTTCGCCCCCCCCCCTTCTCCGTTCTCCGGTCGCTCATCGTCTGCGTCCCCCATCCTACGTTTTCTCCACCTACAAACGCCCACCCCCAACTATTCGAACACTTCACCTTATGACGTTGAAAGTCTTGCGTAAATCACACACACACACACACACACACACTCGTACATGCACACACGCACGCACATGCACACACGCACACACGCACGCACTTATGCACACACACACACACACATGGACACACACACACATGGACACACACACACCAACACGCACGGGCACGCATTCGCACGCACGCGGACGCACGCGCGTTCGTACACATAAATATACACGCTCGTGCACACACGCGCACGCATACACACATTTGCACACACATACACGCAAACACACATGCATACTCGCGTACGCACACAGACACACACACATGAACATAGACATACCCACACACGTACACACACGTACACACACAAGTATACACACACGAGCATGCACACATAATCCAGCATATACAGACAGACACACACACACACACACACTCACACATACACATACGCACATAAGAATACACACATGTGCACACATGCATGCACACATACATACATGCCCACAGACACACGCACGCGCATCCACGCATACACACATACACGCAGATACACATACACACCCGCACACTAGCACACACACACACACGCGCACACACTCATACACGCGCATATATACACGCAAACACACTCGCGCCGTATATGAGACGAACATTTCTCAGCGATCGATTTCAACCATAATATCTATATCGTCATTGCCGCGGGTTCGATCCCCACTGAGTATTCGGATCAACAAAGAAATACAAATTATATTATTTTAGATTCGTGTGTCTATCTGGAACAGCAACGATGTCATATTGCTAGTCTGTTTTCATTTATGTTGTGTGTATCTATACTACAATTGAGTTAGTTTTCATAAAACATGTTTAACCTGCAATGTATGTGGGTTTTTTTTTTCATATATATAAACTAGCGGTGGGGGGCATTAGCGGTCGTAAAATACGCTTAAATTTATATATATATATATATATATATATATATATATATATATATATATATATATATATGTATTAAAATACGCTTAAATACATATATATATATATATATATATTTATATATATATATATATATATATATATAATATTATATTGTACCTAATATATAGTACTGATTTCAAAAGTTAAAAAAAATGACCACGGTACCATCAAGTAAAGTCGAAACCGAAATATTTAGCGCTTCAGCTGTGATCCCTACCGTTTAAGCTATTGACAGATTAGAAAAGAAAGATTTAAAATTGAACCAGTTCAAGCTATGAATGAATTTGCGCATGCGCAAAAGTAATAGAAATATGTCGGTAAGTTGAAATGGACATTTTGCGTTTCAACTTGTCAGCATATTTCTGTGCGCGTTATTCATCTGTTCAAACAAAAAAATTTACTCTTTATAAACTATCCTTGGTGTATGATTACTGTTTCCTATTAATTTCAGTGTTATGTGACCAGTACTTTAAGAGTTTATCGGTTAAATATTTTCACATAGACACACATACATACATCTACCGTTTTATTTATATAGACTTGAATTATTAGCATTCAGTGTTATTAATATTAATTAGTAATTAAAATAATATTTTCATTTTGTTCCAACTGAAGATGGAGCATCCTATTGGATGTCAGACATTCACCGGCTCTTCCATATATTTCACCCGAGAGATCGTTTTTATAAAGATTCTAGTCACTCCTTTGCGTGCAATTGTTCGTATCTCTCTTTCATATTGTTCACCGGATATGAACTGTGTCAATTGCAGATTAGTAAAATATCAATATTTCACTAAATATACGTCATAAATAAATAAATAAATAAATAAATAAATAAATAAATAAAATGATATCACCAAAGGACTGCTTTAAGGTTAATTATTCACCCCAAATTTTTATTCAAATTCATGTGATATTCACGAAGTTATGGCAGTTTATTCTGTATCAAGGAATTTCCACTGTCCATCGCTTTATTGAAGGTTTCTTAAAATGTTGTATTAGAGTAAAAACACAATGTCTAATCATGAAAACTTTATTTTTTTATTATATTTTTCTGTCAAAGAATAATAAACAATAGCACATCCTAAGTGCTAAGCCTCAAGTAAATTATTTAACGACATAACCACCATTTATTGAAATAACTTTAAACAATATTTTGTTCACCGAGGAACTCAATTGTTTAATATGTAAAGCAGTTATGGCTCTGGTAATATCATCTATTTTCCTCTGCAAGGCATCCTTTGGGGTAAATTGTTCTCCTCCCTCATAAACCCTTCTTTTCAATATTGACCACAGATGTTCAATGGGATTAAAGTCTGGAGAACACATTGGCCAGTTCATAAGAGTTTCTCCGATGCAACCCATAGATTCAAGGAAGGCTACAATCGCCCTATTGTTCAGATTAGATTTCATCATCAGTGATACTCGTAAAACGTTCCGATCAATAAAATCCCCTCTTCAGGTGTATATCGTCGAATTCTGGAATCTTTCTGTCGAATTTAATACGCCGAGATAGTTTGCTCTCGTTCCGCCACTATAGTATAAGTATTCTTACATAAAAAGGGACAGTAAGTAAAAAAAGTTTGAAAATGATGTTTGGAAAAGGTTAGATTTGAACTCAGCATTCAAAAGTTAAAAGCGATTATATATTGCATTTCTAGGAATGCAGCCGATTTTCATTGTTCTTAGAAATAATTGGATATATTAATTATGTCAGTTAAAAGATTGGGAAATACAGGCTAGAAATAATGATTAAAAAATAGGTTATATATCGAATAATTCATTTTGGAAATTTCTTTGTTTGCCAAAAGTGTGTTTGGACGTACATAGGTGAAATCTACGTGAATGAATAACATGGTGAGGCACGCTTTGGCGCCATAAAGAAACAGAATTCCTAATATATTGAGTAGGGTTTGGGTTAGAAGTAGAGTCAGAGACAGTCAGAGGGCGACAGTAAGCATAACTTAAATATTGAGGAAGTTAATGAATTTTAAAAGTCGTCAGCTTCTTTTGGGGCACCCTGTATATTGAATAGAGTTTGGATTAGAGTTAGACAGAGTCAGAGACAGTCAAAGAGCGACTTAGAGTCGGGTCAGTCAGACTGGGAGCTGACTCCTCTTGGAGGCGAAGAGGGGAAGATAAGACCATGTAATCGTAAAAGCTTGAGTTCCTGATTAATCAATCATCCGGACTAAGAATAAAGAATCATCATTTATATTTGTAAACCTTGTCTTCGTTTGTTATTTTTGGAACATGAAAGGTAAAGTACACTTCAATTATTATACATCACGCAGTCTAACATATGTAGATGAACTTTGTGTTAACTGTCTGTCCCCTTCACCATCACCAAGCAGTTATCTCCCCTCAGTGTTAGAAAGAACTGTATTTCACATCCGTCTCAGCTCGCGTAAAAATATGACCTCCCCAAGAATCGTCATAGTCACCATCTTGTAAACAGTAGATCAATGTCATTATCCTCTGAATCCCTGTTATCTGTTGTCTCCGATAGGTCTCCCACTATTCAACAGTATTAAGTAATTCGCAATTGTATTCTGACGAAGGGCGGTCTAAATGTGATGCCTCCTATTTTTTTAATTCTGCACTTATGGAGGGGATTACAAATTGTATTGTTATGATACATTCATCACTTGAAAGTACGTCCAATAATGGAATACTGCTGCCATATCTGGGCAGGAGCTGCTAAAAATAGCCTATCCTGCCTTGACAGAGTACAAAATAGACTTCGTGGCTTAGTGGGGGATGCCCTTTTCTCTTCCCTGCAACCTCTCTCCCACAGAAGAGACGTTGCGAGCCTGTTTTTGTTTTACCGTTATTTCCATGGCAAGTGCTCGTCTGAGCTCCAATTTCTGGTTCCCCCTCGCCAATCTTTTACGAAAAACACCCGTCTAGCTGAAGCCACTGTCAAAAATTTTCCCCACTCTCTATCTGTGCCTAAATCAAAACGTACATTCCATGAACACAGCTTCTTTCTTAGAACAGCACGCCAGTGGAACTCTGTTCCGTCTGCCTGTTTCCCACCTGACTACAACTTGGATGTCTTCAAATCCAACATAAACAAATTCGTGATAAACCGCCTCCTTAAGTAGAGACTTTATGAAATCTCAACACTAACGTACAACGTACTATACATGCAATAACCCTTATCCCTGAGTGGCCTTGATAAGTGGTGACCTCCTTGTAAAAAAAAAAAAAATCTCTCCGTTGCAAGTATTGACAGTGTGAGACTCTATGAAGTCAATCCCTGTCATGGACGTGCGTCAGAAGCAGAGACGCATCATTGAATTCCTCCACGTAAAAAGAATTCAACCAACCAACATTCAACGGCGTATGTTAAACAGTTACGAAACCGATGCAACTGATGTCAACACAATTATGAGATAGGTACCTCCGCTAGTATAACTCACGTAAAGCTTCACAAATAAAGGAAGACCCCGTTCAGCCTCGAAAGACAATGGATACCCCCTGTAAGGGTAGCTGCACGTGTAATTGTGTGGCAAGGGTTGCGCAATCTCCCAAGCACACCTCTCCTGAATCGGCACTGCTCGAGTCCAGTGGCAAGAAGAAATGCAAGACGACTGGAGACAATGCCGAGATAAGCGGGGAGTACATACAGCACCTGGTATTCTCAAATGGTCACCCATTTTTTAGTACTAACCAGGCTAAACGTTGCTTAACTTTGATGATCTAATGAGAACCGGTGTGTCAACGTTATTATGCCGTATAAATAAAAGGATTTTGTGCTTTCAGTGTATAGTTTTATATCACTCCCCCCATCTATCTATCTATCTATCTATCTATCTATCCATCTATCTATCTATCTATCTATCTATCTATCTATCCATCTATCTATCTATCTATCTATCTATCTATCCATCTATCTATCTATCTATCTATCCTTCCATCCATCCATCTATCTATCTATCTATCTATCTATCTATTTATCCATCCATCTATCTATCTATCTATCTATCTATCTATCTATCTATCTATCTATCTATCTATCTATCCATCCATCTATCTACCTATCTATCTATCTATCTATCTATCTATCTATTTCTGTTTATTACGTCATAAAAAATAACACTAGCCATAAAATACTCTCACATAGCGATGACCGTGTTTCAATTGTTTGATTGACACTTTATAGGTCAAAGGTCAAAGGTCCTCTAGACAAAAGCCAACAAAACCAAGTGATTTCCGGTCGTGGATTTTCTTTCTCTTTCACTGGCGAGACTTCAAGCAGAAAAAGACGTGTCTGTTCGCTGTCCCCAATAGAGGATAGTGCGTGAAGTGTGACCGAGTTACGGCACAATCACGTTGACACACCGGTTCTCGCCAAATCATCGAAGTTAAGCAACGCTGAGCCTGGCCAGTACCAGATGGGTGACCATTTGGGAAGGCGAGGCGCTGTAGATTCCGCGAGGTAAAATACTAGGTTGGGAAACTGGCGCGGTTTATCCTTCTCTCGAGGGTAGATGAGCTTCTCTTAAGTCGTTGTAGACTACCCATCTAGTGATGGCGTCACGATAAAAAAAAAAAAATCCCTTGATAGCCCTGGCGAAGCATCAAGTATTCAGCTATCGACAAGATTTGAATTATACTACAAACAAATTGTGCTATCCGTCTCTCTCTCTCTCTCTCTCTCTCTCTCTCTCTATCTATCTATGTTTCTTCCTCTTTCATCCCGCCTTTCTCGCTTCCCCTCTCTCTCTCTCTCCATCTCTCCCTCTCTCTCTCACACACACATACGCGTACACAAGTAACCTTTTTTGTTCTTGTTCACCTCAAATAATTCATATTGTCTTTTGGACGCAAAAGGCTACTATTTGAGACCATGTTTACCGCGGATTATTCTAAGAGATAAACGAGATGTTTGTTCATATTATATTTAAATTTTTGCATATTTGTATAATGTGGGAAGTGGAAATAGGGTAGGAATTCGCGCTCCGAGGAAAGAAACTTTTAAAGTAGAAGGTATTCCAGCATCTGGGGAACTTAATAGTGAAAAATGGTGAGATTTTGCTGCTAGACAAGTTTGCCAGAGATATGTAAGTCGACGGGGGCTACATGTTCTATGAATTCGTCAGAACACATCACATTAAAATACTTGTTAAAAAAAATGCAGGGATTCCACATTGCGGCGATGGGACAGAAGTTGGAGCTTGGTCGATGGTGCAGGACTTATCAGATTCGAGATTCTTTTTTAAACTCTGGAGACTCTTTTTTGGCAGGAGAGACTAGTGGTAGATACACCAATCAAGATGTCACAACAATACTCCATGCATGGGCATTGTAGAAATATAGGACCCTCGCAGGTGAGTAAATTACTAACACGGTAGCGGGAAACCACATTCTTTGCAGCAGCTTTGGCAATGTCGAGTCAGTCTTATGTTTCCTGTGATTGTTGTTATATTAAAAAAATCTTTGTAGAAGTATACATTGGCGTACAAGTAGTTTTATGTACACACGCGGCTAATAATCTGGGTTCGACGACGATAGCACGGGTGTATAACAGACACATGAAACCTAAAATAGAATAATAATAATAATAATAATAATAATAATAATAATAATAATAATAATAAGGAGCTGTCTACTAGAAATGGAAGTATCACCATAGAAGTAATACTGTTTAACCTGAAGAGAAAAACAAAGAGAGAGACAAAGAAAAGGAGAAAGAGAGAAAGAGAGAGATAGATAGATAGAGATAGATAGATAGAGAGAGAGAGAGAGAGAGAGAGAGAGAGAGAGAGAGTAGAAACAGAACCTTCTAGTCGAACTTTTTTTCTTATACACCCCCGCTTTTACATGCCGCATTACAACTAAGTCGCAAGGTGCTACTGAGAACTAAGTTTAAATATTTATAGGGGGATATTAAGAGAAGAGTTGGGCAGAAAAATGTTGTCCACATTACATGTCAATTTTCGTAGTTGTGGAAACTGGGATCAGGGAGGAAATACCAAAAGCAAGCAAGCTTTAGTAGAATGTATTACAATTCCTGTTATAGCTGTTTATTTGAACCTGAAATCATAAAAATTGGTCAGTCATCTCATACGTTGTATAGCAATGACATACTAAATTCTCAAGAGTATACAACAATTATTAATGCTTGTACGAAAAACGTGTGAAAACTTATTGAAGGTATCTCTCGTATATATATATATATATATATATATATATATATATATATATATATATATATATATATATATACATATATATATATATATATATATATATATATATATATATATATATATACCTTCAAGAAGCTTTCACACGTTTTTCGTACAAGCATTAAAAATTGTTGCATACTCTAGAAAATTTAGTATATATATATATATATATATATATATATATATATATATATATATATATATATATATGAGGTACCTTCAATAAGTTTCCAAGTTACATATATATATATATATACATGGTACCTCCATTAAGTTTCTACACGTTTTTTACGCAAGCATATATATATATATATATATATATATATATATATATATATATATATATATATATATATACTAGCAGGGGTGCCCGGCGTTGCTCGGGTGTTTGGAGGTGTATGCTGTGCAAAAAAAGCAAAAAAAAACAAAAAAAATGGTTAATTTTTTAAAACTTTGACCCCTATTATGACCCCTTAAGATTTATAGTTTCGGGCTCAAATCACTTTATTAAGTTAGATCTAGGTTCAAGGAACCTATATCTAAAATTTCAAGTGTCTAGACCCAAAATTGTCGGAGGAGTTTGGTAGAGTTCTTAAAGGTCAAATCGTTGAAATTTGACCCCTGAACAGCCAAATTTCTGGCTGACACCCGTCACATCGATTTTCCCAAATCTCAGTACCCGGTATTTCAAATTTCGAGTCTATAGACTAAAAATTGACAGAGTTATTGCGTAGGGAAATGTACACAGACAGACAGACAGACAGACAGACATACACGTTCACTTATATATATATATATATATATATATATATATATATATATATATATATATATATATATATTCTTTTCAAATCTTATTTCAGCTGATAAAATGGCGCCCAAAAGTGCTTGTTCAGACATATTCTACTAAAAAAGACCGCTCGGCGATTAGAAAAGATATCCATAAAACTCGGAAAAAAAGAATAACTCTGTCGTGTTCCATCAGACGTGCTTGAATGATGACTTGCTGACAAAACATACAAATGTATATAATGCTCCCTATCTTAGGCTGAGCATATTTGGAAGTGAGATACAAATTACAATTAGCGTATGAAGCGATGCTCTTTGTGTAAACAAATTGAGCTTAGGTATTTGGACACTGTCAAAATATTGTTAATTCATTGCCCGCATAGTAACCGTATAGCACAACGGTTAGAAGCTCCGAATGTCGTTTGGGCGAGCAGGTTTCGATCCTGGCTTGAGTTACTTGCTTGTCTAGCAGCACTGATGAGCTATGAAAGAGTACTGTATGTGGATGACTATATATATATATATATATATATATATATATATATATATATATATATATATATATATATATATATGAGGTAAAACCTGAGGTCTACTATCTGCTCTGTCTTGTTGACTAAGACTAGCAGTTGTTAAAAATACACAGCTGGTTCTACACAAAGCCTTCACTACTATAAACGAATAATCTGTGTGGATTTCCAGATAACTAAGTAAGACGAGAACCGTTAAATCATAATGAAGGGACAATGAATGGCACGTGCTGCATTGTGAAGCAATCACTAGTGGTTCCTCTTCTGCGTCGTAACAAGGAAAATCCAAGACGACTGGAAACGGTGCCGAGATAAGTGGATAGTACATACAGCACCTGGTATTCTCATATAGTCTCTCATTTAAGTCCTAACCAGATCCAACGATGCTTGACTTCTTAACTATAGCCCAATAGATCCCCAACGCAAATATCATTGCAGGCGGAGGAGCGGGGGTGCTTATTGTCTTATTTCCAAGTTTATTTATTTACGCGACTGCCTGGCTACTTAATCAATTATAGTTACTCGGAAATAGTGGCAACGTTCGTAGACTGTGACACCGATGCTGTCGTTGCTGCTGCTGCTGCTGCCATTGTCGCAGACATTCCAGTCGTTAGCACTAGTAGTACCAATAGTTACTCTTCAAAACCAATAAAACTCGTTGTCGACATTTCCCCTCGTCAGAGAGAGTTTAAATTATTTATTAAGCGAAACCCAGTGCTGCCCGACTTAAGGCAATATGTTCTGTCGTCATCATGACTCCGAAGATTCCATTGTTGGCATTGGTTACGCCGATAAAATTTAGTCTGAACTCCACTCTATAGTCTCTCTTGCTAAACTTTCACAAAAAACACTCGACTAGCTACAGCTACTATATAATATTTTCCCCACGGTCTATCTGTGCCTAAATGTAAACGTAGATTCCACGAACAAAGCTTCTTTTCCAAAACTGTTCGCCTTTGGAACACTGTTCCGCTGGTATGCTTCCCAGTTGAATACAACATGATAGCCTTCAAATCTAATGCAAACACGTTCCTGTTAATTAGGTGATTAATAAACTTCTACCTAATTTACACCATACGTAATTACTACACCACCATCTTACATTCATTAACCCTTATCCTCGAGTGGTCTTTATGCCTTGATAAGCAGTGACTCCCAAGTAAAAAAAAAAAAAAGAAAATTGACACTTACTGGCGGGACCACGTAAAAGTTGCCACGTGATTTTTCGTGGATGGAACTGGATCCGAACTTGGGATAAGCAGGTTATCAGTCTGCGTCGTCAACCACTGAACTAACGTAATATTATACGAGGTATTGATGGTGTTCAACCATTGCTTGTGAAGATGGCCGTAATAGTGCAATTGCTCTGTGGTCAGTCGATAGCTCGTCAAACCAATTCAAACTCTGAAGTATTTCTCGCATGTTAGTCACATGTGGGATTATTCCGCATCAGATGTATCGACTGTTCTGTCTTTTTTGATGGTACGTTTCCTCTCGCGTTCTTCAATGCGTGCAGATTTGGCAACTGCAGCCCCTTTAGGGCTTGCGGCACCCCAGGAATATCCACCTTGGATTAGTTTTTCCTAGAAGTTAGAATACAAACGAACTGTTTTATGTAGATCTTCAGAATATATCTTTAACAAAGCGAAACTTATTATGATAAGCTTAACACTATTACGAGGAGCAAACAAATATATTAAACTAGCGGGGGTGCCAGGCGTTGCCCGGGTGTTAGGATAGTGTAATAAGAAACCTCGAGGAGGGGAAATCAAAACAATAGTAGCGGGGATGCCCGGCGTTGCCCGGGTGTGTTTAGGTGATGTAATAAGGAACCCTGGGGTGGTTAAAAAAATGGTAGTAGCAGGGTGGGAGTGGAATCAAAACAGTACTAAGCACCCCGGGTGAAAAGAGGTGTTGTTAAAAAAAATGATAGAGGCAGGCAGGCTCGAACCCGTACCGTGAAGGAGAAAAAGCGGTTAAAATAAAAAAAATGTGACGTCTTAGCCGATGTCTCAACTGTGCGACTGGAAATCCAACCGAGATGGTGACTTTGCGAAAATGTTCATGCAAAAACCGACCCCTCCTTGTAGAAAACTACCCAGTTGAGGGTGAAGAAATTAATGTTTTTGGCCAATGATTCGATATTTGTCGTCCGAAAGACCGAGGTTTAAAATGATACCGGTTTCATCACGGTCTGATGCGTCTTTCGGAAGCTTTAGCAAGACATACAAACACACATACATACACACATTCAAACACCCAGGTGACATTTATATAATACTAGCGGGGGGTACCCGGCGTTGCCCGGGTGTTTGAAGGTGTGTGTTGATGGTGGTGGGGAGGAGGTAGATCAAAACAACCCTGTTAAAAAGAAAAAAACGTTGGCTGGGTGTTTGGAGGTGTAAAAGAAAAAAAAAGTTTTGTAGAAAAGTAGGCTTGAACCCCGAACCTTTGATGCGGAGGTGGAAAGGAAATGGAAAAAAAACCCTGCGACCTAACCATCTCGACCACGGAAACAGATAAATTGGTAAGTGTGTTAAGTTTACGTCTATAAAGTAAAATTAGCATGTGCGAGAAAGTCGCGTGATGTTTGACCTAGTTTTGCGCTCGAAATCAGTTTCTCTTTTCCACGCTACGCGGCGATAAAAAAATATCTCGAAAATAGCTTGTAAAAGTCGGGTAAATTAAAGATAGCTGCGACCCGAGTTCCTTAGTCGTAGATATTATCAGTTAGAAAGCATATAAAAGGTTTTAAGAAGGAGCAAGCCAACCGAGAATAACGGCCAAAAAAGCCTTTTGTAGACATACAGAAAAAGCGAACACACATACAAACATACATTTTCGCTTTTATATATATAGATATAAAAAATGAGAAATGAAAGTTATATCTTACTTTATTATATCATCAGAACAATAAGGAAAATTAAAAGTGGAAAATTAAGAAAAAATTTAGGCCATGGCATTTCGAAGCTAAATTGGTACAAATATACTTCATTTTATGTCTGATATGTCCATTAAGTTTTAGTTGTGTTTGTTTTTATCGCCGTTTAATCGCATATTCCACTTGAACACGGCTTGTAACATAATGCTTATGAGCGCGCGGGAAAATATCATCAGCAGCGAAGAATGGCTGGCTTGTAAAGAAAATAGCAGCAGCAGTAGTCGAAAAACGGCATATGCAAATTAGGAAGTGTGCTCGAGAAGAGAAAAAATGTGTAAAGGCAAGAACGAGAATAGGCTGGCTGGGGCTAGCATGCGGTCGGAGGAAGGAGAAACACTATCAGGTTAAAATGGACATGTAGCGGCGAGAGACTTTTTATGTGTTGCCGAAAGAGACGGGAATAAAAACTTTTGTTAAAAAAGAAAAAAAAATGCCGACCTGTATTTTTATTTTTTTATTTCTTCTTGTTTGTGTGGAATGGTAACGTTACAGACTGATCGCAGGTTTAAAAATTATTTAGGGATTGTTTTAAATGAAATCCTCTTGAGGTAGTTCTACAGGGTCACACTTTCTGATGAGACGATCAACAATGTGTCCCCGTCGTGTTTCCAACGAGTCATTTGAAATGTAGGGAGGTACACAATTCTGTTGAAATCATTGTTAATTTCTCAAAATCCAGCCGTAACAAGACTGCCTTTAATTTCTTATTCAATATATATTTGACAATACACCAGAACTCCGGGATACGGTGGCCCTACGATACGTTTTTTTTCAGGTTACGATGTGAAATACGATGTTTTTCCAGTCTCTGTTTACGGTATTTGCCTCGCCTTAAGATGTTATTTATAATGTTATTTGATTATATACATGTGTATTATATACTGTATTGTATTTTGTTACTAATTTTTAATATGTACTGTATAAAATTTTGCTTAGGTTTCGCCATATGGCGATTTCACAAACCGCAACAGACTAATGCCGTATCCCGGTGATCTACTGCACATGAAAGATTATTGGAATCTTCAGACTAATTCTCTCATCTTAAATGTAATCTGCAAAACGTTTCGGCCTATATAACCTCCGACCTTCTTCACGTGTATCTTGTCGAACTTGGGAATTTTGCGGACCCGTGGCGCAGTGGTTACAGTACTTGAAGAAAATCAATTATAAAGTGAAACTCCCCTGAAGGTTGAAGGTTCAATTCCCAGTGTGGGCGACCGAGAAATACCGCTGCGAATTACATAGGACCTCTATCTAGTCATGACTGACGAAACAAGAAAATGCTACCCCGCGAAGTAAATAAAGGTTCCGTTCGAAATTCTGTCCAAATTCACCAGTTTAACAGAAACATTCCCAAGTTCGACAAGATACGCCTGAAAAAGGTCGGCGGTTACGCCGATCGAATGCTTGTGGAAATCACACTCAAGATGAGAACAGTAGTCCGACGAATCAAAATAATATAAATAGCTAATCCTCATCTCAAAAAGTTCAGAAATAAACTTAATTCTATTAGGTTGGTGCAAAAATAATGTCGTTTTTTATCAGAGATATATATATATACGTAAAAAAAAATTTTTTTGCACCAACCTAATATATCTGATTTTTAGGGCTATGACAACAGCATATTCTTTTTATTGTTTTGACTCTCGAGTGTGTATCCGTTGATATCTTATATGCTTTTATATAGAGTGATGTGGTTCTCGGTTGATTAACTGTGTCGGATATATACTCGAGAGTCGAAACAACGAAAAGAATATTCTGTTGTCATAACCCTAGTTATGATCATTGCTACGTTAAAAATAAGTCATCGCAGTTTTCTTCGATAAAAATTCCTCTGAAACTATCGTCGAATGTCTAACAATTTCTTTAACAAAAAATAATATTCTTTTAAGTTGCGTTGTTTCCAACGCACGAAATTCTCTTCTGAATAAAAAAAAATGAATCTTTTAGTCAAACAGAGTTATTTCCCTTATATTAGGTGACATATATACTCGAGAGTCAAAAACAATAAAAATAATATGCTGTTGTCATAGCCCTACTGATTACCCACTACTTGTCTGATAGAAAATATGCTCCACACTACATGATATACCCTTCAAAAATGAAAAAAAATAATAAACGAACTGTGAAAGAAGGTAGGGATGAAAGTGTCCTGAATGTGGGCGTCGGGGCGCGCAGATGAGGCCGTTGGCTTGCGTATCTAAATCGCGCAGTAGAGGCATACGATCATATTCAAATTACAGGGTCATTCCAAAAGTAAAGCCTCCTATTTTTTTAGATCAAAAAGTTAAAGAGCTACAAAGACAGAAGTTATATTAGTAAAACGAGAAACCTTTTTTTTTTGTTCCAGAATTTGGTTCTTCGCATAGTTATCACCATTCTAATGCAGTTTTGCCATCGATAGAATGATGGGAGGGCGTGGGCGTCCGGAGCGCGCTTTATCATAAGAGAATCAGTCTAATAATAAAGATGTCCCTTTCTTTTTGACTAAAAACTACGAAGACGGGAGTGGTACCATTAAAACGAGTGAATGCTTGTGCTCCAAAATTTATTTTTCTACATAGTCACCATCATTCTCAATGCACTTTTCCAAAAATTCAATGACACATCTCTGCTTGTAACCCACGTCCATGACAAGATTTATTTTCTTCGATTCTTATACCGTCAATATCTGTAGTAGAGAGATGAAACTATTAGGTCTTGAATGCATAAGTTCAGCCATCATAACAATGTGATTTGCAATCTCTTCTGATCCATTCAGGCGGAAAAAATATGACGCATTACTTTTGGAACGACCGTCGTATCTCCTTTTCTGAAAGTATTTTTAAGTGCTAGGGCTTATACTTGGGTCTTTGGGGCATACACCCAAGGGGTTGACCTCGCATTTCATCAGGTCATCACCGGGTTTTTGTACGCCACTTGGTAGCAGAGAATGGACATTGTTGAGATACGCTTTCATTGGTTATAAATTGATTTTTTTTTTAATTGAAATAAACAGCTCTCGTCTTGAGAAAGCACCTGCTTTGAAAGACTCTTGGGACTATCTTTCAATCCTGACTTGAAATGGAAAACTTATATCAGATCCGTTACCGAAATCTCAGAAAAAAATAGTTGCATCATTCTATCGCTCCAGAACGTATCTCACTCCTGACGCAATCCTCTACCTGTATAGCCTCTCCCTCTTGGATAGAGCTCCCCCAAAGAGATTTCAATCTAATAAGTTCCACTTTGTCAACTAAGCTCTAACTCCTGTCCCATCGCCGCAATGTTGCATCTCTGTGCCTGTTTTACAAATATCTTAATAGAATGTGTTCTGATTAACTATGACGAACTCGTTGCATCTGTGCTCCCTCGACGTACATATCCCGACAAAACCGCCTAGCAACAAAATCTCACCCTGTCAATGTTGAGGTCCCTAAATGCCCAGGTAGAAAAACTGGGACATTATTTATTAAATATCGATATAAAACCCATTTTTTACTGTTCTTGAAGGAGATATCGTTTTTAGAAGAGATTATACTCCCAAAATATTTTTTTTAAAATTATTTTTACTTGTTTATTGTTGTTTTATAAAAGATAAAATCGATTTTTCTAAGTGTTCGTTTTCTACCTAGCTGGATATATGGACGAGTTTACCGTGGACGAGTTTTCCTTGGACGAGCTTTCCGGGAACTATAGGAGTACCTAAATCCTATACAAGGACACACTAAACACCTACATGTGCAGTCCCAAAGCCATCCTTGATTGCCTAGGCCGGCGTCTTTACTCGAGGTCACAAAAACTAACTCATAAATGGAAGCAAATTAAGTACCTATAAATGCCATGTCGGTAGGCGTTTGCAGTATGCAGTCAGGCAGAGTATTCAAGGACAGAAATCAGTAAGATGCTTTTTCTTAATTCCCTTAATAGGGCTCAACTTTAATTTCTTAAACGGGCTTTGCAATTATAACACCTTTTTAAAACATAGGTATTAAGTTCTTATCAATATTATCTCTCTCTCTTTATCTCTCTCTCTCTCTCTCTCTCTCTCTCTCTCTCTCTATATATATATATATATATATATATATATATATATATATATATATATATATATAGTCTTATTTATAGTATTCCGAATTTTACTGGGGTTATATAATTCAGTAAAAAATACTTTGCAAGGATGAGATATAAGTAAAATATTTTCGCTTGTTTTCTTTTCCTTATAAGTGAAATGGTTTCCATAATGTTTTATTGTTAAAGTGGTTTTTATTCAATAAGTCTGAAGAAAGGCTGTTCTTGTGAAAAATTTTCAAACGACATAATTTTTGAATTTGTCGGAATTGTCTTGATACAATAGTAACTACACTATTTGTTGCTATCAACCTATTCGTTGAAGTCTTGGTTTTTGTCAAAACAATATACAGGGTGTTTCAAAAGTCTTGGGAACATTACAAATGCGTATATCTCATGAACTATTCCAGGTAGAAAAATGAAACTGGTGTCATTTTAAAGCTTGCTTAATCAAGTTTTTGGTCATACTAATGATTTTCGTCTTATCTTTCCATGTGCAGTAATGGCGTTCTCTAAACAAGACAAGGCGTTTTGCGTCCTCCAATTTGCAAAGACTGAATCGTGGACATGTGTTCAGCGTGCATTTCGCAGGAAATTTAAAAAAGAAGTCCCTGAAAGGAAACCCATTGTCAGATGGCATGCTAAATTTGTGAAAGATGGGTGTTTGTGCCCAAGTAAGCGAACAGGTCGCCCTTGAACTTCAGAAGATGCAGTTGAGCAAGTCCGGAAGCCTTTCAGCAGAGCCCCCGTAAATCAGTGAGAAGAGCCAGCAGGGAACTTCAGCGTGCTCCAGCAACTGTCTGGCGTGTCTTAAGGAAACGACTGCAAATGGTACCTTACAAGCTCAAGTTGGTCCAAAAGTTGAAGGACACTGATAAGCCACTTCGCCGTGACTTTTGCATTGCAATGCAAGAGAAGTTGGAAGATAACGGCTTTGATGACCGGCTTGTTTTTAGCGATGAGGCGACCTTCTATCTGAATGGCAAAGTTAACAAGCATAGCACTCGCATATGGGGTACTGAGTGTGACTTTTTCCTTTGGGGCTTTGTCAAGCAACAAGTCTATGTGCCGCCCCTTCCAAGAGATATTGACGAACTAAAGGCTCGAATAATGGCAATTGTGGGAACCATTGACGTTAAGATGCTGGAACGCGTTTGGCAGGAAATGGACTATCGACTAGATGTCTGCCGTGTGACGAATGGTGCTCATATTGAGCAAGTTTGAAGATTCCCCACAAAACTTGAAACTTTAACCTTTCCAACGGTACCAATTTCATTTTTTAACTCCTAATAGTTTTTGAGTTATTAAAAATCTTTATGTTCCCAAGACTTTTGAAAC
>NC_136497.1:132240339-132267839 GCF_053919585.1 Euprymna scolopes
GTTCGTCGATTTCAGAAAGGTGTTAAGGATGTGAGTTACAAATCGCGCTGCGGACTTTTACGATCGAGGCATCAAACCGTCGCTCGTTTTAATGGTGCAACTTCCGCCGTGCGTAGCTCTTAAACGTTTTAGTTTTTAAGTTAAAAAAAATAGGAGACATTACTTTTGGAACCAGTCTCGTATTTTATAAAGAAGCTTTCGTTTTGTTATTGAAAATAGTGCACTCGATTGTTTTGAACATGTCTTCCACTCCTACATTTATTTTCATCCTGTACGTGTCTTTCATTTCTATTTTCTTTAACTGTTTTTTTTTTCTTTTTTTATCTAAGGATATATCTTTGTATGTTTTCGCCTTCCTTTGCCGCGTGTCTACAACGTGCCGAATGGATCAGACGGACTTGCAAATTGCATTGTCATGAGGACTGAACTCATGCATTCATGACGTAAATGCTTCATCTCTCTGTTGCAGATATTTACGATATGAGACTCTAAGAAATCAATCCCCGCCAGGGACGTGCGCCAGAAGCAGAGATACATCATTGAATTCCTTAAAATGTGCATTTAGAATGGTGGTGACTATGTAGAAAAATAAATTCTGGTGCACGGAAGGTTCCAAGTTTTATTGGTACAACTTCCGTCTTCGTAGCGCTTAAAGGTTTTAGCTTTTGCATTAAAAATACAGGAGACCTTAATTTTGGAGCCTTTTTCTAATTCAATTTTTTTTTATACTCATGTTCACTCCTTATAAGGCATATCGCCACTTGGACGTAAGGGGTTACTATGATAGATTAACAAGCTTAGTATTTTGTAAAGAACTCTTCGTTTTGGTATTGAAAATGTTGCACTATACTGTTTTGGAAACGTCTTTCGGTCCTTTTTTTTTTCATTCTACACATGTCCTTCATTTCTCTGGTGTTACCAGATCAGGCTGTCTAAAGATATTGGCTTCCTGAGACAAAATACACCTACTATTAACGCGTTTTGTTTTTCTACTTCCTTTTGCAAAACTTAATCATGTTCTGCAAAACCAAAAACAAAAACAACAACCCACCTCCTCCCCTTTTCCTTCTTGTCATTCCCCTTTCCTCTTTCTATCTCCCCCCCCATTTTCTGACTGGTTTACTAACTTAAAATGTACCAAAAATTAATACTGTAACCCGTTTCTCTCTCCCATCGACAAAACTCACTCATGTTCTGCAGGGCTGAGAAGAAAAACGATAAAATCCACAATAAAACAACCAAACCAAACCAAACACTACAAATTAGCGATTGAAGATACAAAGAGCTTGGAGAATAAAAACCTTCTACAAAATAACTGGATTCGGCATTAAATAACCGAAAAGGGTTGATATGCCGTAAAACAAAACAACCAAACCAAACCTTCATTTTTATTGTCTTTCACTTTTTTTTTATCTATGGTAATTATCTATCTTTGTATATTATCACCTTCCTCTCCCGCGTCTGTACAACGTACCTTTGATCCTTCAGCCAAACATCCCTGATAACAGAAAAAAAAATACCAATTGGCTAAAAACACTCGTAACACCTTCTTCTCCCCCTCGATACTTTACCCTCCGAAAATAAACCTTCCAAACTGCAGCCCTCCTACTTTTTATTAAGCCCTGTTCGTTCATCGCCCGTTGAATGTCGTCCCTCACTTTGCCACCATTGTTCTGAAATGGCTTCTCTTTTAAACTTCTTCGATTCTTCTTTCTTTTGTGCTTCCCTGTATTTTTCAAAGACATCCATATTTTTTATCTTATAACGCCACACCCCAGCTTCTCGCCCGCCTCTCGTTTCTCGCCCCTGTCCATTGCCAGCACTTTACCATTTTCTCCCTTTGCCACTTCGTATTATGGTGCCCACGCCCGTCCACGTAATAGAGCTGGGGAACCCCGCTTGCCAAATCGGAGAGGGTCAATCCTTGCGCCCATTTGTCATGTCCATCTCCAGGGGTGCTGCGCGCTCTCTCTCTCTCTCTCTCTCTTTCTCTCTTTCTTTCTTTCTTTTTCTCCGAGCAGAGACCGCCTGTCCGACATTTCTGTCGGTTCATCCTACTGATTACGATGGCAGATGGACAATCTCCACCGCCGGTCTGGTCCGGTGGAAATGGATAGAGGTGAATACAATGAAAGAAGATGAAAAAGATAAAAAAAAAAGTAAAAGGCAAATAGAAACGAAATGAAACAACGATAGATTGAGTGATTGTAATGTAAAGAAACTCAAAGGAGAAGAATAAGTATGAAGCATGGAAGACGAAGAAGATGAAGAAGAAGATGAAAAAGGAGATGAAGAAGAAGAAAAAGAAGAAAAAAAAGAACGAGGTTGAAGAAGAAGGAGAAGATGAAGAAGCAGAAGAAGATGAAGAATGAAGAAGAAGATGAAAACGAAAGAGAAGATTATGAAGAAGAAGAAGAAGAAGAAGAAGATGAAAAAGCAGAAAAAGAAGAAGATGGAGACGAAAAGGAAGGAGAAAAAGATGAAGAAGAAGACGAAAAAGAAGAAGATGGACAAGCAGAAGAAGAAGTAGAAGAAGAAGAAGAAGAAGAAGAAGATTAAGAAGAAGAAAATGAAGAAGATGAAGAAGAAGATGAAGAAGATGAAGAAGAAGAAAATGAAGATCAAGAAGTAGAAGATGAAGAAGAAGATAAAGCTGAAGAAGAAGATGATGAAGAATAAGAAGATGAAAAAGAAGAAGAAGACGACGAAGAAGACGACGAAGAAGACGATAAAGAAAAAGATGAAAATGATGGAGAAGAAGAAGAAAAAGTAGAAGACAAAAACGAAAAGAAGTAAAAGAAAAGACGAAACGTGTCAAAAATCGACATTATTGAAGCTTTTGAATATGCGGCCTATGTTATTAATAATATTTTACATATATGAGCATTAATGGAAAAGTTGTAACCGTGTCGAAATCATTGTTTCAATATACGTTAAAAGCTCTAAAAACATACGGCCTATGTTATTAATGATATTTTACATATATGAGCATTACAGAATTACATATTAATAGTTATAATAGCGAATAAAGATTATAGCTAAATAATTGAAGGGTTGAGGAGGCAGGAGTTGAATAGCTTACATGAGGTTAAGAGATAACAATTTCAAAAAATTTGCATAAGAAACAGATAAAAGTAGGATGATGCTAATTTAAATTTAATTAAAATTTAAATTTCATTAAATTTTAATTAAATTAAACAGTTCTTTAAAAAAAATTCTTTTTTCTTCATTTCCTCATTTTTTTTTATTAATGTATTTATATAGCGATGTAGGAGATGATAAGAGCAACACCATGATTGTAAATATTATATTTATGAAGGTAATAGGTCATTAGAGTACATAAGCTAAGTATAGAGTTGAATCAGTTGTCTTCTGTACGGTGTAAAGTTGCGAAGGAGGTGGGATTTATAATGACAGCAGTTAATTGAAATTTCACTTTTTTGTTTAGTAATGATATCTATCTTTAAAATTTGTAATTAAAAACAATTAATTTAAGTAAAAGAAACTAGGGGAGTTTAATGATTTACAAATGCTATATTTCTTAAGGATTTCCCAATTTATGGTAGGTGTAAGATTTTTTTCGATTAAATTAAGGCAATATTTGGTTAGTGAGGTTCTTTTGGAGTGGTTGGGGATGGTAAAAGAACATTTATGGACTCTAGTTTTATCTTTAAAAACAGTGCTAGCTAGTCATATATAATATTTTTGTCATTAGAGTTTTCTTTAGGAGCAATTGTGACTTTGTAAACTACACCTAACTGTTGTTTAAGCGGGCATTCTGATTTATTTATGCAACTGCAGTTTTTTTTGTATTATTTATGGTTATTTTTGTTAAGTATCTTCTCATTGTGACTTTTTATTATGCTTTCTATGTTGTCACTTCAGCTATGAGGAAGTATTATAATTTTTTAAAATATTTTCTGTGGGATATTATGTGGTGGAAAGTGGGCATTAATTAATGAAACAGATTTTTCCGAGTTTAGTTTTAACTCTTATATTTGAGGGAGGGTTAAACCAAATTATTTTTCTAGATCTGTTTTTCTATCAGTTAGTTTAAAGAGGTTTGGTTATGCGCAATTAATATAGGTGTTAATGTATTGCCATGATTTAATAAACTGTTTTGTTTTTAAATCCTCGAAATAGTATTTCATGGTAAACAACTGATGATCCCTTAAATTAACATTAGTGAATTCGAGAGAGCGGGTTGATACATTGATTGCAGGTGATTAAATGACCTACTGACTAAATAATTTTCTAACGAATGATAAAAAATATAAAATTTAAATAAGCTTCTTTATATATAGTTTTCAATGTTAAATATATATATATATATATATACATATACTTTCAATTTGTCTTTACATAAGCAGTAATGTGTTGCTACAAAGTCATGAGCATGTTTCTGTCTTCTAGTATTTAATACCTAGAGACCTCTTCAGACTACAACGCTTATATTCAAAAGCGGAATTCGAAATCGTTAAGCACTCCGCTTTTGAACATAAGAATAAATTGGTAGTATATATGTAGGTACTGATGAAAAGAAAAATATAAGCCCTTCATTTTCATTTCATATTTAAGGACAGTTTTCATTTATATTTGCATTTTGTATGATTTTGGCCCTTCTCCTCTGCTGATGAGACCAGTTGCTAAAACTGGAAAAGAAAAAGACAAGATATTATGGTAAAAAAACATAAGTTTATAACTTAAAATACTGATGAATGATAAAAAATATAAAAATAAGAATTGATTATATAATATTAAATTGAATTAAAAAAATAGTTTTAGTGCTGCAATATTTTAAGTTATGAATTTATTATATATTTTTTCTTTTCCAATTTTTACAACTAGTCCCTTCACTTCTCCATGTTTAAATTTCAGCATATTATTTTTCATACTCGTATTATTCTATTGTAATCCATGATTTTTCCAGGCTTCCAGTAAATTCACTTGTTTTGTTTTTTTTGTTTAATTTCAATCTTATTTTTGCCCCATAAACATAACAAACACATATGTAATAACAATGTACAGCACTCGTCTGCTTTCAATAAAATTCCCTCAATTATCTCCCGCCCATGCTTTTATTCTCTTTGTTTAACTTGTACTTCTCTTTCAGCAGTGAATTAGTAGCAACAGTAGTCGGTGAAGCAACGTATTTGCTATCGAAACCAGTCATAAAATGTCGCTCCCCTCCTTAGTTTTTTTTTACGATTTTGAACACCAGTAAATTCATCAGAACTTTTGTTTTACTGAACGAAAAATTAAAAAAATTATTTTCATGCTCGCATTTTTCTATGTAATCTATAAATTAAAGCTGAACGTCTGTGTGTGTGTCTGGTCACGAATAGACTCCTATATGGTTGACTATTATAGAAAACTGATCACATATAATGATAGAAGATGCATCGAGACACAGGAATGGGTATGTTTGATCTGACATAATGATGATTCATTAAAATCGTGGGGTCTGCGTACACGCCTGGTCCACAAAGTATGGAAATAAAAAATAAAAAAATGTTTACAAGTTTTTGTGATATAGATGTAGATAATAATACTTTGATAAGTATGTTTTAACTTTATTAGGGATAGTATAATAACATTATGGCGTCTGCGTTCGCGCCTGGCCTCCATAGAATGGAAATAGGCACAAACTTTAATTAAGACTTTTCATATTTATCTGCGTACATATACTTTGATAACTATGTTTCAGTTTAAAGAAATATGGTATAATAAAATTATGGGGTTTTCGTTAGCGCCTGACCTCCATAGAATGGAAATATGTTACAAAGTTTAACAAGGTTTTTTAATATAGATCCACAGAATATTGTGATAAGCGTTTCAGTGTGAACAGGTATGGTATAATAAATTATGGGGTTTATCTATTTTATTTTTCCTTTCATCATATTTTGCTTTGGTTTTGATACCACCAAATTCGAAGCTATCTCTTTACAACCCTTCCTTTTCATAACCTATTAGACTTTCATAAATCAGAGTCCATTTTCTGTAGGCTCTTTTTGAACCCAGTCAACGACGGGTACTTTTGCTAACACACACACACACACACACACACACACACACACACACACACACATATATATATATATATATAGTCATTTAAGTTTAAACGAAAGCATCGATCGATTTTCAAAATATCAGTACATAGATTGCATAGAAATGATACATACGAATAACTCTCACATTTATTATTTTCGAAATGATTTAGTTTTTCATACAAGTAGAAATACGCATCGTATGTCCAACTTGCTATGAAATAAAACAAAAAATAAAATAAAATTTAAAATAAATCGGTTGCTATTTTCACAGTCGATTGAAAGTCAAACATTTTTTTTGTATTTTTCTAAAAAAAAAAAAAAAATGAAAGGGAGAAATGGAAATAAAAGAACAAAATTTCATTATCGACTGTTTTAATATTTGTTTCGAGATATCAAATTGGCCCCCGGGTAAACATTACCTTGCTGGAAGCCCTCTGGGTGGGTCAGCGCCGGGGGGCCAATTTGTAACGTTGCTCGGGGGCACTGCCCTGAAATCAGATTGCTTCCGAGAACTCGGAAAACAATTGAAACCATTCGCGTATTAATCAGTCACATTGGGTGCGCAGTCATCGATGGAATGGGAGCCGTGGGCGTCGTTTTGAATGTCATCGAAACCTTAAGCACACCCAGAAAAAGGAAGAAGGGAATTTTATTTTCCGTCTCAAAGAAAAACGTTTTTACAAATCTCTACACATATATAAAAAATCACTTTGTGTGTGTGTCTGTGCGTGTTTCGTTCCTTATGGACTCCAAAACGGTTAGGCCTGTTTTTATGAAATTTCACAGAAATGTACTTTATGTGTCTGTGAGTATTCTTAGATAGGTTTCCTATCGGAATGCCTCTGATAATTATCTAAAATCGATAACCGAAGATAAATCCTATCAAAGAAGGAACAGTTCGATGCTGACAGAGTTAACGCCTTTATATAGCCTAACGACACTAGTGCATTTGAGAAGTTTTATCATTGCACAAGTAGAAGGACACGGTGTTTAAAATCAACAGCAGCTTCTTTGATAAGACAGGGGCGCGTTCGAAATGAATGTTTCTACTTAGAGCACATTCTAAACATGATACTTATATTTTGCATTTTAAACCATTTTTTTTCAGTTTAAACCATTATATACATAAAATAATTTTATAAAAACTACAGCAGTCAATCAATCGATCTGATTGAAAATTGGGCGATTTCACCGATTTCTATGAAAATGAAAGTATGGGGGTGGGACACACTCGTTGATCATTATTCAATGCTGGGCAACGTCGGATCTCCCTCCTAGACGCAAATAAAATAAAGGCTTAGAAAAGTTTCGTGAGTTCAGAAAACAAAACAAAAAAATAAAAACAAGTCAAGTAGGCATGATCCCCGTCAATACACAGTGAACGAGGCATAAAAAATGACTAAGTTCAGCATTTGCCCCCCCATTTAGCTTTAAAGGACGTCAAATCCTCGTGAAAATGAACAAATGGTGCAGTTTTAGGCCTTAACATATGCAAATTTGAGTTTTACACCATGCAAAAAAGAAATGACTAAGGCCCCATTTAGCTCCAAAAGTTCCTAAGGCCTTAACATATTTTAATTTGAGTTCAGCACCATGAAAAACTGCTGAATAGTCATACACAGAAAAGTTTGGACAAATATGGTAAAATAGTCCCCAAAACTTGAGTGTTTTTATTAGCCCTAAAAGAGCCCCTGGGGCACACCCAAGAGTTATCGCAAAGTATAGACAAACAAAATTATATAGAAATCAGTTAGTTACAACTTTTCAGAAAGTTTTATAAAAATCAAAGGCATCAATTTTTTTTAATAAGTGCAAAAGTGTCAATTTTAGCCATTTTAACCCGAAAGACACCCCTGGGGGAGGGGGAGCAACCGGAGTTTTCCCGGAAAATCAGTTGTGTTACTTTTTTTTACTCATATCATGTTTAATGTTTGTGCAAAATTTAAAAAAATTCCAAGGCGTAGTTTTTAAGAAAAGGGCGGACAGACGAACGGACAAGAGTGAATTTACAGGTTCACCCTCCTTTTGTCGGGGGGGGGGGGGCAAAAATTGTACGTTTTAGGAATTTCAATAGTTACGTCACCAATTCCGAATTTATAAGTCAATAGATTTTACTGAACAAAAAAGCTACCCGGAATTATTCTGGCCAAAAGTGTAACAATTTATGGATATACACATCCAACTTGAGTTGGTATAAGAGAAGTAACTAAAAAAATCAGAGTTACCTCCCTTTAGTTGTTGGAAAACGTACATCTATTATATAAAAATATGTGTGTAGGCTTTGATAGCATTGAATGATACGCGATTTTTTCGGCAACCATGTAACTCTCGCTTCTCTTATTTTATCCTTTAGTCCTCACATTCACTGAACGATGTTTTTTTGTTTTTTTTTTAAAAGAGGAAACCTTACTATTGGAATTTAACTATTAAAAAATTTATCGTTTTGACTTTAAAGGAGTATTTTGTTTTAGCTCCTTTTAATCCAGTGGCTTCATGGCTTGTCTGGAGCTATATCCTTTCAAATAAAATTCTATGCTTCTTAATGTCTTTAATATGTTGGTTGGTAAAAGATGCTTATAGTTGCAACCATGATTTGTACTAGTGATGGGACGATTCCAATAATTTTCTCCGATTCCGATACAATTACCGATTCCGTACTAAATTCCCGATTCCGATACAATTACCGATTCCGATTCTTTATAAATTTCTAAATATAAAATATTAAATTTATTTATAGTTGTATTTTTGCTCTGATTACCGTAAAAACTCACATGTTAAATGTGCAAATATTTTCCTAAACATAAACATATGCTTGTGGGGAACGATCTATCGACTTTAGCTTCACTGGTAATTTAAAATCAATAAATATTTATTATTTTATCATTATTAACAGAAATAGAAGATTTAGCTTTAAACAAAATTAAATAAAAAAGACAATTAAAAGAATCGTTTTGGCATCGGAAAATCGGTACAAATTTTTCCGATTCCAATACCGATTCCGATACCCTCAAATATTCCGATTTTTCCGATTCCGATTAATCGTCCCAACACTAATTTGTACTAATACTCCGGTTGTGTGTGGAGCTGAAGTAATATCAACCAGAAATTTGCTGATAATTCGTCATTAGAATACCTATTAATAGGCCGATTAATATATACCGATTAATAATCGGCCATTTTGCTTATCGATGCATTCTTTTTTTTCTTCTTTTTTTGTGAAACTTGAGTAATAGCTATCGATTGGGGCTTGAAACACAACACTGAACGTTGTTTAAGGTAGACTCCGGGAGAATCTAACAGGATCTTCATAGTCAACTAAGCTTCAACTTCTGTCCCCTCGCCGCTCCGTTGCATCCCTATGCCTGTTTTGCAAATATTTTGATACGAATCTGCTCTGATGACGAGAGGGATCTGAGATACAAAAAGAACTCTGGACGTCCCTTCACAACTACCCCACAAAATAAAAACGTGCGCCTCGACTAAGTTAAACGTGCTGATCGTTGGATAACGGTCAATGAAATGCCTGTAGCGTTGAATGGTGGTGTCAGTGCACTGGGAATGATGTTGTCACTCGTAGGATATAGTAAATTGTGTGTTAGACGGATTCCATTAATTTTCATACAACATCAAAAGGACTACGGATGGGATGTCTGTCAATGCTTGTTGATTCAGTACGAAGTCGCAGGTGACAGATTTGAGAACCGCTTCGTCATTGGTGACGAGACGTAGCGTCGTCACAAGTCATAGTTCAAACGGAATGTCACCACTGACGCTTCTCAACAAAAAGTTAAAGATTCAAACATCTGAAGACAAAGTGATGTGCATCGTCTTCTTGGACAGGAAGAGCGCCATTCTTCTGGATTTCTTTGAACCCGGTGTTGACAAAAATGAAGACCCGGATTTCCCCGTGTAAGACCTGAGAAAAAGGAAATATTACGTTTACGAAAATGCCAGGCTGTTAGAGAATGAATAGAGAGAGAGAGTGAGAAAGAGAGAGAGAGGGAGAGAGAGAGAGAGTGAATTATAGTGTAGACACGTTGACCGGAAGTCAAGATCAGCTGATTTGATTGCGTGTGAGTCATGTGATCAGGTTAGCTGAATCGAGGAGATTTGGTTGGGACTTGGAAGAGAGCGGACGGCTTCGCCGTTGTCTCCTCCCCTTCGCTGGGGGGGGGACGAACGCTGACATGGTAGAAATAAGACCTAGAAGAAAAAACAACACAGGCCAAATTCACTTTCCATTCTTCTGCGAACGATCTGGAAGGTGAATAAAAACTATATAACCAATTTCTTGTCTTGGAGTGAAATAAATCTTCGTCCCCAAAAACAGGTACTAGTCTCCCTCCCAGACGAGAATTTCCAGATGGACCAACGAAATGGCAGAAGGTATGTTGAAAATACATGACATGTCACACACATATTCACACTTAACAGCATATGAACATATGTAATAGAAAGACCACTAGACGATCACACACACAACGACAATAAGAACTCTGATAAGATAATCAAACACTCAATCCTTTATAAATAGACAATACAACAAACGCTCATTTTATGATACGACAATGTAACAAGGCCACAAACAAGCTTGAAGACCACAGAATATGTGACAAAGTTCGGCTGGACGGTGCTATCTCACCCACCGAATTATCGCGATCTGCCATCGTCAGACTTCCACTTCTTCGGACCTCTGAAAGGCGCATTATGTAGGTAGCATTTCTCCGACAACAACACCGTCATCACAATGTAGTATCTGATGTTTCACCTTTTCTGACCTCAGTCAGTAGATGAGAAATCCTTCATGACTGAGTAAGTTTTTATTATTGTTCCTATCCAGAGTGTCCCTTTTTGGGGAGCTGGATTTTCTCCACATTAAAAACCGACCTTGTGCCTAAGTCTGCCCTCGTGGGGAGGCAAGTAAATAAGAACAGCGCCATAATCGCAGCCATGAAAACAATGGACAGGCGCTGATAATTACAACCTAAGCATCAAGGCTTTCGTTCATCTCTGGCAAAAGTGCATTAAGAATGCTGGTGACTATGTAGCAAAATACTTTCTGGAACACAAAAGGTCGCTCGTTTTAATGGTACCACGCCCGTTTCTGTAGCTCTTGAATTTTCTGAGTTAAAATATGAGAGGCACTACTTTTGGAACAACCATCGTATATTATAAAAACATGTTTATGGTAAGTAAACTACGCACGAACGAACGCTTGTGTTTCATTCTCAAATGCAATCATCAGAATAAACGCCGTCTATCAGTCATTTTTCTATTTACTCCCGGGCAACGCCGATGGGTCGCTCAAAAATTATATTTTAAAAATAAAATAATAAATAAAATAAAATAAAATATTATAAATAATGTATATACCGCTCCCCATGTGGGGATACCAAATCAGTTAAAGGGAAAATTATTCCCAACTCGCATTTAGGTAAAAATGCACTTTCATAAATAATTGAATTCGTTCAAAACATATCGCTAAAACCAAAACAAAGAAACATATATATATATATATATATATATATATATATATATATATATATATATATATATATATATATATATATATATATATATATATAGTAAGTTATAAAATATATATGGCGATTAAACTACACTTTATCCTGTAAGTGCCTGCTCATTGGCTGATTAGGAAGGGGGCGGTTGATACTAAAAAGCTGATTGGCTAACTAAAAACTCAATAGAGGGTGCCTATATAAAAACGCGAGACAACCACAAAATTCTTGCATAAGCCTGAAGAATCCTAGAGTGGATGAAACGCGGAATATTCAGTGTAGCTTAATCGCCATATATATTTTATAACTTACTAACTAGCTCTATCTACGTATTGAGCACTGTTGAAGTAAATACTTAAAGTTTACGCATAAATTTATACATTCGTATATTAATTTTAGGTGAGTAAATGAAGTATATATATATATATATATATATATATATATATATATATATATATATATATATTACCAATATTCAGCTGCATTCATGTAAGCACTCATAGCTGAATTCGTTTGAAGATCGAGTTCTTCGTGTACTTTGCAACATGAGAAGGCTCATTAAAATTCACCCCGAGTCGAGAATCTTCTGGTCGGCCATATTTGCTTGGAGACGTTTTCATAATTTTGCAATTATTTCTAAGCAGGACCAGACGACGTCGTAGTCGTAGTCGTCGTTGTCGTACGGTAAGTTTGTATCGATTTTAGCGTCGGCGTCGCGAAATAAAAAAATAAAAAGTACACGAATATTACCAAAGTCGGCGTCGGCGTCTTCTTCTTCTTCTTCTTCTTCTTCTTCTTCTTCTTCTTCTTCTTCTTCCTCTTATTATTATTATTATTATTATTATTATTATTATTATTATTATTATTATTATTCTTTATTAATATTTCACTCTCGTGTCTACTGGCGCATTTATTTCATTAAAGTGCTATACTTTTGCACCAGTCCATTTTATTATCTGACGCATATGTTTTACTTATATTGATCTATCCATCATCATCATCATCATCATCATCATCATCATCATCATCATCATCATCATCATCATCATCATCATCATCATCATCATCATCACTACCACCCCACCACTACCACCACGATCATCATCATCATCATCATCATCATCATCATCATCATCATCATCATCATCATCATCATCATCATCATCATCATCATCATCATCACTACCACCCCACCACTACCACCACGATCATCATCATCATCATCATCATCATCATCATCATCATCATCATCATCATCATCATCATCAACACTACCACCATCGTCGACGTTTTCACCATTATCTGGTTGTGGTCCTGGATATGACCTTAAACTATATCCGATGGCGAGGCCCCAGCTTGCGGGTTTTGGGGAGTGTGGAGCCACCCTTTAATTGCCATTGCTTCCCGGTCCACTTTAACCCGGAGTGATAATACCTGTTACTATGGGTTAAATAAAAACTGACTTAAAAAATAATATATATATATTCTATTAAAAAAAATTTTCTTCAAAATCACTGGATTCAGCATTAAATAACCTGAAAAGGGTTGATATGCCGTAAAACAAAAACAACCGACAATAATCATTATCATCATCACTACCACTATATCATCATCATCAGCTATCACCAACAGCATGATGATGATGATGATGATGATGATGATGATGATGATGATGATGATGATCATCATCATCATCATCACTGTAGTTTCTTGCGGTTATGTTTGCCTATAAGCAAATTTGTTGTCTTGAAAGATGTTTTGGTTGTTATTGTCACAGATTTGTTTTACTCTACCGAGGCTTGCATGTCTTTTTCGACCCAAATATTTCACCCATAGCTTTTAATAGTCAAAACGAATTCATACTCTTTCAATTTGTCTTAACTCAAGTCATGCAAAATCCCGATGGAAGAAGATAAAAGAAGACATTTTTTTGAGTCAATCAAGAAATTATTTAAACAAGAAAAGTCAACAATTCTTTCTACAGGAAAAACAGTATTTTAAAAAAGGCGTCGCAATTACCAACGTTTTTTTGAAAATGAAGTACGAAAGAAAAGATAAGAGAAGACCAAAGGTAACTGCTGGTTCTATTGTATTTTATTTGAATTATATATATATATATATATATATATATATATATATATATATATATATATATATATATATAAAGTTGAACGTCTGTGTGTGTGTCTGGTCACGAATAGGCTCCTATATGCTTGACTATTATAGAAAACTGATTATATATAATGATAGAAGATGTATCGAGACACAGGAATGGGTATGTTTGATCTGACATAATGATGATTCATTAAAATTTTGGAGTCTGCGTACGCGCCTGGTACACAAAGTATAGAAATAAAACTTAAATAGGGATGGTATAATAAAATTGTGGGGTCTGCGTTCGCGCCTGGCCTCCATAGAATGGAAATAGGCACAAACTTTAATAAAGACTTTTCATATTTATCTGCGTAAGTATACTTTGATAATTATGTTTCAGTTTGAAGAAATATGGTATAATAAAATTATGGTGTGATCGTTCGCGCCTGACCTCCATAGAATGGAAATATGTCACAAAGTTTAACAAGGTTTTTTAATATAGATCCACAGAATATTGTGATAAGTGTTTCAGTGTGAACAGGTATGGTATAATAAATTATGGGGTTTATCTATTTTATTTTTCCTTTCATCCTATTTTGCTTTGGTTTTGATACCCTCAAATTCGAAGCTATCTCTTTACAACCCTTCCTTTTCATAACCTATCATACTTTCATAAATCAGAGTCCATGTTCTGTAGGCTGTTTTTGAACCCAGTCAACGATGGGTACTGTTTCTCGTATATATATATTTAAAATATAATGTAAACTATAATTGTTTAATATATATATATATATATATATATATATATATATATATATATATATATATTAAACAATTATAGTTTACATTATATTTTAAATATATATGCCGCTCCCCAACCAAATTTAGGTAAAAATGCACTTTCGGTGCCAATTTTAGGTAAAAAGGTCCCAAATTTAGGTAAAAATGCACTTTCGTATAAATAATTGAATTCTTTCAAAATGTATCGTAAAACAAAAATAGATAAATAACTCTCTCTCTCTCTCTCTCTCTCTCTCACCCACACGCACGCACACGCGCACATATATATATATATATATATATATATATATATATATATATATATATATATATATATATATAGGAACAAGTAGTTAATACACCATGTTAAAGAATACTTTGAAAAAGAGTTAAAACATATTTAATTTTAAAAAGGAAGCACAAAGGAAGTGGATAGTCCTTAATCCGCGGAGTTTCGAAGAATTCTTTCTTATCAGAGGGTAGGGATTAGCAAAATGTGGGATCGGATTTTGCTTGCAAAAGTATTTGATGAAACTACAAGTAATTCATTGATCTTACTTGGTAACAAATAGTGAAGGAGAGGGAATAGAGGGAAGAAAAAGGTGATTTTACGTGATTGGATGATCTGGCGAAGAGTAAATTATACCGGTAAAATCCAAAAAAGTTGATAAAATGTCCACAAGTTAAATCCAAAGAAATCGCGTTAATGGAAGATGGAATAATTCACAAATGTGTACAAGGAAAAGGGGAATGAGTTCAAATAATATTATTAAAAGAAAGATAAATTGTGCGTAGAAAAAAGAAAGTGAGAGATTTTAAAACACGGCCTTCAATGCTGATTTTTAAGAAAAATGAGTAAAGAAAAAAATTGAATGGTGATTGACTTATTTTTAGAATAGAAGAGGCAATGTCAAAATGACCCAGATAGGATGACGTTCAAGTGGTGCCAAATTTAATGCAAATAAAGGGGTCAACTGAAATAGACAGGTTATTACTTTAGAATTAAAAATATCAGCAGGAGTCATTAAAAGGAGCAAATGAATAGTGAGGAATGATAAGTTAAATACATACATATGCATACATATCCACATGCATATATATATATGTATATATATACATATATATGAATACATACAATTACACATATACATACATATATATACACAAGATACACACACATATACACATATATACACACACATATATATATATATATATATAAGTAAATAGATGAGTAAATAAATAAAGAGCTAAAGAGGAAAAAAATTAACGGGAGAAGATGGCCAGTATCTACAAGTTCCGGAATAAGGCAATTGTGTATGTACATGAACATAGTAAAATATAAGTAAACAATACCGAATATATATGTGTAGGTAGATGGATATATTTAATCTATAGGAATACTTATACACTTTATAAGATTGCAGATGTAAAACCGGCCAAACAAAGAAGAAATAATTAATTACAATTAAAATTACAAAGTTATAAAATGCTAAGAAAGTATGTAGAAAAAAACTATAATATTATAGGAAAATATATGTATCTGGAGGGTTAATTTTATAGCTATGTAATTTCAAATTTACCATATTTAAATTTGGACTTATGTTTGCAATTGGAGAATAGTTTGTTTTTAGATTTTATTATATTACTACTTTTAGGGGAAGTAATTATAGTTATAGCTTCGGTTGTGCAGAGGTGACATGATTTAGAACCTGGAATATAAGACTGACCCTTTTTAGGATAGTCCATTTAATTGAGAAGGGGGTATTGTTAGATAAAAAAGTTTTTAAATTAAAGTGGTTAGAGAAGTTCCTTGGTTATTATTAGAATTTTGGTTGTTAAAAGAGGATGTGTGGGCTGATATTCTTTTCTTAATTGATGTTGAAGTAGCGCCGATATATGTATGTACTTAATTAACAGCTCGAAATCTAAAATTAATATTAATTTGTTGATTTGAACTGGGAAAATAGTGTAAATTTTGTTCATTGTGATGAACAAAAGGCGGGGCAATGATTGTATTATTCTCATTATTATTATTATTATTATTATTATTATTATTATTGCTAGTTGTATGATTGTAAATAGAGGGGCTGCTTGAATGATTTAATGGATTAGTAAATATATCAGATGGAGGGTAGGAAGAGGGATAATATGATGATAAAATATTAGTGTCTGTTATGGGAGAATTGCGTGGGAGCTCAGTAATAATGCAAGAATATATAACATCTTTATGGATGCAATCATTATTGAGTGGGCAAAGATGTTTGTTATTACAATTGCAGTTAGTTTTGGGTTTAATTGGGAAAGGGATTTTTTGGTCTGATTTAATTTTTTTGTTATAAATATTAAGATTCTTTGTTAATTTGTTAATTTGTTAATTCTAAATTAGCATAGTTGAATAAGAAATCCTTATTGAATTTCTATTAAAAATAGAACTATATCTGTGTGGGTATTTTAAAAAGTTTTGTACAATGTTAAAGAATTCCTTAGGTATCTTGGTTTTGACATTTACGCTAAATGGAGGATTAAACTAAATATTTTTCTTTCTCCTGATGCGATTGGGTGGGTTAGAGGTATTACGATTAGTATGTTGGTTCGGATTATATATGTAGAGTGGTTCATTGCTATTGATAGCGGCAGATATTGTTATTTGAACTGGTTTCTTGCGAGTCATACTGTGTGATTACAGATTTAAGACGGCCAACAGAAGGAGCATAATGGTTGTATTTTTTCTTTTTATTGTATCCTGAAATTCCTTGAGGCATTATTGAAGAAAGTAGCATTTTTATTAAAGTTTTTTTATCGGCAGAAAGAGTAGACATTCTTCCCCTTTCCTCTTACTAAAATAAAAACTTTGAGACATTGATACTGGTTATTTCATGATAAACACACCAATCAAATAACTCACATTCTATCATTTTTCATAATTCTTGGATATGTTACTAATTTCGACAATCATTTTCGATGATTTAACACGCATAATCGCCCCTCTCTTACTAAAATAACAACCATGCGACATTGTCTAGGGTGTCTATTTCATTACAAATATGCACATCAATAACTAACATTTCATAATTTTTCATAATTCTTGGATATGTTACTAATTTCGACAATCATGTTTCATGAGTTAACCCACATAATCCCCTTCCTCTTACTAAATTAATACATGTGAGACATTGTCTGTGCTGGTAATTTCATTACAAACACACAAATCACATAACTCACATTTCATACTTTTTTACTTTTCTTGGATATGTTACTAATTTCTACAATCATTTTTAATGATGGAACCCACATAATCGACCCCCTCTTAATAAAATATTAACTTTAAGACTATATATTGGCTGTTCATTTCATTATAAACACATCAATCCAATAACTTACATTTACTCACTTTTCATAATTCTTGGATATGTTACTAATTTCGACAATCGTTTTTCATAATTTAGCCCACATAATATCCTTTCCTTTGCTAAAATAATTATTTGTGACATTGTCTGGCGTGTTATTTCATTATAAACACACCAACAAATAACTCGTATTTAATCATTTTTCATAATTCTTGGATATGTTACTAATCTGGACAATATTTTTTCATGATTTTACGACATAATCACACCATCTTCCTAGCACAAATATCCACCCATCTGATCCGATCCCAGGAATTCTTCTAGGAAACATCCCACCCATGTCATCCAATCCCAGGCAACGTCGGGTATTTTGCTAGTACATATATCAACCTTTCTTATACAATCCCCGGCAACGCTGGGTATTATGCTAGTACAAATATCCAGCTATGAAGCCATATCCTAGAGCGTTCACTGGCATAATATTACATTTTTAATGATGTAACCCATTTTGATTAAAAGGTTTTTATCGGCTGAGAGCGTAGAAATTCTTCCAGAGACGGATGGTACTATAGATTTTATAATTGAGTTTGGGGTGGTTAGAAGACTTATGGACGTATAAAAGTCTCAGTGTTAAGATTAAGTTTAAGTTCTAGAAAATTTTAAGTTCTTTTATTTATTTCGATAATTATAGAAAGGCCAAAGTTGTTAAAACAGTTATGTAATTTTTTAATTGTTTTGTTGTACTCTCTTGGCCTGGTTGTTGTAGTGAACAGGGCATCGCCTTGAATATGTTTAACGTGGTATTTAAGTTCTTTCAGTAAGAAGAGTCCCACTAAATCCGTAACTTCTGCAGAGTCAGAAGAACCCTTTAATATGTCAAAAGTATTGAGGGTGTCTTTTCTAGTCCAAAGCTTATTGTATAAGGGGGTTTCTGGCTAGGAGAATTAATTTAATTTCTAAATGAGTTAAATCAGAATTTCTTTTAGCAAAGATTAGAGCTTATTTAAAAGGATAGGAGAAATTGATTGATAATAATTGTTGATGTCAAAGGTTATGAAGTTAAGGAGGTGTTTATTTTTAAGGGAGACAAATCAATTAATTACGGAATCTGAATTTTGCCAAAAGAGGGAAACTAACCGTTCCTTTAATAGAGGGGATGATTCTCTATAAGATGTTTTTGCTTACAGAAACCAAGTCAGAGCTAAATGAGCAGATCAATCTGACGGAAGGGTTGTCATAAAAATAAAGCTTATGGTCCTTTAGGGTGAATCTAGGGGGACCAGGAGAAATTATTTCGGTGAAGTTATGAATGTTCATAGAAGTCAGTAAATGTTTAGCCTCAGAGTTAATAGAATCTAAAATCTTACGAGGGACTATTTTATAAGATTTATTAAGATCTTTATACACAAGTCTTTTATATGTAGGATAGTCAAGTTTTTTTTAGTCTTATCAGCAGGGACGAATATATGTTTTAGTCTTATCAGCAGGGACGAATATATGTTTATTCTTGTTAACTTTCTCGACAAAATTATTTATTTTTCGAGTAACCGGATTATAATGGTGTGTTTGTTTCTTAAATCTAAATTTTTTTAACTAAATTTAACATGGAATTCTCAAACTCCTCAAGGTAAGGGTTATATTTGGGGTGGGCAGTGGTTTTTAATCCGTAAAATTTGGCAGCAAATCTTTCAATTTTCTTTTGTTCGCTTTGAGAGTTAATAGGGAGTTTATTTGTTAAGATTTCTGGGTGAGGTTGGTCTGCAGACGAAATAAGCGCTTTAAGTTTATTGTAAATGCTTAAGTCATGGTCATAAGCTTTCCACCTTATATTTTTAGGTATATATATATATATATATATATATATATATATATATATACTGTAGAAGCTTTAATGTACGTACGTTTCAGTTTCCAGATTATAAATTATTCGATCGGGAGATCTCATGGATATTAAAGGCGATAACATATTACGAACTACGAACATTAAATTATTATATAGACATTAAATTATTATATAGACATTACATCATTTTATAGACATTAAATCATTATATAGACACGATAATTTAATGTTCATGATATGTTATCACCTTCTATCCTTGTTTTTATTAAATAGGATCTCCCGATCACCGAAGATGCAATGTAAAATAAATAAATAAATAAATAAATGGCGTCCCTTTGAGACTAAATTTACCAAATTACTCAGATAAATACTTTTACAGTTTTTAAAAAAGGGTTACAATAGTATCGCGGGGTTTCCATTCAGACTGAACGTCCACAGAATGTCTAGCAGCAATATATAACATATGAAAAGTTGCCAGTGTGGAATTTCCACAGGTCCTGCTAGTATATATAACTGTTTTAAGTATGTGCAATAATTTGATTTGGCTAAGAGTTTCTCTTTTCTTGCGAAGGTGTTCAAAACAATAAGTGCTTTTTTTTTACACGGTGGTCACCACTTATCAAGGCCCGGAAGCCACTCAGGGATAAGTACGTTAGTGTGGAGATTTCATGAAGTGTTTACTTAAGGGGGCGGTTCATTAGGAATTTGTTAACGTTTGATTTGAAGACATCCAAGTTGTAGTCAGGTGGGAAGCAGGCAGACGGAATAGAGTTCCACAGGCGTGCACTTCTAAGAAAGAAGCTTTTTTCATGGAATCCACGCTTTGATTTAGGCACAGATAAAGAGTGGGGGAAATTTTTCACATTGGATTCGGCTAGACGGGTGTTTTTCGTGAAAGATTGGCGAGGAGGGACCAGAGATTGGAGTTCAGACGAGCACCTGTCATGGAAATAACGATAAAACAAGGATAGGCTCGCAACGTGCTATTCTCATTTAAACTAATTTTCCCAACGATGACTGCTGGAACGAGAGTGCGCTACCCCGTGGATTAAATGAAGGTTTTTCGTTCGAAAATTCCGTGCAGATTTTCGAGTTCGACAGTAAGATAAGCTGTGTTCGACAAAATACAACTGAAGAAAGTCGGAGGTTACATCGGCTAAAACGTTGTGAAAATAACAGCAAAAATAAGAGCACTAGTCTAGAGAACCCAAATAATGCGAATTCACTCACAGCGCAACATTTTAGGCACCGCCAAAACTGAGGGGGAGGGCAGGTCAGTACTTTTTGACGGACCGTCTTTTTAAAAATCTACCAAAAATCAGGTAATTATCCAATCAATACGAAATTTTCAGCGATTATTAAGAGAAGAATGAACTTTATAACAGTGTACTTATTTTTCATAAACGATATTTATATATATATTTTTTTGCTTACAAAACCCCCCCTTGTTTTGAAGTGGGAACAAATATGCTTAAAATAATCATCTGAAACTGAACACAACATATTGTGTTGTTGTAAGGGACAGAATTATAGATAAAAAAAAAATTGTTTGCATACCTTATTTTGACGTCTGAATATCAGAACTTCGATTGTGTTTAATTATCCCGCTTTTGAGTTTTGAAGTGTGAAATTCGGTGAATATGTTAAGTAAAATAATTAATTTAAGTTAAGCAAAACAAAAAAAAAAATTTTTAATATTTATACGAAAAAAGCCATTTTAAAATCTTTGATAAATAAATTAACAATTTTTTTTAGCATGACCATTATTAAACAGGGCATGCTTTGAAGAATCGATACCCAAAAAAAAAAAAAAAAAATTCGATAAATATTGTGCCCTTTGTGTTAAAAATAGCATCATTTTTTTCGATCCCGTTTGAAAACGTTTGCCGCCTTTCGACTACGGTGGACCAAACGCGCTGAAATAATTTTTTTTATTCTGCTTTAAATTGCCCCCCCCCCCATTTTGGGGAGCCTGGCCCCCACACACATACACATTAAAAACCAAACTCATACAAATGGTTACCCATCTGGTACTGGCCAGCCTCAGCTTAATAATACATTGAAATTTTCGTCACTGAAAAATAAGTTTTTTTGGCCTGTTTGGTCTTCCATAGTTTGCTTCTTATCAAACGCAAACGTAAACAGTGTCGATCTAGACTCTAGATCGACGCGAAATAATCGGTTACATGTATGAATAAGTGGAATTATTTGAAATTCAGGTACTTATATTATAATATTTTTGCATATTCTCTTAGAAAATCATCCTAAATCTTAGTTAGACAATAAATAAATAAATTAATTATTTCAAAAACCTTTTTTTTTTTTAAATATTTATGAACGTTTTTTGTGCAAGACAAAAAATGTAAATTGTTAATTTTTTGGGAAAATTTAACATTTAAAATTTAATTAAAAATAGTAGAAAAAGTTTTACATTATTCTGTTTTCTATATGATAAAATTCAGGGTTTTATCTTTCTGGAAAAAAAAAGTTACTCAGAAATAATGGATTTTAATAAATGTAATTTCGTTTTAAAAAACAACAACTTGATTTTGCGGCCATTTTTGGCGGTGCCTACATTTATTTTGTTTTAGAATTCTGTGAAGGCTAAGAAATAGGTTTCTATTTGTATGACATGACGTCAGACCCGCATTGGACTGCGCTTAGTGTAAGCACAAGGGAAAATGGATTGTTCCGTTGAAGGGGAAAGAGGAAAAACCGCCCCAAAAACTGATAAAAAGAAATAAAGAAGAAACGGAAAAGAAATATAAAATTTTTTAAAGTTTTGGTTTTCTGGAGTTCATGGCCACCGCCGCCACGAACGTTCGATATGGTCCTCCATTTCTCTGTCAGATTTTGGTTCCTTGCCATTTCTGATGTTCTTGAAATAGCTTTTTGGTTAGGGACCCCCGAGAAGATTGAGGGGTCAAATCATGATTTTGTTGTACGGGTGACTTGGTTACGTCAAAGGGAATTTCGGGAGACGAAAATGATCATGTTGTAGATGTCAGATTGAGAAGAGCGGATGTAGTGTCAGGGGGAGGGTGGTTACTGAGGAGAAAGGTGGGTGATCAGGAGAAGAGGAAGAAAAGAAGGAAGAAGATAAAGAAGATAAAGAAGAGGAGAAGGGAGGATGGAAGAGGAGGTTAGGGTTGATGAGGAGCAGCGAGCGAAAGATGGATTGAAAGCTGGAAGGGAAAAAAGAGGATTCAAAGGAAAAGAAAGAAATGGAAGAAAGATATGAAGAGGGAAGAAGAAGAAAAAGAAAAAGAAGAAATGTATAAAGGAAAGAAGAAAAAGAAGCTTACAAAGGGAGAAGAAAAGAAAAGGAAGCAAAAGAAAGAAAGAAGCAATATATAAAAAGAAGAAGAAATATATAAAATAAACAGAAGAAGAAGAACAAAGAAGAAAAATAAATAGAAATAAAAAGAAAAAGAAGAAATATATGAAAGAAGAAGAAAGATATAAATAAAGAAAAAGTAGAAGAAAGATATAAAAGAAGGAGCAGAAGAAAAAGAAGAAAAAGAAGAAGATAGATATAAAGGAAAAAGAAGAAGAAAAAGAAGAAGAAAAACGGAGAAGAAAGATATAAAAGAAGAAGAAGAAAAAGAAGAAGAAAAAGAAGAAAGATATAAAGGAAAAAGAAGAAGAAGAAGAAGAAGAAGAAAAAGAAGAAGAAAAAGGAGAAAGGTATAAGGAAGAAAAAAGAAAAGGAGGAGGACGTAGAAGAAGAAAAAGAAGAAGAAGAAGAAAGATATAAAGATAGAAAAGAAAAGAAAAAGAAAAAAAAATGAAAAAGAGCAAGTAAAAGAAAAATATAAACGAAGAAAAAAAAGAAGAAATATATAAAAGGAGAAATGAAAAAAGAAAAAAGCTACGATAGAAAGAACATCGACCTCGGGAAGATATTTCTAATAATTAAATAGAATACGTAATAAAAGGCGTTTAGGTCCGAAAAAAAGACAAAAAAAAAAGAAATGGACAAATAAGAACAACTATTAAAAAAATCCAAATGGGAGGAAGTAGTTCTTCCTCTAAAAAAAAAAAAAAAAAAAAAGAAGTAAAAAGAGAAAGAAATCAAAAATTTGATTTCGAAAAAAAAAATGAGTAGGAGAGAAAGTAAAAAAGGGGGAGAAGAAAAAGAAAGAGAAAAAGGTATAAAAGGGATAATAAAAACAAGAAGAAGAAGGAGGAGGAGGAGGAGAAGAAGAAGAAGAAAACGACGATGAGGAAGAATAATAATAAAAAAAGACACGAACTAATAAGACATGTATCAAACGAGAGTTCATCAATAAAGGCGATGAAGTGGGGTGGGGGGAGAATGGCTTAAAAATAAAGATACCAAAACATCTAAACATATCAATAAATAAAAATAATGCGCACGGAATGAAAAAAAAATAAACTAAAACAACACAACAGAACACGACAAATTTTGGATTTAGTTATGGATAAAATGGGAATGAAAATAGAGAGAGAGAGAGAGAGAGAGAGAGAGAGAGAGAGAGAGAGAGAGAGAGAGAGAGAGAGAGAGAGAGAGAGAGGGTGAAAAGGGGGGGGGATTTGATGAATAAAATGGTTTGGGCAGTGGCCAGAATGGGCGCCCGCACGAGTTCATGTCCGACTTAAGCCGCTTCCTCACTTTGTCATAAAATCTTACCAAAGAGGCCGACACGCTCGCCGCCGTTCGGATTTGACATGCAGAGGCTCCCTTGCCCAAAAGGAAGCCGGGTAATGACGATGCGTTTATATCAAGAATATGACATCTTCATTTGACAAAAGCAGAGAGAGGCGAAGAATACACTCACATGAGAGAGAGAGAGAGAGAGAGAGAGAGAGAGAGAGAGAGAGAGAGAGAGAGATTTTCTTGTCTCATCAAATCAACGTCTTAACTTCTGATAAATATAAACCAACGGCAAACACTGTCCATCATCATTCTATCTACCACTTCTTCTAAACACAAGTATAAATACATCAATACTAGCTGACCAACCGGGCATTGCCTGGTACACTAAAGTTATTTTGGATTTTTATTCTTATTTGTTTCACATTTCTAAACTTATATCGAAAAAGAAATTAAATTTTAGTTGTAATGTAGACAGCTCCTATGATATTTTTTTTAATTTGATATATGTGTTATCTATGTTTGTGTGTAAACTGATTTGTCCGTCCATCCAGCGCGGTCGTAGCCGAGATTAAACCTACTACACGAGTTTGTAGTGTTATTCAAATCTTGTCGGTAGCTTAATACTTCACCAGGGCTATCAAGGGTATTTTTTTATCGTGAAATCACTAAATGGGGTGCTTACCACGGCTTAAGAATGTCTCATCTACCCTGATAGAATGATAGACCGCGCCAGTTTCTCAACCTGGTATTTTACCTTGCGGTTCATACAGCGACTCGCTATCTGGTACTTGTCAGGCACAACGTTTCGTAACTTTGTCGTGTTCGGTAATTATGCAAAGCTATTTCGGGTTTGTATTACTGTACACATAGATTCGAAAAAGTTAACAAAAAACAAATATATAACAAATAAATGTTATCAAAGGTAAGATAAGTTACTTTTCTTCCAAACTGGATATATTTTTCGTGTTTTTATTCAATGTAACTTGTTTATTCAGCTCGAAAAACATACAGTGTTTACCGATGTATTGGAAAATTTAAAATGGCGCCCGACTTTCTCTTTAACACAGTAAGTTTGGGAAAAGGTGTTATAAATAATAAACTAGACAAAATACTTTAAAAAACCCACCGAATATATGTCAACCTATGTCGCAGTAACATATATTGAGCGAGTTTCTAACAGTATTTTGTCTAGTTTTATATTTATAGCACCTTTTCCCAAACTTACCGTGTTAAAGGGAGAGTCGGGTGCCATTTTGAATTTTCCAATACATCGGTAAACACAGTATGTTTTTCGAGCTAAATAAACATGTTACATTAAATAAAAACACTGAAAACATATCCAGTTAGGTAGAAAAGTAACTTATCTTGCCTTTGATAACATTTATTTGTTATATATTTGTTTTTTGACAACTTTTTCGAATCTATGTGTACAGTAATACACACCCGCTATTTCATATTATATTATATATATTATAAATTGTCGTATTTGTATTTTCAGTTGCCTACACCGAGAATTGAACCTTTGAACTTCAGAAGAATGCCACTTTTACAAGTTAATTTCCCCAAGAATATATTGTAGCTAATGCATTATAATTAGGCACCGCCAAAACTGGGGGGGGGGGGGCAGGTCAGTACTTTTTGACGGACCGTCTTTTTAAAAATCTACCAAAAATCAGGTAATTATCCGATCAATACGAAATTTTCAGCGATTATTAGGAGAAGAATGAACTTTATAACAGTGTACTTATTTTTCATAAACGATATTTATATATATATATTTTTTTGCTTACAAAACCCCCCCTTGTTTTGAAGTGGGAACAAATATGCTTAAAATAATCATCTGAAACTGAACAAAACATATTGTGTTGTTGTAAGGGACAGAATTATAGATTTAAAAAAAAAAAAAAAAAAAAGTGTTTGCATACCTTATTTTGACGTCTGAATATCAGAACTTCGATTGTGTTTAATTATCCCGCTTTTGAGTTTTGAAGTGTGAAATTCGGTGAATATGTTAAGTAAAATAATTAATTTAAGTTAAGCAAAACAAAAAAAAAATTTTTTTTATATTTATACGAAAAAAGCCATTTTAAAATTTTTGATAAATAAATTAACAATTTCTTTTTAGCGAGCCGAATAATGCATGACCATTATTAAACAGAGCATGCTTTGAATAATCGATACAAAAAAAAAATTCGATAAATATTGTGCCCTTTGTGTTAAAAATAGCATCATTTTTTTCGATCTCGTTTGAAAACGTTTGCCGCCTTTCGACTACGGTGGACCAAACGCGCTGAAATAATTTTTTTTTATTCTGCTTTAAATTGCCCCCCCCCCCCATTTTGGGGAGCCTGGCCCCCACACACATACACATTAAAAACCAAACTCATACAAATGGTCACCCATCTGGTACTGGCCAGCCTCAGCTTAATAATACATTGAAATTTTCGTCACTGAAAAATAAGTTTTTTTGGCCTGTTTAGTCTTCCATAGTTTTCGTCTCATCGAAAGAAAACGTAAACAGAGTCGATCTGAACTCTTCGGCGACGCGAAATATCTGGTTACATATATGAATAAGTGGAATTATTTGAAATTCAGGTACTTATATTATAATATTTTTGCATATTCTCTTAGAAAATCATCCTAAATCTTAGTTAGACAATAAATGAATAAATAAATTATTTCAAAAACCCTTTTTTTTAAATATTTAAGTACGTTTTTTGTGCAAGACAAAAAATAACAATTGTTAACTTTTTGGGAAAATTTAACATTTAAAATTGAATTAAAAATAGCAGAAAAAGTTTTACATTATTCTGTTTTCTATATGATAAAATTCAGGGTTTTATCTTTCTGGAAAAAAAAAAGTTACTCAGAAATAATGGATTTTAATAAATGTAATTTAGTTTTAAAAAACAACAACAACTTGATTTTGCGGCCATTTTTGGCGGTGCCTAATTATAATCATTTCAAAAGTTTGGAGTTGAATGTAATAGCCGAAGAAACAAGCGCCCACGTGCGTGTGACTTGTGTGGCTATACAACTTACCTTCAGGTGGAATCTGAGAGAGAGAGAGAGAGAGAGAGAGAGAGAGAGAGAGAGAGAGAGAGATTAAAGATGGCGGCGGTGGCTTTATAAGGTGTGGTCTCGTAGAATCGCACGAGATCACACCACTCACCGGACACATATGCAAATGAAATGCACTCAGTTGTTTTAATAAAACGCTTGTTGGCAGAGGTGAGAGTGACA
>NC_136497.1:132275339-132312839 GCF_053919585.1 Euprymna scolopes
TCATACAGCAGCTGTTGTTTCATCATTGTCTTTTAGAAAATGGGCTCTTTAAACGCTACGTAAACACGGCGTTCGGAAATGAGGACTCATGCGAAATTCTTAACAAACCTTGAGAGTGAAATTTGTAAACACATCGAAGCGTTTCAAGGCGATTATTGGGATACGTGCTTTCACAAAAACCAACAGCAGTTTGTCCGATAAATCGACCGTTTCACGCGGCGTAGAGGTTGTCTTTAACATGACGCAAGTTAAGGAAGCCATGTGATTAACTTTAGCGATAATGAAAATCTATAACTAAATCGTTTACTAGCAGGACCCGTGGAAATAACATAGTCGTGTCTCTTATCTGTTCTATATTGTTTCCGTTCTCATGCAGGTTTGTTTACGTAACACTTGCAGGATTCAGTGATATATTTCCATCTTATGAACGTCCGGTGCGAACGCAGACCCCACGATGTAACTGTACCAACTTTATTCAAACTGAAATATATTTATCTAAGTTCTTTTTTTTAATAGAGTTTCAGAATATATTCATTATTTAAGTCTATTTCCAAAACCCTTGTAGGATTTTGCGGCATATTTTTAGTCTATGGACGCCCAGTGCGAACGTAGAACCCGCAATATTATTTGTTCACACTGAAATGTACTTATCTAAGTACTTTGATTAATGTAGTTTCCGAATATATTCGCTTACAGAGGTCTATTTCCATAATCCTTGCACAAATTTGTGACATATTTCTATTTGGTTGATATTCGGCGCTAACAAAGACCCCACGATATTATTGTGTTTTTTTTTAAAATGAAATATACGTATCTAAATAATGTTGTTAATATAGTTTTAAAATATATTCGGTTATTGGTGTTTATCTCCAAAACTTCTGTATGAATTTGTGACATAGTTCCATTTTATTGAGGTGCGACACAAGGGCAGGCCCCCACAGTATTATTTTAGCATCTTTATTAAAACTATGTACCTCCAGAATATATTTTGTCACGGAAGTCTATTTTCGAAACCCTTGTATGTGTATATTTGCCAGGTAGTTTTTGAAAATCTTTTTTTCCAAAGTCTAGTTGCTCCTTTAATTACTGGAATGATGGAAATCTTCCCAAGATTCCAATTTCTTTTTTTTTTCTCATTCTTGTTCAATATTTTTACGCCAGGTTTAATAGCATTCGTTTTCTAGGTATATAGACGCATGAAATTGCAGAGTCATAGCGGAAGCTGTATGACTTAATCTCAACTGTTCTTTCTGTTTTGTTTTACAAAGGAATCACCACTTATCAAGGCACAGAGGCCACTCGAGGATAAGGTTAAAAGCGTGTACATCGGTCAAAAGGAAAATATCATAGTAATCGTTAGAAGTGTAAATTTGGTAAAATTGGATTATTTAAGGGGAACGGCTCATCAAGAACTTTGTTTACATTGGACTTGAATTCGGTCATATTGTAATCAGCTGGAAAGCAGGTAAACGGAAGAGAATTCCACAGGTGTGCAGTTCTAAGAAAGAAGCTTTCCAAGACTTGCTATTACATTCAATATTCAATTTTTTTATTGATGTTCTAGTGAAGATATTTGCATACTCCATTGTTTTGCATTGTAGAGTTGTCGTCCCCTAGCAGAATCATACAACTGGATCTTAGCTGATCCACACTCTCAACTTCTCTCAACTGGTTCAATATAATCTATTGATTGATGCCTCTGTTCAGTCTCGAAAACAAAGGACACCTCCTGTAGGGGCAGCTGCGCGTGTAATTGTGAGGCAAGGGTTGCGCAATCTCTAACCACACTTCTCACGTGTAATTATGTGGTAATGCACCTGATATTTTCTGGCATCGTTCGTCACCTATTCAACATATGCTAAATTTGAATCTAGTTTGTTCCACAAAGTTTTATGATATCTTTTTTTTCATAGAATTGTAAGGTTAAAGTACAGAATAGGTACAAAGCACCCTCCTCTCCCCATGTTAGGAATGGCTTTCTAAAAATAACATTACTATTTCAGCATGGATCAATAAGTGCACTGGTACCGCTCATTTTACATTAGATTTATATAAAAAAAGTGATTCCCACTTTTGGAAAAAGTAATTTCCTCATATCATGAAATCTAATCCTTTTCGCCACTTTTGAAGTATATATTCGTTTTCAGCATACCCGAAAAACTATAAAAGTTTTCATTCCACACTTCTTCTGAATCGGCATGTTTGAGTCCAGTGGCAAGGAGAAGTTCCCGGACGACTGGAAACAATGCCGAGATAAGTGGAGAGCACATACAGCACCTGGAAGTTCCAAATGGTCACCCATTTAGTATTGACCAGGTTAAATGTTGCTTAACTTCGGTGATCCAGCAGGAACCGGTGAAAAAGAAAGCTGATAGTTTAGTGTTTCTCAAGAACTTACCCAGAAGAATTTTGTAAAAACCCATATGCATTTTCAAATGTCAGGCCAAAGATACTATTATACATGAAAGGTGGATGAAAAAAATGCTTTAAATGTCGACAAAAATGACTACATTTGTTTGTGTTTGCCACCAAAAGACTGAATAATACAAAGGAAAAATGGGTCCATATTCTATTTTAGACAATGCAAAAAAAAAAAAAAAAAAAAAAAGAATATATCAGCTTTGTGGAGTTTGGTTTGACCAGTGTTATTTGGACTCTGTTCCGTTCTTAACAGCGGCCAAAAGTTGATCTGCTGACTTAAAACGCTATCCAAGTGACGTAAATTACGCTGAACACCCAGGTCTCTTACAATTCAGTAGTTGTTCAAAAAAAAAAAAAAAATCAAGAATTCCTTCCAATTGTTTCTAACAGATTATAAATGGAAGCTGCCTGAAATGACAGAAGAGTTCAATATCTCAGAAGTTAGTATAGTAATGTAATTATATTCATGCAGATATTCTACATGATTTATACTTGCGTAATATTTGCGTAAAAAAGTTATAGTAAACACAAACCTCTGTCTATATATATTTATGTATGCGTATATATATATATATTTAAAAAAAGTTTGCCTACCAAACTCCTCTGTCAGTTTTTAGTCTACAAACATGAAACTTAATATATAGGGTATTCGAATCGATACGAAACTTTATATTTGGATTTTAGCCGGGAAAAAATTGATACAAATGTGTGAAAAAAAATGTAAATTTGCCAGATGAAAATCGAATCTGCATGTGTAACGTAATAGCTATTGGCTCAGGTTTTAATTTTAGCCTTGTAGCCAACATGTCTTTATAGCTCAGGCAGGAAAAAGTAAATCGTAAGCTAAACGTTTCGGTTTCGATTTTCGGTGGTAGCGCACGAGTTATTATTTTTTAATCATGACTATATATTGAGTCCAATATAATATAATAATAAATACGAAATCTGCATTTATCAAAATATCATATTTAAGCGTATTGTATGACCAGAATACGTGGTCTACAAACTTGGAACTTGATATATAGGGAATCTGGGCATGTTGAACTATTTCAATTTTGTTATTAGCCCGTAAAACTAGTTGCTAAGGGGTTAAAACTGGAATATCCGTCAATAGCTCAAGCGGTAACGACGCTGTAGCGATCAATAACGGCTAAGGTTTGAGCGCTAAACGTTGTGGTTTCAACTCTAACCGAGGGCAACTAAGTCATAATTTTTATTACTTTTAAAATCATGACTATTTATTAAATAACAATATAATAATTGAGAATTGGCTCCCTAATAATATACACATAATCTGCATGACTTAAAATATACTATTTATGCGTATTTTACGACCGGGCAACGTCGGCCCACCACTCCTATATATTATCTACAAAAATAATAATCAATAGAGAATTGGATCGATAAGAATAAATACGAAATTTTCATTAATTATAATACTTATATTTAAGCATATTTTACAACCAGGCATGCTAGTATTGCTTCTGACACTAGTGACAATATTTTAAAATGCTTAGCATAGCTCTCCAGCCTTATTCGTTTCCGTCTAAGTTCACAGGCATATACAGTAGAACCCCGGGATACGGTGGCCCTAGGATACTGTTTTATTTCAGGTCACAATGTGGAATACGATGTTTTCCCGGCCCCTGGTTACGGTATTTGTCTAGCTTATAGTGTTATTTATAATGCTATTTAATTATATATATGTGTATTATATACTGTACTGAATTTTGTTACTACTTTTTTTTTTTACATAGGCATCACCACATTATCAAGGCCAAGAGGCCACTCAAGGATAAGGGTTAAAGAGTGTACAGTAGAAATTGGACAATATAGTAATCATTAGTAATGAAAATTTGGTAAATTTGATAACTTATATGGAACGGCTCATCAAGAACTTATTTACGTTAGACTTGAAGACAACCATATTGTAGTCAGCCGGAAAGCAGGAAAACGGAAGACAATTCCACAGGCGTGCAGTTCTAAGAAAGAAACTTTGTTCATGGAATCTATGTTTAGGTTTAGGCACAGATAAAGAGTGGGGGGAATTATTGATAGTGTTTACAGCTAGACGAGTGTTTCTTGTGAAAGTTTGGCGAGGGGGGCCATAGATTGAAGCTCAGTCGAACACTTTCCATGAAAATAACGAAACATCAGAGACAAACTCGCAACATCTCTTCTGTGAGATAGAGGTTGCAAGGAGGAGAAAAGGACATCTCCTACGAGGCTACGAAGTCTATTTTGAACTCTATCAAGGCAGGACAAGTCCTTTCTAGCAGCTCCTGCCCAGATGTGGCAACAGTATTCCATCCTTGGACGTACCTGGCTCTTATATAGATAGAGAATAGCATCAGCAGTGAGATATTTACCGGATCGATAGAAAGATCCCACCATTTTTCCAGCGGCCTTGGCAACAGATTTGATGTACGTGTTCCATTTAAGATCAGGAGTAATGGTCAAGCCCAGAAGCTTGTCAAAACTTGAGGCCTCCTGAAGACGAGAGCCATTCATTTCAATTGATGCCAGATGTGGATCAGAATGTTGATGATGTAAAGAGAGAAGCTTGGTTTTAGATTCATTAAAAGTAACCAACCACTCCTTTCCCCATTGTACTACGTGCTCAAGATCAGAGGAGAGAGAATTGGAGAGAACTTGGTCGTTTAATGTCTTAGATGTGCTACAATAAATGGTAGTGTCGTCAGCATAAATGTCTACAATGCCGTATCCCAAGGTTCTATTGTACAAATATGGAGAAATTTATGTTGTTAAAGACATAAATGTATATTTACGCATGCATAGAAATAACACGTTTACTCGGCGTACGTCTACCAAATTCCATTTTTTTTAAATGGTGACGCCTTAGCAACAATTTTACCGGCTGAAAGTCAAATCGAATTTGTTTCACAGGTCCAAATATCCGATATAACAAGTTTCAAGTCTCTAAACCAAACATTGACAGAATAGTTTGGTAGAGCCTGTTCCCTACACAGACAGATAGATAAAAATACACTTTTATATATACTCGCAGGCCGTCTAGCATTTCTTAGTCGTAAAATACGTTTAAGTATTATATTTTCATTCATGCAAATTTCGTATTTATTATTATAGATCAAGATTCTATTGATTATTATATTGTACCCAATATATAGTAGTGATTATTTATAGAAACAATCAGTATGTATTCATTATATTTATGTCAATATTGAACTTGTCTTACCTATACTCATCAGAAAATTCAGAAATTTTGTAATGTTGTAACCCTTTGCCTTGATCATAGCGCAGTATCTGTGTTAACCATGACAGGCAGAGCCAAGGGTCAAAACCTTATTATTATTATTATTATTATTATTATTATTATTATTATTATTATTATTATTATTATTGATTGAGTCGAGCGACGGGGAGTAGCTGGATCGATTATTATGATTAGAAAAATAAGCAATTCGATTGGGAAAAAGTGATAAAAAATAATAATATCGCTACAAAGGAATATAAAAATAGAAAATAGACGTAACCATGATTTTTTGTTTGCATAAACAAATAACTAGATCGGGGTTACATCAGTTGTTGGTATGAGACACGTGATGAGATGTAGATTTGAGGAGATTCTAGTCAGTCGTTAGCTGAACACCTGAGAGAACGGGCCACACGAGAGGAGGAGGTTGATCTCTCCATGACGCAGAGAGCGGCGTTGTCTCAGGCAACCAAAATATGAAAACGTTGTAATCTCTGAAGATGCCAGACGGAATCATGAAAATAAATGTTCGTATATAATCCAGATATGTGTTGTTTTATTTACAACTGTTAAAAAGAACTGTTTGTCTACAACTGGTTTGTGTTAGAAATCTTGCATAAATGTAAAAATATACACACTAGACGATCAACAAAATAATACACGCATTGAAACATACATGAATATACAGATAAAATATACATCAAACTATTAAACATGTACGTCATTGGGAAACGTATTCATATACACAACGTAACAATTTTACTTAGAATAAAAATAGGCATCATCAGGTAATATCGGAAAAAATTATATCGAAGAATTATCATCGTATATTTCTTAAGATAGCCATCTTTGCTTATTAAAGAAAATTAATATGCGATGTTAAAAGCTTAGCATTACTAGTATCTGCAAGTATAAAGAATAATATTAGGTTGGTGCAAAAATAACGTTTTTTTTATCAGATATGTATACGTCAAAAACGACATTGTTTTTGCACCAACCTAATAATTATTTAATTATAATTAACAAGCTCCTTCAACAATACTTAAGGATGGGCATTGTCTGCAGAATTAAAACTAAGGCAGTCAACTAGCGTGTATGCAATGTTCACGACTTCCTTTCGTGAGAACACCCTAGATTGTCCAAATGTATTCGCCCGAATTCGGCATTTCATAGTTGTTTATATATATATATATATATATATATATATATATATATATATATATATACACGCATTACAAACGTATATATATATACGCATTAAAAAAACACGCACACACACACACACACACACACACACACACACACATATATATATATATATATATATATATATATATATATATATATATATATATATATATATACACGGCGGTCCTGGATATGACCTAAAACTATATCCGATGGTGAGGGCCCCAGCTTGCAGGCCTTAGGGAGTGTGGAGCCACCCTTTAATTGCCATTGCCCCCAGGTCCACTATGACCCGGAGTGGTAGCACCTGTTAGGATCCCAACTATGGGTTAAATAGATTACGACTTAAAAAACAAATATACTATATTAAAAAAATCGTCCTTCAAAATCACCAGATTCGGCATTAAATAACCTGAAAAGGGTTGATATGCCGTAAAACAAAACAACCACCCAACCAACATACACACGGCATATTCGCGTTGACACACCGGTTCTCGTCAGCTCACCGAAGTTAAGCAACGTTGAGCCTGGTTAGTACCAGATGGGTGACCATTTGGGAATTCTGGACGCTGTATGTGCTCTCCCCTTATCTCGGCATTTGTTTCCAATCGTTTCCACTGGTATTTAATAATGTCGTCTCAGGAGAGGTGTGCTTGGAGATTGCGCACCTTCTGCCACAAAGATTTCACGCGCAAGCAACCCTTCGTGGGTATCCATAATCTGTCCAAGACTGAATGAGCCTGCTATATATATATATATATATATATATATATATATATATATATATATATATATATATATATGTGTGTGTGTGTGTGTGTGTGTGTGTGTGTGTGTGTATGTATGTATGTATGTATTATAGAGTGTAATAGACAGGGTCTAAATGAGCAAAGTCTCAGTAAAATATATTTAAAGGTGACTTGCTCTGAGTATTGCAGTTATGATAAGCTCAATAGGTGTAATTACCCAGAGCTATATAAGTATAAAGAATGTGAAATCATATATATATATATATATATATATATATATATATATATATATATATATATATATTTTTTTTTTTTTTTTGAATTAAGTGCTTTTTATACGTACGGATATATAAAACTACGACAGATGGCACAGGACTTTAATAAAACGGAAATAAAGAACGAACTGTTATACGCGTGACAAACGCAATGAGAACAAATGCTAGCGGAACGTGACAATGACGCTGGTCTTTGTATCATTCGTTCTGTTGAAAGGAAAGTCGCTTATTGAGACTGGGAAATTTATCGGTGGGAGTGACTTCCCCTTATTGTTCCTCATTTCTCGAATTGGAAAGAGTCGATCGCATTGTGTCATGGTTCGTGGATGCCGCTGTAACAGTTGGTACGGGCATTTGAACTGTTTTTTCTTTGTTTGTTTGTTTGCTTGTTTTTGTACATTGTGGACGAAGTTGAACAGAGAAAAGACGGGTACAGAGTTGAATATACAGCACACCACAAAAGGACGTATATTTTAAGATAGATCGATGGATATATTTTAGTATTATATTTCCGTCCCGATATACAATAGATACCGTCTGGGAATCTCTATAAGCTAACAGGATTATAGTGAAGCAAGGGTTGCGCAGTAAACAACCACATTTCTCTAGACTCAAATTGGCTTAAGTTAAGCCAAATATACATCTGCAAAAAAAAACAAAAAAAAAAACAAAAGCAACGCTGGAATAAGCAGAGAAATACTAATTGCCTTATTAAGGCCCGGGCTTTGCCTAGCCTATTATAACATAGAGGGGTTATAGATTAATAACTTGTCACAATTCTATTTTCAACCAGTTCACCAACTTCCCATATCTTCAGTTATTCGTAAATAGTCACCCACATAAGTACTGAGCAAGGTCAACATTACTTAACTTAAATAGTATGACATGTAATTTTTTTTAACAAGATGATGCGGCTATAGATTCATAAAAATAGCAGAAATATGTTTATATGTACGCTTATTACACTAAGGTTACAAGGTCCGCAGAGATGTTTTAAAGCTAATATATATATATATATATATATATATATATATATATATATATATATATTTATATATATATATATTTATATATATTTATATATATATGTATATATATATTTATATATATATTTATATATATGTATATATATATTTACATAAATATTTATATATATATATTATATATATATATTTATAAATATATTTATATATATAAATATATTTATACATATATATTTATATATATTTATATATATATATTTGTATTTATATATATATTTATATATATTTTTTGTATATATATTTATATATATATTTATATATATATATATTTATATATAAATATTTATATATATTTATATATATATTTATATATATTTTATTTATATATATATATTTATATATACATTTATATATATATATTTATATTTATATATATATTTATATATATTTATATATATATATATTTATATATTCATATATATATTTATATATATTTATATATATATTTATATATATTCATATATATATTTATATATATATATATTTATATATATATATTTATATTATAAACATATATATATATTTATAATATATATAATATATATATATATTATAAACATATATATATATTTATAATATATATATATATATATATATATATATATATATATATATAGTATTTTATATATATTTATCTGGCTTTCAAAACCCCGATAATTATTTTCGTTATGTTGACGACACTTTTTGTCCGTTCAACAATGAAACGGAAGCAGATACCTTTTTTGCATCCCTTAATAATATTCACCCATTTCTAAAATTTACTATAGAAAAGGAAAGTAATTCTTCCCTTCCTTTTCTAGATGTACTGGTGTGTAAAACACCTTCCGTTTTCTTGCCTTCCGTCTACCGTAAACCTACATTCACTGGTCTTTACACACGTTGGGACTCTTTTTGCCCCACCAAACAAAAATATAATCTTATCAACACCCTTATCCATAGAGCTTATATGATATGTTCAGATAACAAATTAAATGATGAAGTCAAATTTATTAACAAGACTCTTTGCAATAATGGTTTTCCATTGCAAATCTACAATTAAAAATAAAATTTCTAATTTTAATAAAATTAAACAGGCATCTGTCGACAAATGCCTTAGCTACCTATGCCTACCTTAATGTTAGTGAAATATTTGCCAAGCAAATTTCTTCTGTCGTACAACAATGTTACTTCGCATTTTTTCTTGTAAACCCATTTTGTCTTCAATTTGTAAAGACGTTCTCCCCCCCCCCTCCATAACAATTCTATTATTTATTTATTTAAATGTAGCTGCGGTGTGCGCTCCGTCGGGCGAACGTCTCAAAGATTAGATAATAGGGTTAAACAACATGTTTCATCCAAAATTCGAAATGGAAACTACCTACCTTCAGACGTTCTGAACAATACCCATGGCTCATCTATAGGAGAGCACATTATAAATAACCGTATTTGCGCTTTGAATTTTAGTGCGGACTTTTTTTTCCATCCTTAGTAAGTCGCACTCTCTTTACCATCTCAAAATTCTAGAAACTATATATATTAAGACTCTGAGACCTTCTCTTTGTAAACAAGAAGAGAATCTCTTAGGGCTTAATCTAGTTTCTATTTAATAATTGATCCCCCCCTTTTTTATATCCGATTCATTGCCCCCCCCCTTTCTTTTTAAAACGTAATTAAGCTCGATTTTAGCTCTGTTGAGCGAGTTTCGAAACCGGTCAGCTGACACATTCATTTTTATTTTTTAATTTCACAATCTAAAATAATGTTTTCGAACAAGTTTAAATTTAGTCTTTACATAGCCATAATAAAATTTTGTACCCCGAAATATATATATATATATATATATATATATATATATATATATATATATATATATATATATATATATATAAAGTTATTTAAGCTCCCCTCCTTTGGTAAAGTGCTATCGTAAAATGATTTCCCCCACTGCTTCATTAGCGTTAATGCGAAGCTGTCTCTTGGCTTGTAAATGCAAGGCGAAACGATAAAATTGTCGCCCTAAAGAAAAGAACGCTACATTTTATTGTAAAACTGTTCTTGAAAACAACTAATGCAAGTAACTGCATAACGTAGTAGAGGTGATGTATATTCAATGCAACTACCTTCAACCTTAATCACCGCCTCGATACGAGTTGGGAACTAGAAGCATGACTTTTCCACAAAGATCGGTGGGAGCTCGGCGAATATTTGGCGGATGGTGGCGATCAGGCTGCTTTTGGCATTGTAGGAGGTCATGTTGGTAATTTTGTCGACGTATGACCAAACGAAGTAGTTCATCAGGTTGAGTTCGGGGAGAAAGGGGAGCAGTGACTGACATAAGGTACAAAATCGTAGCACTCCTAAAGCCGAACCCTGGATCTTTTTAGACTTGTTAGCCGGCGCTGGGCCCTACTGCTGCACCCAGGTTCTGCTCACGGCCACCAGGGGATCAATAACTCCACAGCACATTCAGGTACACTTTGGTGCTGACATTCAAGCCGACTTCGAAAGTGGGAGGTGGCATGATGTGGCCCTCACTTAAAACCACCCCAAAAAGTTATAACCGTGGCCAGAAAGTTTTTCATTATCCTGAGCACGCCCCTGTTATTCGTGGCAATCTAGCGATGCATTTTGAGAGTGCTGGCAATGGTCCTGTTGTCATAACGAATCAGTAGTACAGCGGCGCATCTCCGATCTCCCTCGTTAAACATTGTGTCACTTTCAACCACGATCGAAGGCTCCTATCGCTCTTGGGATTTGTACACAACTGGTCAACTAGTAGATGGTCTGCAACATAAAAAGAAAATTGGTTTTTATCAAACGGAAATTCCTATGACGACAATTTTATCGTTCCACCTTATATATATGGTTGACTATTTTAAAAAGCGGATTACATACAATGATAGAAGATGTATCGAGACACAGGAATGGGTATGTTTGATCCTGCAGAACGGCGGTTCATTAAAATTGTGGTGTCTACGTTCGCGCCTGGTCCATCAAGTATGGAAATAAAAAATTAAAAAATTATAAAAAAAAAACGTTTACAAATCATTTTGATATAGATGTACATAAGGATACTTTGATAAATATGTTTTAACTTAAATAGGGTTGGTATAATAAAATTGTGGGGTCTGCGTTCGTGCCTGGCCTCCATAGAATGGAAACTTTAATAAAGACTTTTCATATTTATCTGCGTAAGTATACTTTGATAATTATGCTTCAGTTTGAAGAAATATGGTATAATAAAATGATGGAGTGTTTGTTCGCGCCTGACCTCCATAGAATGGAATATGTCAAAAAGTTTAACACGATTTTTTAATATAGATCCACAGAATATTGTGATAAGTGTTTCAGTATGAAAAGGTATGGTATAATAAATTATGGGGTTTATCTATTTTATTTTTACTTTCATCATATTTTGCTTTGGTTTTGATACCTCCGAATTCGAAGCTTTCTCTTTACAACCCTTCCTTTTCATAACCTATCATACTTTAATAAATCAGAGTCCATTTTCTGTAGGCTGTTTTTGAACCCAGTCAACGACGGGTACTTTTTTTTTTACACAGTGATCACCACTTATCAAGGCCCGGAAGCCACTCAGGGATAAGGGTTATTGCAAGTACATTACGTTAGTGTGGAGATTTGCTGAAGTGTTTACTTAAGGGGGCAGTTCATTAGGAATTTGTTAACATTGGATTTGAAGACATCCAAGTTGTAGTCTGGAGGGAAGCAGGCAGACGGTACAGAGTTCCACAGGCGTGCAGTTATAAGAAAGAAGCTTTGTTCATGGAATTTGTTCTGGAGATATTTCATGTTGAGGTTTTGGGATTTGTGGAATAGGTCGGCATACTTGGTTAGAGCAGTACAGAGAAGGAAAGTAAGAGAGAAAAAGACAGGAAAATTTTTTTTGTAGCACACGAAAAGGTAAAGCCGTAACAATTACCCATTAGTATGGCATCGAGAGGCCCCACCAGAGACTACTGCATGGTCCAGATCCACTCACCAAATGGCAATACAGCAGTCCCAGTACTTTGCGCCTGCTGATAGGACAGCCTCCTTAGTGGTTAATCCAAGGTTTTTGCTAGTATATATATATATATATATATATATATATATATATATATATATATATATATATATATATATATATATATATATATAAAATAGACATTTTTATCTATTACTTCTGTTTTTAATCTTTTCCAACTTCCAAAAAACGTTCTTCATTTCTGGTAGGAACTAGCTAACGTAATCGCCATATTTGTCGTAAATCATAGCACTTTTCAATCGTTCTGGACTAGGAATAGATTAGTCTAAGTAGTTTTGAATAATTTACATATATATATATATTTATTTATAACATGTATCTGTTCCTCAAACTAAACGCAAATTCTATGAGCAAAGTTTCTCCTCTAGAACGGTGGAACACAATACCGTCGGACTGCTTTCCAGTTGACTATAAAATGGTTGTTTTAAAGTCCAATGTAAACAAGTTCTTGTTAAGCTGTCCTCTTAAATAATTAAATTTTACGCAATTTCTACCACTAGCAATCACTACGTTGTTTTTTTCGCCGAACAGTCATTGATCCTTATCCTCGAGTGACCTTCTGGCCTTGATAAGCGGTGATTCTCTTGTAAAATAATAAATGCGTATGTGAGTATTCGGCAGCATAGCATTATGTGTGGGGTTATTTTGCTTCGGTTTGCCTGACCTCCTATTGCGTTGTTATCACTAAATTGTTAATTAAAGGGCCATATATATATATATATATATATATATATATATATATATATATATATATATATATATATATATATATACGTTGTTCTTTGTATAACCGGCAGTTGTCCTCATGTCCTAATGTCTATCAAAACAGACCGTGACTTTTCTGGTTGCTTTGTTGCGTGCGTGTCAAAATATACAATACACGTAACATTACGACATACCTGTTTTTGCTGCTGGTTGCTTCTGGGAGATCCTTCAACCATCTTGGGGAGCTGGAGCTGTTTTCAGGTAGACGCAAGAAATAGACCAAGATGTTGTATGGTTTTTATATATTTTATTCCCTCCCAGGTATTCGTCACATCAGAAGGGAGCGATCGATTGACTCTCACTTGTGGGATTTTCTGTGTCTATACTCCCGTTTAGTCCATCCGTCTTTCTCGGCATCTAGACTCCAACTAAACATTATTCTTACACAAACCAGAACACGAGACACATGACACGTCACGTCACTTTCCCATTTGGATACTTTCGGTGCAATTAAGCAGTCAATAGAGTTTGAGACCTGTCAAAACATGTTGTCATTCAAATCTCTGTTGTCCACTTATCAGTAGATAGATAGATGGATAGATAGATAGATATATAGATAATTAACTGCTTCTACCCGGTTATTATCCAACACTCGTATTAGCACATATGAATAGGTACGAGCAATTGAGTTTGTACGTGAATTTTGTAGAGTTCTTTTTCAGTTCGCCTCCCTCGGCCACAGGTAAAGAGGAAAGAAGTTATTTAGACTAAGGTGGTGTACCGGGTTTGATCTCTGGAAAATCTTCGTTTCGTTGAGCTAGCCACTGTTCTTATAGGGCTTACTTATTTGATTGCAAGAAAGGTGGGCTCTCTCTACCGCGCTAGAAAACTACTAACACCCGAAAGTATCCTGTACCTCTATAAGGCAACCATTCGCCCATGTATGGAGTATTGCTGTCACATCTGGGCTGGTGCATCTGCTACTAGTCTCTCGCTCCTTGACAAGGTTCAAAAAAGAGTCGCAAACCTGATAGGCCCTGAACTGGCATCTAAGCTTCACCTCTGTCCCATCGACGAAATGTTGCATCCCTCTGCCTCTTCTACAAGTATTTTAGTGGTTAATGCTCTAACGAACTGCAATTACTTGTGTCCCCACGACGTGAGCACCCTCGACAAACCTGACAGGCTGCTAAATCCCACCCCCACACTGTAGAGATCCCTAGATGTAAAAGATCTTTTTACTCCAATAGTTTCTTCCCCAGAACCGCTAGACTCTGGAATTCCATTCCAGGTCCCTGCTTCACCAACAGTACTGACGTGCAGAAGTTCAAGTGTAACGTGAACCAACATCTTGCTGCCCAAATCCCTACATAGTACCCCAGTAGTTGTTGCCCCTGATAGTAGCCCCCTACACCAAAGAGGCAATTTGCCTTGTTTGAGGTGAAAATGTAATAAAAAATATATATATATATAGGCTTGTTGAATTTGTGGTTTTAAACGATTTTCTATTTGTTTAAAATATTTATTTGACACATGTCTGTGAATACTAGAACTTGCGTTTGAAAGTGAAGAGAAGAGCGTATCTCGACCGATCCAGAGAGAGAAAGAGGGTGAGTATTCAAGCCAATCACTTTTTGCCGTTAGTGATCCAGGTATTGGGTTTCCATCTTCGTTTATGGTTTGTACTGCGGAATATGCGTAAAGGTAGTGTGTTTGCCTGTGCACCCGTGTCTACCTTCAGTTTGAGGCTGTGCGTACCTGGGTGGTCTGTCAATATAACGTTGATATTGACAAACGCTTCATTTTCTGTTGTTTTTTGTTTGTGCAGTGGATGTTCACTGTTAATAGTGCTGAATGTGAGGTGCTCCATCGCCGCATGTAGTTTTGTTGTGGCTCGGTCGTCATGTTCAGCAACGCTGTCGACTTTTCGGCCTGTTCCATGTTGTCTGTGCCTTGGCTGGCTGCGGCTTTTGTGCCAGGGTTTTTCTTGTTTCCTGGGTCTGAGTCTCGCTGAGAAGCACAATTTGGCCCAATGGCCCATTTTCTCGCAGGAGCTGCATATGTCGTTCTTGGCAGGGAAATGCTCCTTGCCAAAACGGTGGTCCCGTCCACAATTTTTACACAAGTTGCTGGTATTTCTGTTGCCTTCCTGGCGTTCACGACCACCGCGATTTATGGTGTCTATCTGTGACAGGCCATGTAGTTGGTGTATTTTGTTTATATACACAGCTGAAGCCTCATATGTGCGTGCTAATTTCACAACCTCTTCTATTGTGTAGCCCTTCGGCTTGTTCAACAGTTCTTTTTGTAAGTCCGGTATGGGCGTGTTGGCTATCAGTATTTCTACTAAACGTTCGTTCATTTCATGGTCTGTGAAATCGCATTTCTTCGCCTGTAAGCGACACCTGTTTAGAAATATGTCTGTCGTCTCGATATGTTTTTGTTGGTATATACTGAGTTCGAGCCCACATATACGGTGGTTGGTTGCCGGTTCCAGCTGCTCCAAAAATGCGTTGAAAATTTTGTTGGCGTCTCTCCGGTCTTCGTTTGACATAGACCAACTGTTGTATCTACAAATTCCTTCCTCGCCAGTTGCGAGTAGAATGATAGGCACTTTCTCTTCTTCTTTAGTTCCCTTCGCTGTGAAATAAAGTTCCAAACGTTATTGGAATATCTTGAATGACTCTGCAGTGTTAGGCGAGTCCCAGTCGAGAATGGGAACTGGTATCGATATATTAGCCATAGTAGCAGTAGTGTTGTTGCGAGCTTCAACGAGCGTGTGTGTGTGTGTGTTTTACGAAGTTTTGGTTCGAAAAGAAAAGAGAAAAATATATATATATATATATGTAATGTCTTACTTTTATCGTTGTTTTATTTTATTTTTCCCTTTATCTCGCCGCTGTCACCATGTCACGCTGTGTTAGCTCGTGTTGTGTGGTTGGTTAATAGAGAGAAACGAAAAGACGCGTGTTGTTAGTTTGAAATATAAAACATGGAGGCCTTTATTTCCAGTGCGCATGCGTGGTTGTTACAAAACAAGGATTGTCATGAAACGAAATGATAACGTTGTTACAAACCTAGGATTGTAACGAAACGAAACGATAACATCGTTACACTGGTTAATTGCCAATTGCTTTGACGCCGCTATTTTCAATTACAACAGGTGCTTCTCTGGTATTTACCTTCATTAAGCAAATACATGTCACCAAAAAACAAAATAAAAACACACAATATCCATAGCAACAAAAATATAAAACATGCAAAATAGAAATTACTTGAAACAAACAAAATAAACACTGATTTTTTAAAATTAGTACTAGCTGGACGTTGCCCGGCTTTGCGGGTTGTACGAGGGGCGGGCAATAAGTAATGTCCCTGACCCACTTCCAGTTGTCTAATCTAGCTGAAATTTTGCATGTGCAATGATTTATATCTCTACGGGTTATGTGGCTAATTACAACTTTGAACTAATTATGGTTTCTGTTTTACAGGTGTTTGGACTGAGTCAGGTGTGAAATGGAGCCTGTTGAATGTCGAGCAGTGATCCGGTTTTTGTATTTGAAAGGACGCACACCACAGGAGACTTTTGATGAAATGAAAGAAACTTATGGTGATAATTCCCCATCATATGACCTTGTAAAACGCTGGCATCGTGAATTCAAACATGGCCGGAAGTCTGTGGAAACAGCTGCCAGATCTGGTCGCCCCCCCCTTTTGCCATTGATGAGGCATCTGTCCGTCAAGTTGTGGCTGCCATTTTGGAAGATCGGCGCATTACTATTCGCCAAATAGCCCAAGATGTCAAGATTAGTACAGGGTCTGTGGAAACTATCATTCATGACCATTTTCATATGCATAAGGTGTCTGCCAGATGGATTCCCAGGTTGCTCACACCATTCCACAAGCGAAACGCGCCGAGTGCTCGAGGATAAATTTGGAGATGTGCCAAGAAGATGAGTCAAAGTTTTTCAAAAGACTGATTACACAAGATGAAACCTGGGTCCATCACTATGATCCAGAGACCAAAGCCCAGTCAATGCGATGGAAGCTCACCACCTCCAAAGAAGGCAAGGGTGCAGCCCTCCGCTGGCAAGGTCATGCTCACAGTCTTCTATGACCAGGACGGAGTAGTGATGACAGATTTTCTTGCAAAGGGCACCACAATTACAGGAGCCTATTATGCTTCACTTTTGAGGAAATTAAGGGAAGCTATCAAATCAAGAGGCGAGGCAAGATCAGCAAAGGTACCCTCCTCCTGCAGGACAACGCCCCGGTCCACAACTCGCGTGTCGCCAGATCAGAAGCACGGGCGTGTGGTTATGAAATCCTTCCCCATCCTCCCTACTCTCCTGACCTTGCACCCTCTGACTTTCACCTCTTCCCAGCCATGAAGTTGTTTTTGAAAAGAAAGCGTTTCCCAGATGATGCAGCCTTGATTTCTGAAATCACGTCGTGGTTAGAGGACCAACCTGGAGTATTCTACAAAAACGGTCTCCAGAGCTGCATCAAACGATGAAAGAAATGCATAACTCTGGGTTCTTCCTCTGTAGAGAACGACTAATAACTGTGCCAAGTTTCGTTGCTCTACTTCTATGGAAAGTGGGTCAGGGGCATTACTTATTACCTGCCCCTCGTACAGTAAACCTAAACATGATATTTTTATTTATGCAGATTGCATATGTATTATTATAAAATCAATCCTCTATTGAATATTATATATTACGAGGAATAATTTACCCGATAGACTAATTGAAAAAAAATAAAGTAAATAAATAAATAATGATAATGTCGTTCATTAAATTCTGTCTGTGTTTGTTTACAATATCACGTCAGCTAATATTTGGCTTGACGATCTTAAAAATAGTCTTTCTTCTCTTATAGATAAAAAAGAATAATTTTCCAGAGGATTTTTTTACGTTACACCGGCAAAGGCTACACCAGTGTAACGTAAAAAAAAAAAAATCCCCCGTAAAAATTATTCTTTTTGTTTCTCTATAAGAAAAGAGAGACTATTTTTAAGACCAGATGTTTTCAATTTTCCATACTTAATGAATGAATTTCTCTACAAAACATATCTAAGAACACTGCCAGACATATAAATTAGATTTGTGTGAAATTTGCAAAAGATAAACTTAGTTGTTTCGGAACCTATGAGGAAGGAACTCGCACGCACGCGCGCACGCGCACACACACAGAGTAACTTTTATATGATAGTAGAATAGATATACAAGCAAAGCAAAGATACGCACTATCTCTAATATAAAACGAACAAAATATAACTGGTTGCTTTAAAGTAGTGGTGAAACTGGGAGTAAAAATAAGAAGTTAAACCCATGTAACTATCAAGAATGATAAATTGATGCGTTGATGGAGATATGCGCATGCGCGAAAACGCACGAACGGGGACCGAGCATACGTAAACATAAAATACCGTGATTGACCGTCTAAATACATTTCTCTTTGTTCCGGGTCGACCATTACTTGTTGTTAATTTTGTTGTTGTTGTTTTTATTATTATTATTATTATTATTATTATTATTATTGTTGTTGTTGTTTTTTGTTATTATTATTATTGTTATTATTATTATTATTGTTGTTATTGTTGTTTTTTGTTATTATTATTATTATTGTTGTTGTTGTTGTTGTTTTTATTATTATTATTATTATTATTATTATTATTATTGTTATTATTATTGTTGTTGTTGTTGTTTTTTGTTATTATTGTTGTTGTTTTTGTTATTGTTATTATTGTTATTATTATTATTATTGTTTTTATTATTATTATTATTGTTGTTGTTGTTGTTGTTTTTTGTTATTATTATTATGCTGTTGCTATTGCTATTATTGTTGTTAATTTTGTTGTCGTTGTTGTTGTTTTTGTTATTGTTATTATTATTATTATACTGTTGCTATTGCTATTATTGTTGTTAATTTTGTTGTTGTTGTTTTTGTTATTATTATTATTATTATTGTTGTTGTTTTTTGTTATTATTATTGTTGTTGTTTTTGTTATTATTATTATTATTATTGTTGTTGTTTTTGTAAGTATTATTGTTGTTTTTGTTATTGTTATTATTATTATGCTGTTGCTATTGCTATTATTGTTGTTAATTTTGTTGTTGTTGTTTTTGTTATTGTTATTATTATTATTGTTGTTGTTTTTTGTTATTATTATTGTTGTTGTTTTTGTTATTGTTATTATTATTATTATGCTGTTGCTATTGCTATTATTGTTGTTAATTTTGTTGTTGTTGTTTTTGTTATTGTTATTATTATTATTATTATTATTGTTGTTGTTGTTTTTTGTTATTATTATTGCTGTTGTTATTATAACTACTGTTTTTGTTATAATTCTGGTTGTTATTGTTGTTGTTGTTATTATTATTGTTGTTGTGATTATTGCTATTGTTGTTATTATTGTTGTTATTATTATTGTTGTTACTATTAATATTGTTATTGTTGTTATTATTGTTTTTATAATTATTGTTATTGTTGTAATTATTGTTGTTATTATTGTTGCTGGTATTATTATTGTTGTTGTTATTATTGTTATTGTTATAATTATTGTTGTTGTTATTATTATTGTTATTATTATTATTGTTGCTGTTGATATTACTACTGATTATGTTATTATTATTAGTGTTGTTCCATTGTTTTTGTTATTTTTATTGTTGTTGTGGTGTAATTGTTTTTGCCGTTATTATTAATATTTATTATTGTTATTGTTATTGTTGTTGTTAGCAAACATAAAAACCTTTTTATGATGTTATTTTGGTCTGATTGACAGCTTTTTATAGCGCGATCTGTATGACAGCATGTCAGTCCTACTTCGTTTTGGCTCCCCGTGGGTGGACATATCGGCATATATATATATATATATATATATATTGATGCAGCTCGGCAAAACTACTTGGTTCTTTAGTGACAGGCATTGTTTTACGTCAGGCGCACTTCTGGTAACTGTCTTTCCATTTTTCTACAACCTTTGGTACACGAAAGCGTACGCACGTACTTTTATATATATATATATATATATATATATATATATATATATATATATATACATATATATATATATACATATATATATATATATATATATGTATATATATATATATGAAATAAAATGGAGGTGGAAGGACCTGAATACTCAACGTTTCGCCCGATTTATGCGGGCTTCTTCACGAGGGATGGTCATTGACGAGAGAGTCGGAGGATCGGGGCTATATATAATGATGGGGGAGAGCAACGTGTTTTCCTTATGTAAATTAGATGTCATATATACATATATATATACATTTTATGAGAGAAAATAAATTAGAGTAAACTAGTGTGGTGGATTACGTCTAAAAGTTAAAATATCGTAAAGATTAAAAAAAATTGCGTCTTTTTTTTAATCTCTACGATACTAAACTGGAGAGAGATTTACAGATGTTAAGAGAGAGTGGGGGTTAGAAAGAAAGAAAGAAAGAAAGAAAGAAAGAGAGATAGAGAGATAGAGATAGAGAGAGGCTAGGAAGTGGAGAGATAGAGGTGGAGAGAGATTTACAGATGTTAAGACAGAGTGGGGGGGTAGAAAGAAAGAAAGAGAGATAGAGAGAGAGAGGCTAGGAAGTGGAGAGATAGAGGTGGAGAGAGATTTACAGATGTTAAGAGCGAGTGGGGGTTAGAAAGAAAGAGAGAGAGAGAGAGAGAGAGAGAGAGAGAGAGAGAGAGAGAGAGAGAGAGAGAGAGAGAGAGATCTGCTGAATGATAAAAAAAAAATGGATTTGGGGGTGCAGGATGATAAAAAAAAAAAAAAAAAAAAAAGGGAGGTCAGCTTTTGAGACATAATTTGCCCCGGCACACCGTCACTTACTAATACGAGTTAAGTCCCAATGCACGTACGCCCACACCCTGACACGGAAACAAGCAGGAGTAGATGAGATCACCCAGTGGGGAAGAATTGTTTTAGAAACTCAATCAAGCAGAAAAAAAGTCACCGAAAAACATCATTTTTATCGAAGATAAAAAGAAAAGCGAAAATGAACTAATTTTGGGTTAGTTGAGAGATTTTTTTTTAAAATCCGAATCAATGTGGGAAAAGGCGGACAAGAAAGACTCGATTTTGATTTCCTTGTTCCTATTTATTTATCTCCCCACGAGGGCATAGTTAAACACAAGGTCGGTTTTTAATTGTGGGAAAAATCCAGCTCCCCTAAAAGTGACACTCTTGCTGACTTTTAAATCTCCCTTAATTTTACAGCCGCAAAAAAAAAAAAAAAAAAAAAAAAAAAAAAAAAAAAGCAAGAATTAAAAAACCCGGATGTTTTGGAAAATTCTGGCTAACCGCAATCTTATTGCTGTCTTTTTTAATTATTATCGTTGCGACAATCTTTCATCTTTTCGCACCTTGACGAAGAATTAAAAAGGAAATTCATGATGATTACGCCATTTTTATCAACCTATGATCAAATTTATCTTTCAGTCTTTAAAAAAATCCTAACTTAAAAAAAAAAAAAAATTAATCAATAGTTATGGAATCAGACTCGTCTCCTCAAAAACACCATTTATTTTGGTCTATTTAATTACAATGTTTAAGCAGGAGTTCCGGGCAGCCATTTTTGTCTGGACATATTTCGCAGAGTAAAATCTCTGTGAAATTTTGGCATTCATGACGGCCATTAAAAATAATTTTTAAAAAATACAGAAAAGTGTGTATAATGTATGTACTCGTTGCAGGACGAAGTTGTCATATTCCAAAAATCACGTAATTTGATCAAGTAGTTTTTTTTTTCAAATTTTATTCAAGAAAATCAAAATCGAATCAAAAATGGGAAAAAATGATGAGAAGACAACTGAAATCGAAGTGTCGAGATGAAAAATCGGCCTTATGCTCAATCCAGTTTGGTAGTAAATTCGCTAAAGATCGTATATTCGATTTATTTAGGAAAAAAAAACTGTTTCATCAAATTACGTGACTTTTGGAATATGACGTCTTTGTTCTATAACAAGTACGTACATCATACAAACATAACTTAAGTGCTAGTTTGGATAAACACTGAAATGTTTTTGAGGTCTTTTAATGCTTACCGAAATAAATCAAGAGTAATACAGGGGTAAAAATATTTTGAAAACTAGAATGATTGGTCCCATATTGTGTCCAGAAAAAAAAGGGTCAGTTAAAAATTAATCATGCGTTTATGAATTCACACAGTCATATACATGTGTTGACATGCATTTACTTTGCACGCACACAAGTGGCCAAACATAATATAGAAGTATATACGAGATTCCTTCAATAAGTTTCCCGACTTTTTTATACATTCATTTAAAATTGCCATAGGCACTTGAAAATTCAGTCTGCTATTTCTATACATTTTATGAGATGACTGGTCAATACTTATAATTTCAGGATTAAATGACCAGGTATAGAAAGAACTTCGAAGGGGACTAGAGTTTCATGTGTGTACTATCAATAAAAGTGGCCATACGGAAAAAGTCTGGAAAGTTATTGAGGGACCCTCGTGCATTTAAAATATAAGGTGTTGTATTTGGAGGCAATGGTAAAATTGGATACGAGAAAAGATGAACGCAATAAATGATAATATTGAAGATTGCAATAATTTTCGATCATTATTTACCGATTTAATAATGTCATTTCGTTTCGCTTAACTTCAGTTGAAGTTCTAAAAAATCAAGGGACACCTTTTTAGGGCTTTAGTAGGGTGTATCCCAATTCCTGCTGTAGCTGTTCATTTGAACCTGAAATCATACAGCAGGAATTGGAATATACCTTCTAAAGCCCGATGATCACAGTTGATGAATTTTAGAAATGTAATCTGAATGTAAAGACACTTTAGAAGGACTATGGCAATAAAATTATGTATTAAACTTGAAAAAAAAAATGACACAGAAACGTATGGAATGCTTCAGACTGCTTTTGGACCATCCTACATAAATCAAGCTTCAGTTTTTGAGTGGCATAAGAGATTCAAGGAAGGCAGCGAGTATGTGAAAGATGATGGGCAGAGTTAGGAAGTCAGAACACCAGAGTTGATTGGTCAAATAAAGAATTTCATGGATAAGGACTGTTGTGTGTCTATAGAGACAGTAAGTGCACAGTTTGATGTCGGTATTATTGTGAATAACTGAAGATGAGGAAGATTTGTGCAAAGTTTGTCCCAAGGATGCAATCCACAATTCCATCCTTGTCACAGACTATTTGACCAAGATGGACATCAAGACTGTTCCTCACCCTCCCTATAATCCAGACCTTGCTCCATGTGACTTTTGATTTTTCCCTCAGCTCAAGGAAAACCTTGTATGCTGTCGTTATGAGACAATTGAGGTGAAAGAGCATGTGAAGAGTCATTCACGCAAGAGAACTTTCATAGGATCTTCCAGAAGTTGTTGGAACGGTATAAGTGCATTGCAGCCGGAGGAGATTACTTTGAAGGAGACTAGAGTTTCATGTGTGTACTATCAATAAAAGTGGCCATACGGAAAAAGTCTGGAAACTTATTTAAGGCACCTCGTGCATTTAAAACATAAGAAGTTGTATTTGGAGGCAATGGTAAAATTGAATAAGAGAAAAGGTGAACGTAATAAATGATAATATTGAAGATTGCAATAAGTTTCGATTATTAATTATTTACCGATTTTTTTTTTTTTTTTTTTTTTTTTTTTTTACAAAGGCATCACCACATTATCAAGGCCCAGAGGCCACTCAAGGATAAGGGTTAAAGAGTGTACAGTAGAAGTTGGTCAATATAGTAATCATTAGTAATGAAAATTTGGTAAATTTAATAACTTATATGGAACGGCTCATCAAGAACGTATTTACCTTAGACTTGAACACAACCATATTGTAGTCAGCCGGAAAGCAGGAAAACGGAAGACAATTCCACAGGCGTGCAGTTCTAAGAAAGAAGCTTTGTTCATGGAATCTATGTTTAGGTTTAGGCACAGATAAAGAGTGGTGGAAATTATTGATAGTGTTTACAGCTAGACGAGTGTTTCTTGTGAAAGTTTGGCGAGGGGGGACCATAGATTGAAGCTCAGTTGAACACTTTCCATGAAAATAACGATACATCAGAGACAAACTCGCAACATCTCTTCTGTGAGATAGAGGTTGTAAGGAGGAGAAAAGGACATCTCCTACGAGGCTACGAAGTCTATTTTGAACTCTATCAAGGCAGGACAAGTCCTTTCTAGCAGCTCCTGCCCAGATGTGGCAACAGTATTCCATCCTTGGACGTACCTGGCTCTTATATAGATAGAGAATAGCATCAGCAGTTTAATAATTTCATTTCGTTTTATTCAGTTGAAGTTCTCAAAAATCTAGGGACCCCTTTTTTAGTGACTAACACTTTAGTGTGGGACGCCATTTTCTCTTCCCTGGAACCTCTTTGCCACAGAAGAGACGTCGCGAGCCTGTCTCTGCTTTATCGTTATTTTCATGGCAAGTGCTCGTCTGAGCTCCACTCTATGGTCCCCCTGGTCTGACGTTCACGAAAAACATTTGTCTAGCTGAAACCAATATCAATAATTTACCCCACTCTTTATTTGTGCCTAATCCTAAACGTAGATTTCATAAACAAAGCGTGTTTCTTAGAACTGCACAATTGTGGAACGGTCTTCCGTTTTCCTGCGTTGCAGCTGATAGAAATTATTTCGAAGGGGACTAGAATTTCGTGCTTGTACTGCCAATAAAAGTGCGCATACGAAAAAAAGTCTGGAAACTTATTGAAGGCACCTTTGTACATAAAAAAATGATATTTCACTTGAAGTCGGTCCTGGATATGACCTTAAACTATATCCAATGGTGAGGCCCCAGCTTGCGGGCTTTGGGGAGTGTGGAGCCACCCTTTAATTGCCATTGCTCCCAGGTCCACTCTGATCCGGAGTGGTAGTACCTGTTAGGGTCCCAACTATGGGTTAAATAGAAAACGACTTAAAAACAAATATACTCAATTAAAAAATTGTTCTTCAAAATCACTGGATTTGGCATTAAATAACCCAAAAGGGTTGATATGCCGTAAAAAAAAAAAAACAACCAACCAACCAAATTCACTTGAAGTCCACAGTAGGGAAGTGAGTAAAATCGTAACAAAGTCCAGGTTCTGAACAACATTCAAGTTCCAACTAATTCCATTATTCTGCATGTCATTGTTCATTCATTTTCATATTGTGGACTTCAAGTGAAAGATTCTTTCTTTTTTTTATTTTTATATCATCTTTCCAAACTTTGCTTCTCCCATACTTTGAAGTTTTCAAAGTATGGCATAACCAGCAAAATTATCGCTAAGCTACTTAAATGTAATTTTGCTGTTTTTCGTTGAAATAAATTACATTCTTTGAGAAATAAGGATATAATAATCGACTAAATGTTAACATTGTAATTTTCAAAAGCTTAACTTCTTTTCACATATATATATATATATATATATATATATATATATATATGCGGGTTTTTGCTATTACCGTATCTTTCTGTTAAGTTACATTATTGTTTCAGCTACCTGGCCGTTTTTGGCTGTCTGCAGCTTCCTCAGACTTTCACTCTTTCATCGCATCATAACGAACATTTCTGTAAAAGTCTGAGGAAGCTACAGACGGCCAAAAAAAAAAAACGGCCGGGTAGCTGAAACAATAATGTAACTTAACAGAAAGATACGGTAATAAAAAATAAAACGCATATTTGCTCTACAACAGTATTGAGCACGTTCTTCAGTTTTTATTAATTACCATTTCTACTAAATATATATATATATATATATATTAGTGATGGGACGATACCAATATTCTTCCCAATTCCGATACAATTACCGATTCCGTGCTAAATTTCCGATTCCGATACAATTAACGATTCCGATTCTTTATAAATCTCTAATTGTTTAACTATAAAATTGTTATTTTCCTATATTTTTTATAAATTAAATGTCGCTAGAAAAACGGGAAATTTGAAGGTCAGCTTAGATCATGAATAAAATGCGTGATTGCTATTTTTCTTTTATTGGTGCCATGTGAGTGTCGTAAAAATAAATCGTTGTTTGACGCTGCAGTGAAGCGCACGGACGACATTTTGAGTATCTATGAGTATAATATAACATTTGTCTTTGAAAAACTTTGTAAAAATTATTCTTTGGAAAAATAAATCGTTGTTTGACAAATTTCCCGCTTTTCTAGCGACCACCCTATATATATATATATATATATATATATATATATATATATATATAAAGAGAGAGAGGGAGACGGAGAGAGAGGAGAGAAAGAGAAAGAGTGAGAGTGCACGTGTGTGTGTCAAATGGAGAAAGATAGAGAGGGTTAGAAAATAGAGCCACTTATTAAAAAATGAGATAAAGCAAAATGGCTTGAAATAGACGGGGACAATTGGCGATCAAACGGAGAATTACAAAGTTTAAAAGATGAAGAATTAAAAAAAAAAAAAAGACAAAACCCACTTAGATATTAATCGCCACCGTCTGTTCCTGACGACGGCAATACTTTAAAAGCATCCCGACACGTGCGCACGGGACGCGCACGACCTACAATTATTATTATTATTATTATTATTATTATTATTAAAACACTTTTTTTTTTTTTTTAAAATGCACGCACTTTTAATTGAGAATTGCTTTTATTCTGCGCTTTGTCCTGCCTTTGGCGATGCTTAGGCAAGTGAGTTTGGATGTGTCAATCGTTAAAGGTTTTGGGTTTTATCGTCTGAAACTCGAATTGACACACGGATTGCAAAGAGAATGAATATTTTTTTTATGAAATAGAGACAAGAATGCTAAAAAGCAGAAATGGTGTTTATATGTCGTTGTACCGTTGGATTGAACTTTGGACGTTCGAACTGATGAACAAAAGAAAATAAATTGAAATAATTTGGATTAGTTAGATTATTTGGATCACTGTTTTCATCCTTTTAGTCTTGCATGCAATGTATCTTTCTTTCTCTCTTTCTCTCTCTCTCTCTATATATATATATATACTAGAAGGGGTGCCCGGCGTTGCTCGGGTGTTTGGAGGTGTATGCTGTGCAAAAAAAGCAAAAAAACAAACAAAAAAAATGGTTAATTTTTTAAATCGTTGACTCCTATTATGACCCCTAAAAATTTATAGTTTCGGGCTCAAATCACTTTATTAAGTTAGATCCAGGTTCAAGGAACCTATATCTAAAATTTCAAGTGTCTAGACCCAAAATTGTCGGAGGAGTTTGGTAGAGTTCTTAAAGGTCAAATCGTTGAAATTTGACCCCTTAACAGCCAAATTTCTGGCTGACACCCGTCACATCGATTTTCCCAAATCTCAGTACCCAGTATTTCAAATTTCGAGTCTATAGACTAAAAATTGACAGAGTTATTGCGTAGGGAAATGTACACAGACAGACAGACACACAGACACACAGACAGACAGACACGTTCACTTTTATAGATATATAGATATTATGGCTATGTAAAGACTAAATTTAAACTTGTTCGAAAACATTATTTAAGATTGTGAAATTAAAAAATAAAAATGAATGTGTCAGCTGACCGGTTTCGAAACTCGCTCAACAGAGCTAAAATCGAGTTTAATTTCGTTTTAAAAAGAAAAGGGGGGAACAATGAATCGGAGATGAAAAAGTAGGGAGGGATATATGTATATAAAAAAAGTGGGGGATTAATTATTAAATAGAAACTAGATTAAGCCCAAGAGATTCTCTTTTTGTTTGCAAAGAGAAGGTCTCAGAGTCTTAATATATATAGTTTCTAGAATTTTGAGATGGTAAAGAGAGTGCGACTTGCTAAGAATGGAAAAAAAAGTCCGCACTAAAATTCAAAGCGCAAATACGATTATTTATAAGGTGCTCTCCTATTGATGAGCCATGGGTATTGTTCAAAACGTCCGAAGGTAGGTAGTTTCCATTTCGAATTTTTGATGGAACATGTTGTTTTACCCTATTATCTCATCTTTGAGACGTCCACCCGACGTAGCGCACATCGCAGCTACATTTAAATAAATAATTGAATTGTTATGGGGGGGGGGAAGAACGTCTTTACAAATTGAAGACAAAATGTTTTTTTTATATACATATATTCCCCCCCCCTACTTTTTTTTATCTCCGATTCATTGTTCCCCCCCCTTTTCTTTTTAAAACGTAATTAAGCTCGATTTTAGCTCTGTTGAGCGAGCTTCGAAACCGGTCAGCTGACACATTCATTTTTATTTTTTAATTTCACAATCTTAAATAAATAATGTTTTCGAACAAGTTTAAATTTAGTCTTTACACAGCCATAACAAAATTTTGTACCCCGCAAAAAATATTTAAATATCTTAAGACTAGGTACCCACTTGAATTAATGGATTAAATTCATTGTTGAAAATTAGGAGTAAAATAAGAACTATGCAGACTAACCAGTCCTTTTTATATATCTGCCAGAGCAATAAAGTCTGTCCCTTCTTTTATTTTGTTTAAAATAAAAAGAGCTAATTTACATCCTGGACAAAAGATTGAAGATGCATTTATCTCCAATTTTTTGTCTAAACTTTCTTGTGATCTGGCGTACTTGAGAAGGAAGTACTCTGAATTATGGAGAAATTATGTAGGCAGTTTATCGTTGTTTGATAAAATACGATTTATGTTGCAAGAATACACGAACGCAACCTTTCCAGGTTGAAGTCAAAACACCAGAATAAAATGTCAACATTTAATATTTAAAGAAATTTGGTTGCTCGACTAGTCCGGATATTTCTAGAAACGTTCTTAATATCTCTTCCTCGCAATTGTCCCAACTCGAATTGAATATACTTTCACATGGGTTGGACTTCTGCATTCCCCCTTCTAACCCCAAACGTGAAGAGATTTATTCTGAATTCGAAGTCTATTTTGCTCAATTAGCAAGACTTTCCCCTGTTTCCGACAGTAAGGTTAGTGACCTTAAGGCGAAATTGAATGATATTGTTCCTTCATATGCAAGTACACCTGTCTCGTTTAGTGAATCCAAATGGATAATGAACATTTTCGTGTTATCAAAACACTACGCCAGAACAAATCTCTTACTATCACTAAACCGGACAAAGGCTCTGGTGTTGTTATACTTGACCACCAGGATTATATCAATAAAATGATGACAGTTCCCAATTACACCTCTAAATTTGTACAGCTAGGTCCGGTAGAGACACACGACTCTATTGAATCTAGATTCCAAAGACGTCTGGTTACATGTGTGAAGAGTGGAGCTCTTTCTTCCTCCATTTCTGATTTAATCAGACCGACTGGTTCATTACGTCCCCATCTCTATGATTTACCTAAAACCCATAAGAGTGGGGTACCTTTAAGACCAATATTATCCATGATAGGTTCCACCCAACATAAAGTAGCCAAATGGCTTACTAATATTTTAGAACCAGTTTTGGAAGAGTATAGTTCTTTCTGCATTAAAGATTCTTTTGCTAAATTTATGCAGAATTATACTCAGACTGACAAATTTATGTGTTCTTTTGATATTGAAAGCCTATTTACCTGCGTTCCACTCTCAGAGACTATTGATATATGTGCCGATGCCCTTTATCGCAGTCATCTCCCAACTCCCCCTATTCCTGAGAATATTTTTGTAGAACTTATGGAATTCGCCACCATGTCGGTCGAATTCAGTTTTAATAACATTATGCACAGGCAGATAGATGGTGTTTCGATGGGTTCTCCCCTAGGACCAGCTCTGGCAAATATTTTCTTTTTTTTTTTTTGTTTTTTCTTGTAAACCCATTTTGTCTTCAATTTGTAAGACGGTCCCCCCCCCCACCATAACAATTCAATTATTTATTTATTTAAATGTAGCTGCGATGTGCTCTACGTCGGGCGAATGTTTCAAAGATTAAATAATAGGGTAAAACAACATGTTCCATCCAAAATTCGAAATGGAAACTACCTACCTTCGGACGTTTTGAACAATACCCATAGCTCATCTATAGGAGAGCACCTTATAAATAATCGTATTTGCGCTTTGAATTTTAGTGCGGACTTTTTTTTCCCCCATTCTTAGTAAGTCGCACTCTCTTTACCATTCTAGAAACTATATATCTGTAGACTCTGAGACCTTCTCTTTGCAAACAAAAAGAGAATCTCTTAGGGCTTAATCTAGTTTCTATTTAATAATTAATCCACCCCCCTTTTTTATATACATATATTCCCCCTACTTTTTCATCTCCGATTCATTGCCCCCCCTTTCTTTTCAAAATGTAATTAAGCTCGATATTAGCTCTGCTGAGCGAGCTTCGAAACCGGTCAGCTGACGCATTCATTTTTATTTTTTAATTTCACAATCTAAAATAAATAATGTTTTCGAACAAGTTTAAATTTAGTCTTTACATAGCCATAATAAAATGTTGTACTCCGCAAAAAATATTTAAATATATATATATATATATATATATATATATATATATATATAGATATATATAGATATATAGATATATAATTATTCAAAATAGTGAAATACAATAAATCTACTGGTGTGCGAATCCAGTGATTATCGATCTTACAAAATATCATTCGATGTAATATTTTATATAAGACAATCCCAGCTAAATAAAATTGCTCAATATACTAGATAGAGCAAATAAATCATAATTTAGGAATTTAAAATTTGTGATTTGAAAAAGTTAAATTTCAACTACAAAAATTTTATTGTATGCAAGACAAAGAACATATGTATATTCTATATAGTAAAATATATTTCCTTAACCCATGAGGAGGAAAAATATTAGCAAATATTATAACATGTTTGCACCTAATTTGCTAAAGGTAATAAACATAGAAAATTAAATTAAATGTTTTAAAAGGTTTTAAATCATTTCAGCTACATAGAATAAGGGAAGTTGTATATTGATACAGCAAAAAAAAATATATTGAACTTCAATTCGAAATTGTATGCTGAATCCTGGAATGGAAGCTCTTAGTATTCGGCAGGTAAAAAGATCCAAGGCGTATTGTAATAAATCATATAATATTTGCTAATATTTTTTCTCCAAGGAGATGTATAAATATCGAAAACTCATGGGTTAAGGAAATATATTTTACTATACTGTATTCTTTGTCTTGCATACAACAAAACTTCTATATTTGAAATTTAACTTTCTTGAAGTTATATATTTGGATTTTACCGTCACTGGATTATTTATCTTTCACGAGACTATCTATTCACGTGTAATCACATTTTTCTTCACCGTATTCCCTCTGCTTCACTTTTTGTTATCAAGTAAGATCTTTGACTTACTTGTTGTTTTATCAAATACTTTTGCATGCAAAATCCGATCCCGCATTTTGCTAATTCCTACCCTCTGATGAGAAGGAAAGTTTTCTTCGAAACTCCACGGATTAAGGACTATCCACTTATCAAGTGTTTCCTTTTCAGATTAAATATGTTTTTAACTCTTTTTCAAAGTGTTTTCCCCCACTTCCTTCCTGGTTTCTTAACTTAAAATGTACCAAACATTAAAACTGTAACTCTTTTTCCTCTCCCATTGCAAAACTCAATCATGTTCTGCAGGGCGGGGGACAAAAACGATAAAATCCACTATAAAATAACCAAACCAAACCAAACACTACAAAATAGTGATTGAAGATACAAAGAGCTTGAAGAATAAAAACCTTCTACAAAACAACTGGATGCAATATGAACACTATTTTCAAAATAATTGGATTCGGTATTAAATAACACGAAAAGGGTTGATATGCCGTAAAACAACCAAACCAAACTCCACAAATAAATATTTGAAGATATAAAGAACTTTAAGCATAAAAACTGTTTCCAAAATAACTAGATTCGGCATTAATTAACCGAAAAGGGTTGATATGCCGTAAAACAGAACAATTAAAATCAAACCTATTATCTTTAGTATCTCGGCAGGTATGGCGGCGTTACAGATGTGTTGATTACAGCCACTTTAATATTAAGTTAGAAAATACAGATGCGGGCTTAAACGACATCTTGTGCGTATTTTCTTTCCAATTGAGCAGAAATGAAAAGGGACCCAAATGAGTGGTGGAGGACACGGAAGAGTTCGGGATTTAAGAAAGCCAACACCGGAGCCATTTCATCTTTTCGTTTTGTTTTTTCAACCATATTATTTTATTTATTTATTTTTTTTAGAATTAGAGAAAAACTGCTTAAAAAAAATAAAACGTTAAAAATAGAACGAAAATGAAAACGTACAAAGAATAGTTTTGATTTCTTTTTTTAATGAATTAAAAAAAAAAGTGTCTTGCCGGAGAAAGAAACAGACGAGGATGAAATAAATGAAGACAAAAATTAAAAAAACAAAAACGACAAAAAAAAAAAAAAAAAAAAAAAATGTGGTCGAAAATTAAAGAAATGGGATATTGGAGTTTAAAAAATGGCGGTTGAATGAATGGATTTGAAAAAAAGCTAAAAAAAAAAAAGAAAGGAAATTAAAATATTGAAAAAAAAAGATGTTAAAAAAAACGAAGAAAGAAGAACGGACGAACGAAATAAGGACTAATAATTAGTAATAAAAGTTAGTAATAATAACAATAATACAACCTAATAGTAATAATTAGTAAAAGTAATCATAATTATTAATCATAATTAGAAATATGAATTAGTAATAATGATTAATAAATTTAATTTACAATACTAATGATAATTATATTAATTGGTAGTAATAATAATTAATAATAAACAGAATAACAATTTAATTAGATATACTAATTAGAAATCATTATTATTAATAAAAATCAGTAATACTATTTACTAATAAAATTATTATTAATAAGTAACAGTAATAAAAATTAGTAGTAATAATAAGTCATAATTAATGTAAAATTATTATTAATATTTAGTCATAAAAATTGTAACTAATAATGAATAATAATAAGTACTAAAATTAGTAATAATAAATAATAATAATTAATAATAAAAATTAATAACAATAATCAATAATAATTAACAATAATTATAAATGACAAATAGTAATAATTAGTAATAAAAATAAAGAAAGAATAACAAGAAAATAATTAATGTGAAAAAAAACGAAATGGATATTAGAGTTGAAAAAATGGCGGTTAAATAAATGGTTTTGAAAGAAAGTGATAGAAAGAAAGAAATTATAATATTGAAAGAAAGATGTTTATGAAGGAGAAGAAAAAAGGAAGAACAGACTATTGACTAATAATTTGTAATAATAATTAGTAATAATAGTTATTAGTAGTAATAAGTAGAAGTAATCCTAATTACGATAATAATTAGAAAAATAATTAATAAATTTTATTTATAATACTTGTAATAATAATATCAAGTAGTGCTACTACTACTACTACTATTACTACTACTACTTGTATGAATTTTATTTATAATATTATAATAATCAATTAGTACTACTACTAATAATAATAGTAGCAAGAAGTATTAATAATTAGTAATAATCAGAATAATGATAATATAATAATAACTTAACAATTTGTAATAATTATTAATAAAATTATTTATCATTAGTAATAAAATTATTAATGATTTTAATTTTTGGTAACAAATTTTTTTAAACATAGTAATAATAAGTAATAAAATTATATGATTTTTATTTTAGCAACAAATTTTCTAATAGAGAGAATAAGTAATAAAATAATTAATGATTTTAATTTTTAGTAATAATTTTTTTTAATATAAAGTAATAATTAGCCATAAAATGATTAATTATTTTTATTTTTAGTAATACATTTTAATAGATAGTAATAGTTAGTAATAAAATTATTAATGATTTGAATTTTTAGTAATATTTATTTAATATATAGTATTAATTAGTAATAAAATTATTAATGATTTAATTTTTTGTAATATTTTTTAATATTTACTAATAATTAGTAATCAAATTATTAATGATTTGACTTTTTAGTAATACTTTTTAATATATAGTAATAATAAGTAATAAAATTATTAATGATTTGAATTTTTAGTAATATTTTTTAATACATAGTAATAATAAGTAATAAAATTATTAATGATTTTAATTTTTAGTAACAATTTTTTAATAGATAGTAATAATTAGTAATAAAATTATTAATGATTTTAATGTTAGTAATAATTTTTCAATATACAGTAATAATTAGTAATAAAATTCTTAATGATTTTAATATTTAGTAATATTTTTTAATATATAGTAATGATTAGTAATAAAATTATTAATGATTTTAATTTTTGGTAACAATTTTTTAATATATATTAATAATTAGTAATAAAATTATTAATGATTTCTATTTGAACATTTATTTTCAATAAATTGTAATAATGAGTAATAAACTTATTAATGATTTTTATTTTTAGTAATAAATCTTTTGATATGTAGTAATAATTAGTAATAAAATTATTAATGATTTTAATTTTAGTCATAATTTTTTGATGGATACTAATATTTGGTAATAAAATTATTAACGATTTTTATTATACTTTAGAAATTTTTTAATATATACTAATAACTAGTAATAAAATAATTAATGATTTTAATATTTAATAATAATGTTTTTAGTATATAGTAATAATTAGTAATAAAATTATTAATTATTTTAATTTTAAGGAATATTTTTTTAATATATATTAATAATTAGTAGTAAAATTATTAATGATTTTAATTTTGATTAATAATTTTCTTTAATATATAGTAATAATCAGTTATACAATTATTAATGATTTTAATGTTAGTAATAATTATTTTAATATATAGTAATAATATAGAAATAAAATTATTAATGATTTTAATTTTTAGTAATAAATCTTTTAATAGTGTAATAATAAGTAATAATATTATAATTGATTTTAATTTTAGTAATTATTTTTTCATATATAGTAATAATTACTAATAAAATTATTAATGATCTAAATTTTACTAATAATTTTTTTTAATAAATAGTAATAATTAGTAATAAAATTATTAATGATCTAAATTTTACTAATAAGTTTTTTTAATAAATAGTAATAATTAGTAATAAAATTATTAATGATTCCTATTTTTAATAATAATCTTTTAATGCATAGTAATAATTAGTAATGAAATTATTAATGATTTTAATTTTAGTCATAATATTTTGATAGATAGTAATATTTTTTTAATAAAATTATTAACGATTTTTATTTTGCTTTACAAATTTGTTAATATATAGTAATAACTAGTAATAAAATAGTTAATGATTTTAATATTTAGTTACATTTTTTAATATATAGTAATAATTAGTAGTAAAAGTATTAAAGATTTTAATTTTTAGTAACGAATTTTTCAATAGATAGTAATAATTAGTAATAAAATTATTAATTATTTTAATTTTTAGGAATAATTTTGTTTAATATATAGTAATAATTAGTAGTAAAATTATTAAAGATTTTAATTTTTAGTAATAATAATTTTTAATATATAGTAATAATTAGTAATACAATTATTAATGATTTTAATGTTAGTAATAATTATTTTAATAGATAGTAATAATTAGTTATAAAATTATTAATGATTTTAATTTTTAGTAATAAATCTTTTAATATATAGTATTAATTATTAATAAAATTATTAATAATTATTAATAATTAGTAATATAATTAGTAATATTAATTATGACTAATAACGTAAAAAAGAATAAGAAAAAAGGATTAATGTGAAAAAATACAAGAAGATAAATATATGAGAAGATAAAAAAGGAGATATAAAACGATCTGAAGGATAGACACTTTGCTTTTTCTAATTAATAATGGCACACATTGAACAGAAGAAAAAAAATAAGACAGGATATAGTAAGAAGAAGAATTTTATGAAAAGGGACAGACCCCAGTAAGTAAGAAAGCAAAACTGGATAAGTTTGAAAATGATATTAGGAAAAGATTAGAATCGAACCCAGTATGCAAGTTTTAAATGATAATAGATGTTGAAATACTAGAAATGCAGAAAGATTGGCATTGTTCTCGCAAATAACTAAATATTATTTATGTCAGAGATAGAGCGATTGCCCATTATTTTAGAAATAACTGGATATTAAATATGTCAGTTAAAAGAATGGGCAATAACAAAGTTGAAAATGTTATGCAACAAATAGGTTAAATGATACAATTTAATTTACGGATTTCTTTTGTTTATGAGAGATACATGTGCAAAGGGCACGGATAAATTGAAACGTAATAAAGTCACGTTGGTTGACCACACCTTTGACGTAATAAAAAAAGGAGATTCTCAATATATTGAGACAGTGTTTGAAGTTAGAGACAATCAGACAATAACAGGCAGTGATGGGGTCAGTTAGAGACGGGAGTCGGACAGCGACTTAATAGAGATGATCCCCTTAGTGGCGAAGGGGAAGGAGAGTAGACCATGTAGTCATACAAGCTTGAATTCCTGAGTCATCAATCGGCCGACTGATGAATAAAAAATCACCAATCTATATTTTGTAGCTGTTTGTCTTCGTGTCGTCATTCCACAAACTGAAAAGGTAACCGTGTTTTGTCTATCATCATCTTGTAAACGAACTTTGTATACCTCCCTCCCTTCCAAGTAATGTGCATCCTCCATCATCAATAATGTATCTCCCCTCTATCTGTGTTAAGAAGAATTGTATTACACATTCCTTCAATAATGAATTCGCATCTCTCTCAGCTCTGTTATAAATGTCATTATCATCCTCTTGTTATGAGTCCCCGTTATATGTTGTCTCAATGTGTACCCGCTACACAAGGAAAAGAAGAAGAAGAAGAAGAAGAAGAAGAAGAAAAGGAGGAGAAGAAGGAGAAGAAGTAGGGGGAGGATTAAATTACGAAAAAAGAACTGGTGGAAAAAAGGAGAAGAAGTAGGAGTAAGAGGAGTAGGAGATCGTGGCGGAAAAAGAAGTTACAGACGGAGA
>NC_136497.1:132317839-132360339 GCF_053919585.1 Euprymna scolopes
TTATATATAGCCCCAATCCTCCGACTCTTTCGTCAATGACCATCCTCTTGAAGAAGCCCCCATAAATCGGACGAAACGTTGAGTATCCAGGTCCTTCCACCTCCATTTTATTTCATATCGTCGGATTTAATCCAGCTCAACAATCATATATATATATATACATATATATATACATATATATATACATATATATATATATATATATATATGTATGTATGTATGTATGTATAATTTTATTCAATTTAGGTGAACAAAATTACCATAAATCACTAAAAATATGCACTGTTTTAGTCTTAAAAGTCATCGGTAGGCGGTTTTATTCGAGGCCAGTCATTTAAAATGGAGACCGTGTCTGGATTTTGATTTATTCGTTGCTTCCGAGCGCATTTGGCACGTGGTTTAAGTAACGAAAGACACCTTCTTTATAAACCAGCGTCTCTTCTCTAAACAAAGAATGCATGTCTAAAAATATTTGTTTTAAAAATTACTCTCCAATACTTTTTTTCGTTTTTCTTTTCTCTTCTTTCCATTTTTCCTATTTGTTATTCGGTCTCCATTTTCATTAAATAGCTGGTCTCGAATAAGACCAGAGTTCTCTTGACGCCTGACGATTACTTTTAAGACTGACACAGTAAATCTATTGTAGCGACTTATAGTAATATTACTTACCTAAATTGAATAAATCTCTTGCGTTTTTTTTTTTGATTGAGCATTATCAACAACCTCGTTGAAATTTAATTGTTTTACTTTTTGATATTTTTAACCTGGAATATGTATATATATATATATATATATATATATATATATATATATATATATATATATATATATATATATATATATAAAATCTTGAAGTTGAAAAAATGTTTTTCAAAATTTCAAAGTCCTTTTAAACCTGTAAGGAAGGCATACAAAATTTTAATTATTCGACAAGGAGTACAAATAAAACAAGAAAAACCTTATTCCATGGAGTTTCGAAGAATGCATTTCTCATCAGGGGGAAGAGGTTCGCAAAATGCACACGAAATTTTGCAGTTTAATGCTTTAGAAGAAAAAATTAATATAAAATTTATCATATTTGCATGAAAAAGTCATTTAACAGTTTATATGGATTCAATTTGAATGGTACAGAAAGAAATAAGAAAATGGAAGAAAAAGGATATGGTAAAAGTCCAATTGGAAAGATGGTAAATTCCAGAACTTTCGAAAATATTTCAAAATTAATTTTCGTTATCGTAACTTCCATTTACTATTAATTTCTCGCTGGCAACGACCATTGGCCTGCACTCGAATTTGGGTCGCACAAAGTTTCCTCAATATCATAGTCCTGTTCGCACTCATCCAGTGGAGGTCAGGTTTTTTCTACTCGGTCTTTCCATCCTCCGTGCCCTTACTTGACTATTTAGTGTGGTGCCGGTTGATACCGACATTTTTTTTTGCGGGGAGGAGTTAGCTTACATTTATACAGTTTAATTTTTTTTTTAAATTATGAATCTCATGTTTTTGTGTATCACTTCTGTAGCGGTGTTGTTGTTGTTGTTGTTGTTGTTGTTGTTGCTGTTGATGCTGTTATTATTATTGTTGTTATTATTATTATTATTGTTATTATTTTTATTGTTATTATTATCGTTATTGTTATTGTCATTGTTGTTGTTGTTGCTGTTGTTATTATTATTATTATTATTGTTGTTATTATTATTATTATTGTTGTTGTTGTTATTATTATTGTTGTTGTTATTATTATTGTTATTATTATTGTTATTGTTGCTATTATTATTGTTATTATTATTATTGTTATTGCTATTATTGTCATTATTGTTATTATTATTGTTGTTATTGTTGTTGTTGTTACTATTATTATTACTATTATTATTGTTGTTGTTAGTATTATTATAACATTACTATTATTATTACTATTTTATTATTTATATTATTATTATTATTATTATTTTTGTTGTTGTCATTATTGTTGTTGTTAGTATTATTATATTATTACTAATATTGTTATTACTACTATTATTCAAATTATTATTATTATTATTATTGTTAGTATTATTATTGTTATTATTATTATTGTTGTTGTTATCATTATTATTATATTATTACTATTATTATTGTTGTTGTTATTACTATTATTATTATTATTGTTATTATTATTACTGTTGTTGTTGTTGTTGTTGTTGTTGTTGTTGTTGTTGTTGTTGTTGTTGTCTAAACCTTTGGATATTTTTAGTTAGATTTTCTTTCTTAAACACCAGGTCAATTCCTTTAGACATTCCAGCTGCATGAACAGAATCGCCGTTCCCAACAGGCAAGCCTTTTGCAAAATTGTAAAAGAAATTCTCTTGTCAATTTAATTAAGCCATTACGTTACACCAGCAAAAATTCGACATTTCTTGTTTCCAGGCCCTGTTGGGCTGGTCGCTTCAAGAGCATTTCTTTTTGCAACCCCATTCTTCTATGACAGAGAAACACAAACGGTTGATATAATGGTCCATATGTGGAAACTAGTGATGGGACGATTCCAATATGTTTTGCCCGATTACCGATTCCGATACAGTTATCGATTCCGATTCCGATTCTTTATAAATCTCTAAATATTTTACTATAAAATTGTTATTTGGTCCCGATTACCGTAAAAGCACATCTTAAATGCGCACGTATTTTCTCAAACGTAAAAACACAGTCTTAGTCTTACTGGAAGTTTAAATCAATAATGGAAGACGTTTTATAAAAACAAAATAAAATAAAATAGATAATTAAAGGAATCGGTTTTGGCATCGGAAAATAGGCTCAAATTTTTCCGATTCCGATACCCACCCTCCAAAGCTCCGATTTTTTCGACTCCAGATTCCGATTAATCGTCTCGTCCCAACACTAGTGGAAATCATAGTCCATGCATGACTTTGTAAAAATTATGATATTCGTGCGGGGGGGGGGTATTTTTCAAGCACAGTAAAGGAAATCCACTAGCTTGAAGCATTGAAAATGGAGCATAAAAATTTGTGCATTACAAGCAAGGTAACCAGACGTTGCCCGGAATTCAATAATGATCAACGAATATTTCACACTCCCATATTTTCATTGTCATCGGAATCGATGAAATAGCCCATTTTTTAATCAAATCGATTGATTGCTTGCTCTAATTGTGGACCCATCGCGATGCACCGAGAGGTAGCTTCACATGCCTCTCGCAGTGACTAAGTTCACAATATATTGAAGTCTCTATTGCACTGTAGAGAACCTATTATTGATTTTTATAAAGACATTTATATATATAATGGTTTGAATTAAAGTTCAAAATGCGAAAGTCAAGTATCGTGGTTCAATTGTGTTCTAAACAGAAACATTCAGTTTCAACGCGCCCTTGTCATATCAAAGAACCTACTGTTGATTTTATATGGTTGGCATTACTGGTTGTGCGGTAATAATGGCTTGAATAATTTTAGTTTAAAATAAAAAAAAGCCAAGTGTCATTGTGAAATTGTGCTTTAACCAGAAATATTAATTTCGAACGCGCCTCTGTCATATAAAAGGAACTACTGATTTTATATGTTGGGCCTTTCTACTTGTGTTGTTATAAAATAATGCACTTGTGATGTTAGACTGTGTCAGATGTTAACTTTGGTCTAACTCGCCTGCTCCCTCTTTCATTAGATTATCTTGATTATCGATACTTATCGAAGACATTCCGAGACAAAACCTATCTAAGAACACTGCCAGACACAGAGTACTTTTTATGTGAAATTTCATAAAAATCGCCCCAGCCCTTTCGAGTCCATAGGGAATGAACTACTAGATACAGACACACAAACACGCAGACACACAAACACGCAGACAATGCCCTTTTATAGAGACATAGTATAGGTTCGACTTCAAATAGACGGTTACCAAATCTTCATTAGAAATAGATTTGCGTACAACCCTAGTTTATATTATGAAAATTACTTTTTATACATTAGAAATTATTTTTAAAAAAATTAAGATTTAATTTCTTGGCGCAAATTTCTCCTTGTTAACAAGTAACTTCTGCTCGTTTATTTACGGCGTTCGATCGGCTGTCTTATCCGTTGACGTGTGCAAGACGATATTAATATCGACATTGCGCATGCGTCATTGAAAAAGAGCTTCCCTCATTTAAAAAAAAAACAATGGCGGACGCTTCCTTCAGCTGTCGATTACATGGGTGCGCGCATCTTTCGATGATTTGCAATCGCACTTGAATTTGAAACCGAAAATGAGCAAACTCCACCTCTTTTATCATTTATTTTTATTTCATTTGTTATTTGTGTTGTTTCTTCTTTCTTTTCATTCTGTCATTTTTCGAAGATTATCGTTGAAAAATTAACTCACATAACATCATCACCTGCTTGGTGTTGCAACTTTACATCTGCTAATCGGCTGTTGTCTCCGCTGGATTTGGATTTCATATTTCTTGATTTCATTTAAAACTAGTAGGGCGGGGTGCGCCCAGTCTTGCCCGTCGTAAAATACGCTTAAATACAGGGTGTCCCAATAAAATGTATACACTCTTTAAATTATCTCAACTTGCTACATGAATACGATATGCCTCATTCCCAAGAGATGTTTGGGAATAAAAGATGGCACTCCTAGCAGGATGGAGCACTTCCCCACTATCATCATGACGTAAGAGCACATCTTGATAGTCACCTGCGAAACAGATAGTTGGGACGAAGAGTAAGTATCGAGTACTGTCCACGCTCACCGGATTTACCCCCCCTCCCTACCTAATGGGTTTGGAGGGTGTTAAACACAGGGTTCACACCACAAAACGAGCTACAATGAATCAGCTGAAAGCAACCATTGAAAGAAGATGTGTCAACATACCAAGTGAACTGATTAGGAACGTTTCGATTCAATCAGTGGGCATTGGAAGCTGTTCATGGACTACAATGGCCAAAAATTTGTAACACTTTCGATAATTAGCTGGTTTCTATATTTATTCACAGTAGTTTGATGTACGAAACTTTTCTGCCTTATAATAAATGTTGGTTTTATGGTCATTAAAAGAGTGATACATTTTATTGGGACGCCCTGTACATAGTGCTGATTAAAAATTATACTGTACTGATTAAGTTAAAAATGTCCTTGGTGCCATCAGCTAAAATCGAAATCAAATCGTTTAGTGCTTCAGCCGCGTTCCCTATCGCGTGAACTAATCTTACAGATAGACAAAACAAGGTTTTGGACGTTATGAAAAAAACAAACAAACAAAAAAACAAAACAAAACAAAAAAACACGCTATCATTTTCACGGCCCGTTATTCTATCCTTATTGCCAAGTGACAACATGGGAAAATGACTTTACCGATGATAGATAAATTAAAATAAGGATTTCGATTATCGATTATCGATTATCGGTAATCATCGGGGGTATTTTGAGAAAAAAATGTCAAGCTATGATTGAATTTACGCATGCGCAAAAGTAATGCAACTATATGGACATATTTCTGTACGCGTTATTCAACCATTAAAACAATGACTTGACTCCTTATAAACAACCTTTGGTGTAGAGTTACTATTTCCTGTTAATTTTAGTGCTATTTGACCAGTTGTTTAAGAGTTTATCAGTTAAATATTTACACACGGACACAGATACATGCATACCTCTACTGTTTTATTTACATAAATCTACAAAAATTAGTTTTAATAATATAAACTAGTGCTCTAAAATAATTGTTAAATCTATTATTAAGATTTGGATGTCTGGTAGTCTGGTGGCGAACCTATATTATTAATTATTTTTATGATATCAGATTCAAATGAACAGCTACAACAAAAATTGGAATACACTCTACTAAAGCCTGATTGTCACAACTGGTGAAGATCAAAAATTCAATATGGACGTAAAGACATTTTAGAAGAACAATATGCAATAAATTTCTGTTTTAAAATCGTCAAAAATTTAAAAAAAAAAACATATGGAATCCTTCAGATTTTGGATCGTCTTATATAAATCGAGCATCAGTTTTTGAGTGGCATAAGAGACTCAAGGAAGGCAGGGAGTTTATGAGGGATGATGAGAAGTATGAGAGGAGGAAGAAAGTCAGAAAACATAAGTTGATTGGCCAAATAAAGAATTTCATGATAGGGACCGTCGTGTGTCTATAGAGGCAATAAATGCACAGTTTGATGTCAGTGTGGGAACTGTACACACAATTATTTGCGAGGAACTGAAGATGTGGAAGACTCGTGCAAATGTTTGGACAAGGCACCAGTTCACAAATCCATCCTTGTCACAGACTATTTGACCAAGATGGGCATCAAGACAATTCCTCACCCTCCTTATGCTACAGACCTTGCTCCCTGTGACTTTTGCTTATGCCCTAAGCTGAAATAAAAATCACTTAGAGGCAGTTGTTCTGAGACAATTGAACAGATGAAAGAGGCTGTGACGGCACTGTAAGTGTATTGCAGCCGGAGAAGATTACTTCGACTTACTTGTGTGCATTATCAATAAAAGTGGCCATACGAAAAAAAAAATGTTTAGAAAATTATTTCAGGCACTTCGTATTTGTACTTAGAAACTTTTAAGCATTTGAACCACACGAACCCCATTATCCCTACATTTTTTAAGGTCTTGAATCTAATTTGTTCATTATGTATTTTTATATTTTGTGCAAATACATTTTTCGAAGTGAACATATTTCAGCAGAAATGGTATTATCTTCTTTCTTTTTCTTTTTTATTTACTTTCTGTAACATGAAAATACTAAAAAAAACAAAACAAAACAAAAAACGCCAAAAAAATACTTGGCCATTACCCGTAGAGGCCAAACATACACACAGTTTTAAAACTGGCGTCCGACACAAATAAAATCGCTCGCCTCTTCAGAAGAAGAAATATTATTTAGGAAGATGAACAATATTGCATGATTTTTATTAATTCTGGTTGTTGTAGAAATTGACACACAATGAAAAGTCCACAAGGCCCGAGCCAAGCTGGACTGACTGACTGACGGGTGCAACTCTGTGCCCCGTTCATAAACTCAGGGGAGGGGTGAAACCGGGGTTGTTCCCTGAACCGATCGTATCCAACCCTAATTTTGACCCATTAAAATTTATTGTTTTGAAATCAAATCAAATTAAAAAGTTTGATCCACGTCCAAGTAACCTACATCTAAAATTTCAAGTATTTACACCCAAAATTAGCGGAGGAGTTTGGTAGAGTTTTCAAAGGTCAATTCGTTGAACTTTGACCCCTTGACAGCCAAATTTCTGGCTGAAAACCGATTAAAAAGAGTTTCCCAAATCTCAATACACCTTATGTCAAATCTCGAGTCGGTTGATTGAAAATTGACAGAGTAGTTTGGAAGGGAAATGTTCACACACACACGCACACACAGACAATCTCAGTTTTATAGATATACAGATAGATAAATATTTTATTCTTGAATACCTATCATATAGACATGAGCTCTGAGTACTTAGTTTTAGAAGCCAAAACAGCACAAATATATTTTTAAATAAATATTTATTTATTTATTTATAATCAACTTAGATTCAATAATATAATGAAATTCAATTTAACATTATACAATCGATTCTTAATTAATACTGCAATATTTTAAGTTATAAATTTATATTTTTTTACTAGAATATCTTGTCTTTTTCTTTCCGAGTTAAACAACTAGTCCTTTTATTTTTCCATGTTTAAATCTTAACCATATTACTTTTCATGCTCGTAATTTTCTATGTAATCCATGATTTTTCCAGACTTTGCTTTGAAATAAAATTGTTTCATCTGTTACCTGTGAATTATTGGCGACTGTACAGCTGAACGACAGATCAGGATAGCGGTGAATTATAAGCGACAGTTTGTTTTTAATATCCTGTTACGTCATTATATCAGCTGTTCCCAGCCGATTTGAGGTAACGTACAAAATTTGGTTGCTATGGTAATCAACAGCCAATAATAAAAAAAAACAACATTTCTTTGTTCCTTAGACATTCTGAAAACTTTTGAACACCAGTAATTTAATTATAACTTTTGTTTTACTGAAGGAAAATTGAAATTCTTTTTTCAAAATATAGTCGAGAAGGTGACCTATTAACTGTAAAAATTGTTTGAACATTTGGTCGCAAAATGAGTGATTGGTGAAGCTTTAAAGCAGTTCTAAATGAGAAATAGTCATTTTTTTTAAAATATTTCTTTATTTTTCCTTATTTCTCATCGCATTGTGTCACTAAAAATACGCATTGATTGACACCGTTGCTAGTATCAGTGTCAGGCACAAAATCCAGACGAAGACAACGAGTTCTTGCTTTGGATATCTTACATGGAAGAATTAAAATTGAAACAAGTAAAACGCGTTAAGAAACAATGAAATTGAGAAAATATGAATAAATAATAATTTAAAACTATATTTAGAATCAATATTACGAAATGACGGAATAAAGATTTCGTAAATAAAAATTAATTGACATTTTTTAAATAAATTGTTGAACAATTAATCTAAAAAATAAGTTCAGATAAAAAGCGTAGAAAAAATTGCGGAAAATATTTATTCGAATCAATTATTGAAAAAACAATTCTAAAATGTAATTCGAGACAAGTTGTCTCCCCTGCTTTGGCATCTTAAAGTAAAAAAAAAAAAAAAAAAAAAAAGAACTCACCAGTGTGTATAAATATTTATCAAAGAAGAAAAAAAAAAAAGACGACCGCATTGGCAACGTTTTCATACCCGGTCAATTAAATCAAGAAAAAAAAAAAAAAAAAAAAGGCAAGTAAAGAAATGAATAATTCAACCAGCAGACGACACAAATGTTATTAGTCGAACAATGGCGCCACTTCTTGATGAATATATTTATTTCAAAATCCAAAATGGCCGTTTTATCTTTGTCCGATAATTAATTTCAGTCATTGGATGTCAAGACCTTCGCGTCTCATTTTACGCACACGGTTGGCAGACACTGTTTCTACATTTAAGTCTTCGCACGGTATAATGCAATTACCGTCACTCGAAATGCCATATTACTCCAATAATTATGACGACTGTTTGTAGAATTACGCAACTGTCACCTTTAATGGCGAACTCTCTTCATTAAGTTTAAATTATTAGACAGAGGAAAGACGAGACAGAAATCAGTAACGATAGGCGCGATCGATATGGACACAGACAACCATCACCTTAGGCTCTATAAACTATTTCTTATCTCGAAGAAGAAAAATGGCATTGGTATTTAGGAGTTGATTATTAAGTTTATGAATTGTCAGTTCTTCGAACTACTATTCTCGTCTTAAGTTGCATTTGATATTTTTACAATGTTCCATTTGGTGTTCACTCCGAAATTCTTTGTGTTCATCTAGAATCAATTTTAGGAGCCTTAAACCTATTTTGTTATATTGTCATTTTGTTTTGTTATATATATATATATATATATATATATATATATATATATATATATATATATATATATATATATATGATTTTCAGAATGTGAGAGATTGTATATAATAAATTCCACAGCCAAACAACGTCGCAGCCCACAAGAGCCATGACAGTCAAAGAACCGGAAGTCCAAGACTCGAGTTTCGCCCTCATTTGGGCTCATCAGTTAGACACATCCGAACTCAGGATTCGAAATCCGAGCCTCTCACAGTCGGATTTCGGCGCGGTTTGCTTGATCTGTGTTGGTTAATTGAAATTCTTGTGTGCAAGGAGTTTGCTCAGTTGGTAGAGTTTTGCCTTGCATGCAAGAGGCTCGGGTTTCGAATCCTGAGTTCGGATGTGTCTAACTGATGAACCCAAATGAGGGCGAAACTCGAGTCTTGGACTTCCGGTTCTTTGACTGCCATGGCTCTTGTGGGCTGCGACGTTGTTTGGCTGTGGAATTTATTATATATATATATTTTTTTTTTCCGAAACACGTGTAATGGTGGGAGCATGATTTTCATCCATTAATTATTTTCTCCTCATACTACCCTCATTTTCTCCGCATACTACCCTCAACGTAACCAGAAATCGCTTTGGGTTAGGAACAGCTTATGATACGATACCGTCCGTGTTCAGTTTTTCTTCCAATACATTTCACTTGAGACCTTTCCACAACACGTCTTGAAATAGCAACCTCTTCCTTGACAGTTCCAGTTACTTCTGATTGGCTGTTAGCATACGATTACTAGAAATTAACAAATATTGGAATATGTGATTTTCAAACGGATAGACAATACTTTCAAGAACAATGCAAACCTACTTTGCTTGCCATTACAAAAAAAATAAAACCCAAAAAACATTTGACTGCTTCTAATATAGGATTTCTAACAAAAAACACTGACCTGCGTCTACATTTTTACAATTTCTTTAAAAACTAATTCCATTTGATTTTGTTTGTTTTTTTCCCGTTGAAGCTGATTCATAATTTAAAATTACCAATTTTTATACTCAATATATATCATTTTCATCCCAAATAAGGCGGACATTACCACTTTGATGTAGGGGGCGGGGCTACTATCAGGGACATAAGTTGCATGGATACTATGGAGGGAGTTGAGCAGCAAGATGTCTGTTCACATTACCTTTGAACTTCTGCATGTCAGTACAATTGAGAAAGCAGAATACCGGAGGGGAGTTCCAAAGTCTACCAGTTCTGGGGGAAGAAACTATTAGAGTAGAAAGCTGTCTTACATCTAGGGATCTGCGTAGGGTTGGGATTTAGCTGCTTATCGGGTTTGTCAGGGTTATTTACGTTAACGGGGTACAGGTGCTCGTATTTTGTCGGAGAATTCACCATTAAAATATTTGTAGAAAAGACAGAGGGATACAACATTTCGTCGATGGGACAGAGGTTGAAGCTTAGATGACAGTTCAGGACCTATCAGGTCGGCGGCTCTTATTTGAAACCTGTCCGGGAGTCAGAGACTAGTAGCATATGCACCAGCTCAAAACGGGAAACGATACTCCATACATGGGCGATTGGTGGCCTTATAGAGGTACAGAGTACTTTCAGGCGTAAGTAGCTTTCTAGCAAGGTAGAGAGAGCCTACAATCCACGCAGCGGTCTCCCCTGTGAACGAGTGAGGGAAAGGGGGGGGATTAAAATAAATAATTTGAAAAATTAATCAATAGAAAATAATAAATTGAATTATTAAAACGCTTGCTGCGCAGCTAACGAACTAAGCCCGGACTACCGGAAGTCTGCAAAAAAAACAAAAAAAAAACAAAAAACAAAAAAACAAACGAAAAACATGCAATTAAAAGAAAAAAAATGTCGGCTACTAACAATTAAAAAAACTGAGAGATTATTGGATTGCAAGGCAAGTCTGTTGACTCTAAAATGAAGATAGGTTCCGCTTTATACTATATATATATATATATATATATATATATATATATATATATATATATATATATATATATGATGTCGATAAAAAATGAATACATGCTGCGTTAACAAGATATGTACTATTCGTGAACTGTGACCCTGTTGAAAACTTATTTTTCCTATGCGCTGATGAATCCCAAGTTGTGCAAATTATAATTAATTAATTAACGAACTATTATATACTTATATGCCAACAACGGGGACGCAAAATGTTACGAATGTTACAAGGTTTGAAAATTATTAAATACCTTTTTAATGTGGTCTCGTTAAGAAAAAAATATATATAATGGCTGACGGAACGAGAACATGCTACCCCCGTAAATCGGAGAAAGAGTTCCGCTTAAAATCCCCGAGTTCAACAGGAAATGGTTTGACAGGAAAATTCTCGAGTTTGACAGAAGACTGAACATGAGTTACAATCAGTGCTGTGACAACAGCATATTCTTTTTATTATTTTGACTCCGTTGATATCTTATATGTTTTTATAGAGACGGATGTTTTTCTCGGTTGATTAAGTGCGTCTTACTTTGTCGGATATATATCCGAGAGTCAAAAGAATGAAAAGAATACTCTGTTGTCACAGCGATAGTTATAATTATATTTCACATCAAAACTTCAAAAAATTCACATTTCGTTTTCCGGTACGCTCGATCTGACTTTTTGATCACCTATTCGTCTATTGAACGTCCGCCATATCAGATATTCTTCATTAGTTATTTAGACGAGACATACACATTTTAATCATGATTTTCTCTAGTTCAGATGGGTGCAGTAAATAAACTTTTAACTCGAAATGACCCCTAATGTACTAATGTATAACATAAGACACAGAAAAGAAACATTTATAATACGTACACAGCTTTATTTTCTCATATAACCACAATACGCTTTGAAGGGATTTTACCCTCAAACCTACGGTCTGATTTCTGAAAATAGAGAGCTAACTCTTTTTCCTTAGTTGAAAAAACAAAACAAAAAAAAAACATGGATTGCACACTCAAGGAAGGTCGTAGGTCTCAACGACCGAAACGTTGTGCTAATGACACCCAAGATGAGAATAATTTTCCAAACAATACAAAGAATCTATGTTTTAGATATTTATTTTCGATGTTATTTTGAAATGTTTTATAAAAACCTATGCTGTTCCAATTCTGCCCTTTCCCTCGTCCAATCGGATACGCCGTTGCAAAACAAGCATGGCCACAGAATACAAATTGAAACAAAAATAAATCTGATTTGATAAAAAAAAAATATATATATATACAATAACACCATAAACATCAGTTTACGTAATATCTGAGAATACCCATAATGCATTGCAGCCGGAAATTACCTAAGAGATTGTTCAGAGTGGCTAGCAACTATCAGACATCTTTATTTTGTTTTATTTAAAGCTATCTTAGAGATAATTTTTTCAGTAGACACATTATTCGTTTTTCATTAATTTTCTTTCCTTTTTCTTACATTATTTTAACTGACATTTTTATTCATTCATTATTAGTAATCTTTTGTTTTCTTTCATGCGGCCATTTTTTTGTTTTAGGTGCTTAGCAAAATGTAAGCAATCATCCGATTAAAAAAACAAAAAAAAACTTTTATACATATTTTCTTTTCAATTTCTATTATGCTGTTATCGCCGGAATGTTTTCTTTGTTGTTGTTTTTTTTTTTTTTTTTTAGTTCTTTTTAAAGAAGTTTTAGGCGTTGTTTTACGAGTATTGTTCTGTTCTTCTTTTTTTTTTTTTTTGAGTACGGGAAAGAGTCCCAGGCGGAAGAGGGCGGATCACTTGAATAGTATTTGCAGTATCAATACGCCATCTACTCTACACCGCCTGCGTCTCTATTATCTCGCAAAGAAAAGACGTTTCTTTTTTTGTTTTGTTTTGTTTTATTTTTCCTGTCTGGTAATAAAGATACAAATTGGCAAAAAGTAGTTCGGATTACGATTGAGAGAAAGAGAAAGGGGGTGCGAGTGAGCGAACAAGACAGAGAGAGAGAGAGAGAGAGAGAGAGAGAAAGAGAGAGAGAGGGAAGAGGGCGAAGAGAAAGAGAGAGAGAGAGTTAGTAGGGGGAAATAATCGGATGGTTGACGATAAGAATAAGCAGGAGGAGTCCAAATAATAAAAGAAAGAATAACGGAAAACGGTGATAAAACATGTAGGAAGGATAATGGAGTTTATGAGATAACTGCAGGGAAGATGAAAAATAAGTGGATGAACAACAACAACAACAACAACAACAACAATAACAATAATAATAATCATAATAATAATAACAATAATAATAACAACAATAATAATAATATAAAGATAATAATAATAACAATAATAGTAATAATAATAATAAACAATAATAATAATATATAGATAATAATAATAACAACAACATTAATAATAATATATAGATAATAATAACAATAATAATAATAATAATAATAATAATAATTATAATTATAATGATAATAATTATAATTATAATAATAATGATAATAATAATACTAATAATAATGATAATAATAATATATAGATAATAATAATAATGATACTAATAATGATAATAATAAAATGATAATAATAATAACAATACTAATAATTGTAACAATAATAATAATAATGATAATAATAATATTAATAACAATACTACTAATAATAACAATGACAATAATAATAATGATAATAATAATTCTTATAATAATAAGAACAATAATATAAATAATGATAATAATAATGATAATAATAACAATACTAATAATAATAACAATAATAATAATAACAATACTACTACTACTTCTACTACTAATAATGATAATAATAATAGTAATTATAATAATAATAATAATAACAATACTAATACTAATCCTACTACTACTACTACTAATAATAATGATAATAATAAGAGTAATTATGATAAGAAGAAGAAGAAGAAAAAGAAGAAAAGAAGAAGAAAAAAGAAGAAAAAAAGAAGAAGAAGAAGAAGAAGAAGAAGAAGGAAAGAATTATGAGAAAAGAAGAAGAAAAAAGAGAAGAAGAGGAGGAGAGGGAAGGTGGGAAAGAAGATATTAAGGTTGAGAGGGCGACAAAGGGAAGGAAGGTTTTGATTGGTTGCTTTCTTTTACGGCATATCAATCCTTCCGAATTATTTAATGCTGTAATTTGGAAACGGTTTTATGGTTCGAATACTTTATATCTTTAAATATTTGTTTATAGTGTTTGGTTTGGTTGTTGTGTTTTACAGCATATCAACCTTTTTCGGGTCATTCGATGCCAAATCCAATAATTTTGGGAAAATATTATGCGTCAACTTCTTTCTATTTTCAAATAACATTCATGGTGTTAGGATTTGTTTTGTTTCACGGCATGTCAACCCTTTGTGGGGTACTTAATGCCGAATATCCTAGAATTATCCACCTGCTTTCCAGCTAGCTTGCTTTCCAGTAATTACAATATGGTCATCTTCAAGTCCAATGTAAACAAGTTCTTGTTGAGTGGTCTCTAAATAATCAAATCATACCCAATTTCCACCATTAACGATTATTACACTTGCTCCGGTGACCACTGTACACTAATTAACACTTATCCTCGAGTGGAATTCGTGCCTAGATAAGTGGTGACCCCTAAGTATAAAAGAAAAAAAAAACTCACTAATTTTGGTAAAGGTTTTTATGCTTCAAATCCTGTCTATCTTTCCAAATATTTATTCACAGTGTTTGGATTGGTTATTTTGATTGACGGCATATCAACCCTTTTCAGGTAATTTGATACAGTAATTTTACTAAAAATATTTCTGCTTCAATATTTTAAGTCTTAAAATATTTATCCACGGTGTTTGGTTTGGATGTTTTGTAGAGGAAAATTGTTTGGATTTTGACTTTGCTGAGCACCACTAAGCTTTGCAAAGAGAAAAGAAAAACAAAATGGCATCGATGTTTGGTGTATTTTAGGTCGGGAAGACAGGATCTTCAGACAACCTGATCTGGTAGGGGAAAGAGAGAAGAAAAAGAAGGCAGGCGGGAGAAAAGATAAAACTGGATGGAGGAGAAGAAAACAAAAGAAAAAAAAGAGAGGGGAGTGGAAAAGAACAGTGAAGACGAAGAAAGAAAAGAAGAAATGTGTCAGAAGAAGAAAAAGAGGAAGAAGAAAAGAAAAGAAAAAGAACAGAAAGAAGTAGGAGAAAGAAAAAAGAAGGAAAAAATAAGTAAGAAAAAATAAAGTGTAAAGGAAAATAGAGGGGGGAGGGCAGAGAAAGAAGAGAGATATTGTGGAAAAGAAGAAGTAGAAGATAGAGTAGAAGAAAAAGAAGGAAGAAGAGGAGGGGGATGAGATGGTATAAAAGGTTGCAGTGAAGAAGAAAACAAAAGAAAAAAAGAGGGAAGTGGAAAAGAACAGTAAAGACGAAGAAAAGAAAAGGAGAACTGTGGCAGAGGAAAGAAGAAAAAGTAAAAAAAGAAAAAAAAGAAAAAAAAGAAAATACAACAATGTCAATGTGACCTAGTGGACCAAATGTAAACCTACTTTTAAAAAGTTGGTTTCTAGGGTATCCGGGTCTGATTTGAACGAAAATCAGATTTAAAATTGTCGCTAGCAAGTAATTTTTACAATATTAAAACCTTCATTTTCCATATTATTCAAATGACTCATCTCAATAAGAATCCCAATCAATTAAATAATTTTCTCATTGTCCATGTTTTATCTGATACTGTAGTTAAAACATCATCGTTTTCCCATGTTATTAACGGGTTAACTCGGCGCATGGGTTTACTTGTAAACAACAATATTCAAAATGTCGACCAGTGAAATCATAGAGCAAAACTTTGGAAAATGAAAGTCTTCTATAATAAAAATCTTAACCGCCTGTTTAAATTTATGTATGTATGTATGTATGTATGTATGTATGTATGTATGTATGTATGTATGTATAGATGTATGTATGTATGCATGTATATATGTATGTATGTATGTATGTATATCTAACACTTTCGATTTCGACGGATTTTCACGAGATCGGTATCGTTTTTAAAGAGCGACCCTTCGGACAACAAATATCGAAAAATTGGCTAAAAACATTTATTCCTTCAGCCTCAACTGGGCACTTTTCTACAATGAGGGGGTCGCTTTTTTCGCCGATATTTTCGAAAGTCATTCCTCTTTTCTATTGACTAGCCTTCATTTAAACTTTCGCCACATTCTGTTTGGCAATGGACGCAAAAGCAAAGACATCACGTTTTTTTTTTTCATGTTCTTTTCCTCCTTCGCGGTATGGGTTCGAGCCTGCCTGCCTACTAATTTTTTTTTGTTTTTCTGCTCAGCACCCCCCTCCAAATATCAGGGCAACGCCGGGTACTCAGGCTAGTAGTATCATAAGAACTACTTGCCGGCGATAATTTTAAATGTGATATTCCTCCGAAACAAACCCGGATCCTCCTAAAAATCACTTTTTTTTTTATTATGGTACGTCTTCATTTGGACCACTAGTTTATATTTACCGACAACAGTAAAGGCGAAGAACAAAAATAAGTATGAAAAAGAGGAGAAAACGTTACAGAGGAAAGAAGGAAAAAAAAAAACGAAAGAGAAAAAGAAACAGAAAAAAAGAAGTTGGAGATGGGGGGAGACAAGGAAGAGGAGGAAATTGAGAAAAAAAAAGGTAAAATGAAAGAGAATTGAAATAAGAAAGAGAAGAAGAGAAAACAAAAAAAGAAAACAGAAAATGAAAATAAGGCGAAAAGAAAAGAAAGAGGAAATAGAAGGAGTGTTGTATTGTTAGTCCCGGAAAACGCCGGGTATCCCTGGATGATTATTATTATGATTGTTATTGACGTTTGGAAAATGGAATAATAGGTATTAAAGATGTAACTGGTTAATGGAATTTTTAGATCATAACAAACAGTTAGAAATTTTAACTGACAACAATAATAACTTTGAACTTCTTAGATAAACAAATATACGTGGCAAAAGATAAGATGATGATCCTTGAATTCCGCGTGTATTGATAACGTAATTAGAAAGGAAGATACTTTGACATACATGTAGATTTCAGTCAAAGAGAGTGTACTCGTAGATACAGTCCAGTTGGATCGGCGAGAGGCAGTTAGCTAGCAACTAGTTGTAATGGCTCTGGATACCCGGGGAAGCTATCGGGCCAAGTTATATAGAATGAGGGGACTTAGAACAATCCTGCAACATACAAGTTGGGAAACGTCTTGATTAAAAGTTTGTCTGAAAATAAAACCCCAGACTCGTTGGTTTTTTTCTTATGACGAATCTGCGTTGCAGGTTTCAGCAGATTCGTCAAACAAAACCTACAGATGAATAAGGTATGTTTTCCCTATTGGCTAGATCTAAAAACCCGGCGGAACGATGAGCCGTCTCTTTGTTGCAAAGACTGTCTGTTGGAAATTGTTATATGTCCGCGTTGTTGAAGTGTATCCCTATGTTATACACTGTAGGGGAAATCGTAACTTACCTGGATAGCATATGTGTGTGTGTGTTTTGTAGGGTTCAGTTGCTTGAGAAGAGAAAAGAAAATATTGGCAACTCTTAATGGCTTTTTGCTTAGAAGTAACTCGTGAGTAATACACACTTTCGCCGTCTCTATGCAAATAAGACTACACTAGACGCATAAAAACCGCGTATTGAACGGGATGCCAAGTTAGAAAAAGACGTGTTACCCAAACAATACGGATGACAGACTGTTTGAGGGTATTAGAAAAACCGTGAGCGGAAAAGAGCAGAAATTTATTGAAACTGACTTTCAAACTACACACACACACACACACACACACACACACACACACACACACACACACACACACACACACACACACACACATCGCTAAAAAATAAATAAAATAAAAATAAACCCAATATATATATATATATATATATATATATATATATATATATATATATATATATATATATATATATAGGATGGAGTTTATCTCCGAAATATATTTATGTTATAAATTTCAAACAAGTGAAATATTTGTTTATTTTCGTAATACCGTGATTTGGCTTTAAAGCGCACTGGGACCTAGAGGCCACTCAAGGATAATGGTTACAGGGTGTACATTAGTCAAAAGGACAATATCAAAGTAATCGTTAGAAGTGTAAATTTGGTAAATTGAATTACTTAAGGGGAACGACTCATCAAGAACTTGTTTACATTGGACTTGAAGACGGCCATATTGTAGTCAGCTGAAAAGCAGGAAAACAAAAGAGAGTTCCACATGTGTGCAGTTCTAAGAAAGAAGCTTCGTTCATAGAATATATATATATATATATATGTGTGTGTGTGCGTGTGTGTGTATGTATTTACGTTTTATTTTTTATTACCGTTTTTTTTCTATTTAGTTACATTATTGTTTCAGCTACGCGACCGTTTTTTGGCCGTCATGTAGCATCTTCAGACTTTACAGAAATGTTCGTTTATGGTGGAATGAAAGGATGGGTGATGTCAGGGGAGGGGTGCGAGAAAAGCGGAAAAAGAAAAAGGGAGAAAGGTGGGACGGGTGTGCTTGGTAGGTCGGTAGTGCTTTAGTTTTGGAGTTCAAGAACATTAGGTGGTTGTGGGGGGTCTGGGAAGTTCATCTCTGGTGTGGCTAAGGACATAGGGATACATGGAGGGGGAGGGAGATGTGTAGAGGTAAGAAGAGGAGGGTTACTTTAAATTTCGAGTTCTAAGGTTTAGGTTGTTGGCGTCTCGTTAGTTAGATGATTTCTTGATAAGTATGTCTTGACCTGTTGGGAGTTCGCTTAGGTTGGGAGCGGGGGGGCTACGATTCGGTTTATCTATTTGATTTTTATTTGTTGTTAAGTGCTTTGAGAAGGTTAGCCTGGGACCGTACGCGCGAGCACATACATGCGCACATGCACAGACACATACACATAAAGAATCAAGAATCGCGCACATGTATACATACATCTCCACCTCAATATGTAAACACATGCGCATATGCATACATGCATACATATACACCCGCATTGCTCCCGAGTAGGAGAACTGGATAGTGACAATTGGTATGAAGGGTTACCCCTGCAATGACCAAAGTCTTATATGTGGGGTTGGTATTTGTTTGCTCCCACACCGAGCAAATTACGCACAAGGACGATTTTTAATGTGAGGAGTGAAGGGGAAATGGGGACCAACTCCTCGGGGATTTGGGGATCTTGATAGTGACAATTGGTATGAAGGGCCGCTCTCACATTGACCAAGGTCTTATATGTGGGGTTGTCCCCACATATGGTCTTTACTTGCAGTATCTGCCGGAACAGATGGTATTTATTTGCTCCCCCACCGAGCAAATTAGGCACAAGGCCGATTTTTAATGTGAGGAGTGAAGGGAGGGGGAAGGGGAAAAGGGGACCAGCTCCCGAGAGGTGGGAAATGGGAGCTGGTTAAAGGTCAGACATGTGGGGTTGCCCCCACATCTGGTCTTTGCTAGTCCTAGCTAGTCATAGCTTGCAGTATCTGCCGGAACAGATACTACACCCTGATCCTGGCCAAAAGGCCAAGAAAAGCTTAAAAAGCTAAGAACAGCATCTATTAACAACAGGCCTTTGATCTTAACCAAAATATCCAAGCACAAAAGTGTTACGGACAGACCGACAGACCGATCGACCGACGGACCGACCGACCGACGGACCGACAGAGTGACTCTATAGAGTCGCTTGTAAGCGGCTAAAAATAATAGTAATACTACTATTACTACTACTACGAATGATAATGGTATTAATAATAATAATAATAATAATAATAACAATAATAAGAAGAAGAAAAAAAGAAAATGAGACAAAGTGGAAAAAAGAATAAAGAAGACGACGAAGAATAATATCAATAATAAAAAAATGATAAAATACTACTACTACTACTACTAATAATAATAATAATAATATAATGATACTACTACTACTACCACTACTACCACTACTACTACTACTACTACTACTACTACTACTAATAATAATAATAATAATAATAATAAGAAGAAGAAGAAGAAGAAGAAGAAGAAAAATGAAACAAAGGGAAAAAAGAAAAAAAGAAGACGACGAAGCATAAAAATATTAGTAATACTATTACTTATAATAATGATAAGAAGAAGAAAAAAAGAAGAAAAAGAGAAAAAAAGAAGACAAAGAAAAAGAAGAAAAAGAAGAAAAAGAAGACAAAGAAGTAGAAAAAGATGAAAAGTAGACGAAGAAAAACAAGAAAAAGGAGAAAAATTTTGCTATGTCAATCGACGCCATCAAAATCCGCCTCCGAATCAACATTTATCTGCGTGGTCAATTGGCGTGTCTTATTTGGCTTCCCTTCTAATTCAAACACTGATTGTAATTTCGTTTGGTAGCCAGGAAGAACAACCCCCCCTCTCTTGCGGCGGTCAGTGAAACGTAGCAAATGACCGCACTTGGTAGGAGGAACGTAAGGGGGGGCGAAGGAAGAGGTATCGTCGACTGAAACCCAAACGAACCAATTAAAGACATTATTTTCGCATTTAATGGACAGCTTATTTCTTTTGACCAGAAAAGAAAAGCGGAAAAAAAAATCTCTCTTCTTCTGAAGCCGAAATTAATACGAGGCCATTTTTGTTGCTCTTGGTTTTTAAATCTTGCGCTCGGCATTTTTCGGTCTCTGATGTTGCAGATTGGTCCGAGGGAACAATGGCGAAAGGCTATCAATCATTGGGTAAATAAAAAAAAAAGAAAAGAAAAAGAAAGTCACGTGGTCGAAAGAAGAGATAATGGCGAAAACAAGAAAGTACAAAAAGGGTACGCAAGGGATGCCGGGAAGGATAAGATAAAACAAAAACAAAAAAAAACACTCGTTTGGTGAACGGCCAATCGAAAAGAGGGTCATAAAAAAGAAAGACGAATTAATAAAAAGGGATGAAAATGATGGTATAAAGAATATGATGATAATAATAAACGTTTATTCCTTTTATGTGGAATTATGACCGACATTAAAAAAAAAAACGTCAGCTGGACAATGCAAAGACTACAAAAATTACTGATGAACAAAAAAGAAACGAAATAAAAAAAAAATAAACACTACCAAAAATTATATAACTTAGAAAAAAAGAAATCAAAGAAAATAAATTAAGCTTCTAGATTATATTTCTTTTCGTCTGTCTGTTTGTCTGTCCGTCTGTTTGTCTGTCCTTCCGTTCCACTTTTACTAGGAAACTGATTTGGCTGTACTTTTATATGAGGCTTTGTTAGGATAAGGTTCAGCGAACTAAGTATTATGGTATCCGTTCGATATACAGTTCGGGATCTATAAGAATTTATTAGAGACTAGTGGGGATGGGGCGTCCGGCTTTGCTCAGACGTAAAATGCACTTAAATGTGATATTAAAATTTGTTCAGATTTCGTATATATTATCATAAATTCGTGATTTCAAAAGTAAAAAGTATTTAGGTGCAATCAGCTAGAATCGAAACCAAAACTGTGGCATTCAAAGCTGGTGACGTTACAAAGTGACACGCAACTAAAATTTAAAAAAATAAACTAAGATGAATGTACAAAATATTTAACAATTTTTTCAATTTTTACCCGTTTTTGCCCTTAAAAACAATTTTAACCCCTTAAAAACAATTTTAACCCCTTAAAAACAATTTTAACCATCTAAAAACCCATAAAAGAACGGCCCGTAATAAATTAAATTATTTAGGGCCACTAGTGCTGTTCTGCAACTTGTAGTTTCGGTGGAGATAGAGTTTGAAAATATGGAAACAGACAGACAGATATATAGCCGTTTTGATATTATATTACAGTTCCAATTTCCTGCCCACGAAACAACTGAACCTTTGTTATGATTAGCTGAACCGAGCGTTCGATAACAGTTAGGGAATAATCCGTACTTGGCCTTCGGGCCGATCAAAGTGTAGCATCTGTTCCGGCAGATGCTGCAAGCAAAGACTAGTCATGACTAGCAAAGACCATATGTGGGGGTAACCCCACATATCTGAACTTGGTCAATGTAGGGATCACCCTACAGACCACAGTTACTATCCAGCTCCCATTTCCCACCTCTCGGGAACTGGATCCCCCTTTCCCTCCACCTCCCTCTCTCTCCACATTAAAAAACGGCCTTGTGCCTAATTTGCTCAGTGGGGAAGCAAATAAACCAATTCTGTTCCGGCAGATACTGCAAGCAAAGACCAGATGTTGGGACGACCCCACAGATAAGACCTTGGTTGATGTAGGGGCAACCCTTCATACCAATTGTCACTATCCAGCTCCCCTACTCCCTGGGGAGTTGGTCGCCATTTCCCCTTCACTCCTCACTTTAAAAATCGGCCTTGTGCCTAATTTACTCAGTGGGGGAGAAAATAAATACCTCAAAGTGTAGTATCTGTTCCGGCAGATACTGCAAGAAAAGACCCTATGTAGGGGCGACCCCACAGATAAGACCTTGGTCAATGTAGGGGCAACCCTTCATACCAATTGTCACTATCCAGCCCCGCTACTCCCCGGGGAGTTAGTTCCCATTTCCCCTTCACTCCCTACATTAAAAAACGGCCTTGTGCCTAATTTGCTCGGTGGGGGAGCAAATAAATACCTCAAAGTATAGTATGAGTTGGCTATGTGCCTAAGTTTTTTGTTCATCGTTGATTTTGACTGTATGTTTAACATGAATAAAAGATTTAATATCTCAAAGTGTAGTATCTGTTCTTCAGATGCTGCACTTCAATTTCTTGTTCTCTGTCAGTGGAGAAGAAATCCTTCACGGCTGAGACAATTTTTATTTTTGTTCCTTTTCTCCACGTTAAAAAAAACGACCCTGGTGTCTACTTCTGTCCCGTGGGGAGGCATTGTAAATAGGAACAGTTAGGGAATAATATAGATTAATAGGGATTAGTATTTAATGAAAAAATGACTATATTCAACAGTCAATTAGTATTAAACGATTTGTTCTAAGTTTTTTTTTTACTTGGGAGTCACCACTTATCAAGACCGAATACCACTCAAGGATAAGGGTTAATGAATGTAAGGTGATGGTTTAGTAATCGTTAATGGTTTAAATTGGGTAGAATTTGATTATTTATGGAGACAGCTCAACAAGAACTTGTTTACATTGCACTTGAAGACTACTATCTTGTATTTAACCGGGAAGCAGGCCAGAGGAACAGTGTTCCACAGGTAGGCAGTTCTGGAAAAGAAGCTTTGTTCATAGAATCTGCGTTTAGATTTAGGCACAGATAGAGAGTGGAGAAAATCGTATATGGTGGTTGTAGTTAATAGTTTTTTAAGTGAGATTTTGGCAAAGGAGGAACCATAGAGTGGGATTCAGTCAAGCACTAACAATGAAAATAACGATTGAGCGGAGACAGGCTGGAGACGTGTCTTCTGTGATAAAGAGATTTCAGGGAAGAAAAAAAAGGACATAACCTACTAGATTTCGAAGACGGTTTTGAAATATATCGATGCTGGATTGGGCGCGCAGAACAGCTCCTGCCCAGATGTGACACCAATATTCTATTTTAGGGCATACCTGGCTCTTGTACAGATAAAGGGTTTTTAACGGGTGGGGGAGAAAGATACTGCTTATACTAATATGAGAAAGGAGCTTCTTTTTAAATTATTTTTGCTTACCACAGTAAAATCTTTGAAAGGTGCCTTTCTTTGAGGTTTACACTTGATTTCGCCATAATATTAATGGATATTCTAGTGTGTAGATCGCGAGTCCAAACGGCAAGGAAACGTTCCACTTTCTTTCTACCCAACTTATCATATGACTATCGAAATTGATACCAGTAATCCCTAGTGAAATATTTAGCCCTGGTTGGGCCATGACGGCTTCCTCTGCGTTGATGTTTATAAGGAATACTTGCAGCAACTTCATGCCTCTCGCTAACATCATTTATCCTTTAGTCCTTTCATTCCATGAACGAGGTTTCTGACAAAGAGGGAAAAATTGCTGTTTTCTTGATCGGAATCTATTCCATCTAACACTTATCGACAGCTATTTTTTGATGCAGTTTTTATAAAGAACCTTAACTGGCTTTACGATCTGTTTGGAGAAATTCCCATTACGAAAACACTGTCTCCAGCCGAATGACCATTCCTGTAACAGGAAAATTACTGACAGCCCATTTGCATTACTAAATGATCGCCCATCTGGTATTGACTAGGTTCAGCGTTGCTTAACTTCAGTGATCTAACGAGAAACGGCGTGTTATTAAGCATCGGATAACTGTGTTATTGTTTAACTTTGATGTGGTAATAGTCATTCAGACCGTCACCCGTTTTTCTCACATTTTTTTTACATTGAAACTTAGATCGCAGAAATCAAGGTGCCCACATCTCGGGCTAACACTTGATTTTTATATGTGATACGTAGATTTCCAAGTCTCCATTAAAATTTTTCCCTTGGAATTAGTAAAGATAATTGGTTTCATTTCACTATTACGCTTAATTACTTTTATGCATAGTTTCTACATTGTTCATAATTGCGTAGAATTTAGGCATTTTTATCTCTCTCCTCTCTCTCTCTCTCTCTCTCTCTCTATATATATATATATATATATATATGTATATATATATTTATATATATATATATATATATATATATATTGTATTCGCTGAGACGAATATTGGCTGAAGAAAGCTTGGTAAGGATATCTTAAACGGTCCTAATTATCGGGCTTGAAACCGACGGTACGAATGACCTGCCTCATCTAATAACTTTCTGTACACAAAACATAAATACGCTCCTATATTTCGCATTTTCCTTTTAATTGAGCACTCTGCTGGATTTCTTTTTCAAAAAAAACTAATCATATATATATATATATATATATATATATATATATATATATATATATATATATTTCTCGAATCTCGCTAGATTCAGCCACTCTGATGAGTCGTAGATGACGAAACACGTGTCAGTGGATAATTCTATTAAAAAAAAAAAACAATATATATACCGCTCCCCATCTAGGGTACCAAATCAATTAAAGGGAAAATTATTCCCAACTAGCATTTAGGTAAAAATGCACTTTCGTAAATAATTGAATTAATTAAAAAACGTACCGCAAAAACAAAAACAAATAACACCTCTCTCTCTCTCTCTCTCTCTCTCTCTCTCTCTTTCTCTCTTTATATATATATATATATATATATATATATATATATATATATATATATATATATATATATATAAGTCTCCCATGAAAATGAACATTTACCAAATTATACCTGAACTATTATCTGAATTCAAACACGCGGCTTTTTTTTCTCTACAGTATGCATTACCTTTAGGTAGTCTAAACTTAGTACGTAACCCTAAAGTTATTACTCTTAACGAGTTTTTAAACGAATTCTTCAAACGGAAATTGATAAAAAATAACCAGACTTTCCAATTTGATAAAAGTTCTATTATAGCATATTTATTATGGGGTGGAGTTGGGATGCTCGAACATTCTAGCTCGAGGTAGACAAAGGCCAAAAGTATAAATGCATTAATATGGGAGGGGAGACTATCTTCAAGTAATATCCTAAACTGGGAATGGGGCTACGGACTTATACTAAGTAGATATAAATAAGTCCTCTCACCTTTTTGTTTTTAAATGGAGAGTAGATAATGCATGTGGAGGTAAATAAAGGCCAAAAGTACCCATGCATTAATATGGGAGGGGAGACTATCTTCAAGTAATATCCTAAAGTGGGAATATGGCAACGGACTTTATTAAGTAGATATTAATAAGTCCTCACTTTTTTTTAAATGGAGAGTAGATAATGTATGTGGATGTGTTATCGGCAGCTCCAGGAACTCTCGTTTCTCCTTTTTTTTCCTTCAGTCCTCATTTCCAATGAGTGATTTTTCTGACAAAGGGTGAAGAAAAAGCTGTTTTCCAGGTCGGTAGTACTTCGTTAACAGTAGCCTGAGATGTCGGAAATTTTCTGTTTCTATGTCTATCCTTGTGGTCATGTCACTAGTAATGGTGCTGGAGGTAAACTTTTCATATTGGCCGACGTTATCCGGCTGATAGTCAGGGACCCGACCTTGGATTAACCACTAAGGAGGCTGTCCTATCAGCAGATGCAAAGTACCGGGGCTGCTGTATTTCCACTTAGTGAATGGATTCTGGACTATGCAGTAGTTTTTGGTAGGGCCTCTCGATGCCATACTAGTGGGTAATTGTTACGGCTTTACCTTATCATGTGCTACAAAAATAAATCCTGTCTTTTTCTCTCTTACTTTCCCTCTCTGCCCTGCTCCAATCAAGTCTCTCGACCTGTTTCACAAATCCCAAACCTCAACATGACAAATCTCCAGAAAAGAAAAACACGAACAAACCTAGAACCCCATCCTCCAACGTAGACCCCTACTACCATGTCTCCTTCTCCAACATCAGGGGTCTACGTTCTAACCTTCCATAGGTTACACCCCAATTACAGGAGACGAAACCGGACATATTCTTTCTAACTGAAACTGGCATAGGGCCGACCACTTCCCTAGAGTTCATAATTGAACGATACTCTAACTTAACATCTAAATCTGACCCCACAAGATCGCCATGGGCATGGAATATGTGCCTACATTAAAGATGGCTTTCCATGTGGTAGGGATATCTCCAGAGAAGACCCTAATTTACTTTATATGTGCTTCGGGGTTGCACTAGCTTACACCACTGCATTTATATTTGCCCTCTATCGCCCCCACAACAGCAGAGTTACTATCTTTAAGATTATATCTGAGAAAATTAACCACATACTGTCTGCTCATCCCTCGGCTAACATTCACATTTACGGTGACTTCAATGTCCATAATGTGGAATGGCTGACCCACTCAAATAAGACCGATGACGAGGGGAGGTTCTGTCATGATTTTGCCATTGCCTATTATCTCATCCTGATTGTTCGCTAACCCACTCGTGTGCCCGATACTACCGATCAGTATGCAAGCCTTCGAGACCTTTTTCTCACAACTTCCCCTGTGCTATGTTCATGTTCCGTTCTATCTCCTCTGGGATCCTCCAACCACCCCGTTGTAGCAGTTTAGATAAAAATGAAATGTCATAAGTCTTCAGACGTACCTCTCCACCGTACTGTATATCGATACTGTATGGCTGACTGGGATAGCTTCCGTACATTCATATTGGCCTACCTCTGCATTTCATGTTTAAAAAGATGTGTCTTCCATAGTATCAGACCTGACCGAATGGTTAATTGTAGGCATAGACCGACTCATACCATCCAAAAAGTTGCAACAAAAACCTAGCAGCCAGCCATGGTTCTCCCCTGAATGTGCTGCTGCCATCGTGCACAGAAATCACTTTTTCCATAGCTACCAACATAATAGATGTACTGAGACTAAAGCTGCTTTCAGGACTACCAGCAACCACCATAAAAGAGTAATAAAAAATGCAAGAGAGCTATATGCTCAGTCTGCTAAATCCAAAGTAGCTGAACAGCGGCTTGGTTCCCACCAGTTTTGGAAAATAGCAAACAGGATTCTGAACAGAAGCGTGTGTTCTATCCCAACTATCATCAATGGCCCTGAGGTCATCTCGTCAGCATCAGACAAGGCAAAACTATTAGCAAAATACTTTGCAGCTAATTCTACCCTATGCGACCAAGGCCATCAACTCCTATTTCCTCCTATAACAGACAACACGCTATGCAACATAAAAATATCTGTGCGTGAGGTCGCCAAGCTAATCATCAACGCTCTGATCCCCATCTGGTATCAATTGAAATAGATGGCTCTCGTATTGGGGTGGTTCCATGTTTTGATAATCTTCTGGATTTGAAATGGAACACGTACATCAAATCTGTTTCCAAGGACGCTGGAAAATGGTAGGATCCTTCTACCGCTCCAGAAGATATCTCACTACTGATTCAATTCTCTATCTGTATAAAAGCCAAGTACGTCCAAGGATGGAGTACTGCTGCCACATCTGAGCAGGAGCTGCTAAAAACAGCCTATCCTGTCTTCACAGAGTACAAAATAGACTTCGTAGCTTAGTGGGGGATGACCTTTTCTCTTCCCTGCAGAAGAGACGTTGCGAGCATGTCTTGGTTTATCGTTACTTCCATGGCAGGTGCTCCTCTGAACTCCAATCTCTGGTCCCCCCTCGCCAATCTTTTACGAAAAACACCCGTCTAGCTGAAACCACGGCCAATAATTTTCCCCACTCTTTATCTGTGCCTAAATCAAAACGTAGATTCCATGAACAAAGCTTCATTCTTAGAAGTGCACGACTGTGGAACTCTGTTCAGGTTGCCTGTTTCCCACCTGACTACAACTTGGATGTCTTCAAGTCCAACATAAACAAATTCCTGACAAACGGCTCTCCTAAGTAAGACACCCTATCAAATATCCAATAGTAATGATTACTACGATACTATCTCATTGATTACTGTACACGCAATAACACTTATCCTCGAGTGGCTTCCGGGCCTTGATAAGTGGTGACCTCCATGTGAAAAAAGTACATCGGTTTAATAAAATATGTTGAGAAACACTTTTGTACGAGTTAAAAATATTTATTAATCGGAAAGAAAACACGAATAGAGGTGAAAGTCCTTATTCCTCGGAGTTTCGAAGAAATACCTTCTCTTCTCGTCAGAGGGGAGGAGTTAGCAAAATACATAAAGAAATTTTGCTTGTAAAGTATTTAAAGAAATACGTTTGAAAATGGAAATGAAATATAGAACAATAAAACAGATTATTTTGTTTAGTTTTATTATTTTGAAAAACAGTAATCTACGTACGTACGTTTCAAGGTAACTACCTCTCGTCAGTGGAGCTTGACTGTTTCTAAGAATCAAACTGCAAATTAGAATATCCATTAATGTACGTAGATTAAAAATGAATAAAATAAATAAAATGTATATATATATATACATATATATATATATATATATATATATATATGTGTGTGTGTGTGTGTGTGTGTATATATATATATATATATATATATATATATATATATATATATAACTGACCTTGTCGGTGTGTGTGCGAAACGTTTCTAGCAAACTCTTTTCTGAATATTTAGTGTACAGACTTTAAACTTGATATATATATATAGGGTATTTAGACATCAAAACATTTATGATTTTACTCTTTTTAATTTTATACATTTAATTCATACTTCTTTTTTTCCTGCAGTTCGTGACGATTTTTTGTTTTGTTTTGTTTTGTTTTGGCAAAGTAACTGAATACTTCGGACTTGTTCGGTAATTTCCGTCGTCCTCTAAAACCATATTGTATTTTCTTTGCTATTTTCTTGTTATTGAATCAGAAATCCATTCGAGTTCAAGATTGAAGTTCTTTTACTTTACGTTTTTTTTTAAGTTACGTTATTTTACTTCTCGGTAAACATCGGGGTTGTTCGGTAATTTCCGTATGCTAATGCAATATTTCTATTTTACTATTCTTATTTTTTTCTCTAATTCTGTCTTGGCCTGACAATCGAAATTATTGAATCAGAAATCAATTCATGGTGAAGGTCTGATATTTTTATTTGATTTTTTTTTTTTTTTTTTTTTAAATAAAATTTTATGTATTTTACATTATTTTACTCCTCGGAAAACCTCGGGATTGTCCGGCAATTTCCGTAACTTATGCAATGTTTTTGTTTAATCTTTCTGGATTAACTATCGTAATTATAGAACCAGAAGCTATTTGAGCCGATGCTCTAATATTTATTTATTTGAATTTTATTAATATCAAATACGTTTTATATTATTGATTTCTCGGGAAACATCGTGACTTTCCGGTAATCTTCGTGAGTTAATGCAATATTTTTTTTTTCGTTTTTTTTTTATTCCTAGTTCTGTCTTGGTCTAACCATCGGAAATTGTTGAATCAGAAACGAATTCGTGATCAGGGTCAGAGATCTAGGGAATCAATCTCAGACGAATTTACTAACTTAAAATCTAGTTGTTTTGCCGGATCGATCGAGGCCTTCAGCTGAAATGTTCAACATTTCGCAAAACAGAATCACTCGAGCGTTACAAGCACGGAGAAAATCGACTTTGAACTAGCCAGCCACGATAATCAAGTCTAGTAAGAGGTCAAGCAAAATGTGATTTCTTTATTGGGTGGCAGGGAGGTGTAGACTGGGCTAAAGTGTAATAGCGTAGTTCATTTGGCTGTAATCCTTTGATTTGGCAATTCCGAAAAGTCTTCTCAGCCACCGATTGCCATGACAAATAACACCCTACCTGAGAGCTCATCCTTCAAACTCTTCGTTTAAATATAATGTAATAAGACGAACGCAAGAAAGTGTCGATCAGTCTATTTAGTCATCTATTTCTGTATCTATCCATCTCGGTCTATCTATCTATCTAACTGGAGAGATTGACTGAAGATGAATATGAAGAATAATTATAAGATCTGTCAAAATATGGTAACTCATATTGTAGACACGTTTACCGGAAGGGCTGGTCAGCTGATCGGATCTGCGTATGAGTCACGTGATCAGGTTAGCTGGAGATCAGAGAGTTGGAATTTGGCCGTTAAGCAGAGCGGACGGTTTAACAGGTCGTCCCCCCTTCACTGGGGTGGGAGCTGATGTGTGTGAAAATAGGGACCTAGAAGTAAACCACGCAAGCAAAGGCATTCACTTTCCATTCTTCTGCGATCGACAACTGGAAAGTGAATAAAAACTATAAAAAAAAACAACCAGCGGAAGTGAATGAATATTTGTCCAAACAGGTTTCCAGTCTCCCTCACAAGAACAAGATGAATTCCAGGGGGACAAGACCAACGACGCATGAAGTTAAGGTATGTCCAAAATAAATGTACCACACACACACACACACACACACACACACACACACACACACACACACACACACACACACACACACTTACGCACACGCATACCCGCATATAAACAATTAGATATGAATATGTCATAAATAGACAGCAACAAAATGATTTTAGGTTTCAAATACTCCCCTCGGCTCCTTGCTTCCCTCACTATATTAACCTTGATTGAGAGAGGAGTTTGGTAAACCGCTCCTCAAACACACACACACACACACGCGCACACACACACACAACACACTCACACAAACACATATATATATACAGAGAGAGAGAGAGAGAGAGAGAGAGAGAGAGAGAGAGAGAGAGAGAGAGAGAGAGCTAAAGTTAATTTGAAAAAAGTAAGTTTACAATCAAAACAAAAACATTACATTATTTTAAAGATGTCTAAAATTTCATGACTTATTTAAAACTAGCCTTGGTGCCCGTCGTTGTCCGGGTGTTTGAGGGGTGTTGAGCAAAAAAAAAAAAAAAGAAGAGGTAGTAGGCAGGATAGCTCGAACCCGTACCAAGAAGGAGAAAAAGAACGAGAAAAATATACGTAACGTCTTTGCCGTGCCGCCCATCACCAAAGCGAAAGTAACGCAGGTTTAAATTAAGGCTAGTCAATCGAAAAGAGGTGATTGCTTTCGAAAATATCGGCGAAAAAAAAAAGACTCCCACTTTAAGAAAAGTACCTAGTTGAGGATGAAGAAATATATGTTTTTAACTAGTTTTTCGATATTTGTCGTCCGAAGGGTTGATCTTCAAAATAATATCAATCTCGTAAAAATCCGTCGTCACAGCTGTCAAAATTTTTATACATACATACATGCATGCATACATACATACATACATACATACATACATACATACATACATACATACATACATACATACATGTAAATAGAGATGAGATTTATATTTCTGATGATCGCTTAATTAATTTCCGAGTAAATTTTGTACATAGAGATATGGTAGCTCCCTTCAGTCTTGACAGACAATGGATACTCACAGAAAAGGTGCCTGTGTATGGAATTTTTGTGACAAGAGTTGCGCAATCTCAAGCCATAATGCTCCTGAGTCAGCAGCGGCACCCTTATATATATACTAGAAGAAGTACCCGTCGTTGACTGGGTTCAAAAACAGCCTACAGAAAATGGACTGTGATTGATGAAAGTATGATAGGATATGAAATGGAGGGGGTTGTAAAGAGATAGGTTTTGATACTCAAATATTTTACCCTACGCAAAATATGATGAAAGTAAAGATAATTTTCGCGAAAATATATTTTTTTATATAAACTTTGTTTCCATTCGTAGCCAAGAGTGACCAACAAAATTATGTTTCCTTACAAAGAGAAAATGTTATATATATAATAATATAAATATACAAGAAATAAATGTTGCCATAGTCAATAAAAGTTACTTTTATGGTAGAAAACTTCATTGGTTTGGATTTTTAAGTAGTTTGTAAAAATATTTTTTTTAATTCACGAACCGGTTTAAAAAAAATCAAAATCGCAGCAACTTTGAAATGGAGAGCCCCGTTTTCAATTTGAAGGAGGGGCACCTGAGCATTCTGTGTTAACAATTTAAGAGAGTTCCGTCAACGTAAGGAATATTTATAAACATATTTTAATGTTTTCCTTTATTTTGTGCTTGAGGAATATTCGATTATGGCATGTGTAGTTTATATAAAAATTCATTTAAGTAGTTATCCCCTCAAATTTCGTTTTAATTTCGATTCGCTGAAATTATTTCAAATAAAGAGCATTAAAAACTATTTCAAAACAACAAAAAAACATGAACCGGATATTTATTGACTATGGTAACATTTATTTCTTGTATATTTATTTTTCGGGTAGTCGTTTGTTGGCTTTTCTGCTAAACTCTTTTACTAAATAATATCGACGAAATATCGAAAAACAAAGAAACAAAAACAGTTTTGAAAAATAATGAAGCTTTACTTACTTTAGTAAAATAATCAGAAACAGCAAAATGGAATATTAAAAAAGTAAACACGTAATTACTTTAGTTTTTTAAGCAAAGAATCGATATAAATATGAATAAGAAGAAAATGGTACCCTTTTCAAGCAGAACAGCTTCGTTTAAGTTTTACAGCATTGAACGGTGGAGTATTGCGCCGTCGGATTCAGGGTTGTACTATTGTAATGTAAAGAACGCGCAGAAAAGGTTGTAATCAACTGAATTCCTTCAAGTACACTGACAAAAATAGCCTAAGAAGATATATAAATAAAAATAAAAAGGGTGTGTAAATGTTTTTAAAAGGATTTTTTCCTTCTTTTGACACGATTACAAGTAACGTTCTTTTTTTTTTATTATTTATCTATTTATCTATTTTTGAAAGAGTGCCACGTGCAAGTGGAGAAGGAAAAAACAGAGTTATGCAAAATTTGGTCGAGAATTGTCTAAAGTTCCGACTTTTTCTATTTTGCTTTAACTTTAATAAGAACGTGAATTTATGAGATGAATTTATTCGACACAATATGATTTAACTCAAAAAAATAAATAAAAGCTAACGTCAATTAAGATTAAAGTTAAGGTGTTATTGTGGACCATCACTCCTTTTAAAAACCTGTTAAAACTTTGTGACATATTTACATTCTATGGAAGTTAGGCGCGAACGAACACTCACTAATTTTATTATACCATATTTCTTCAAACTGAAACATAATTATCAAAGTATACTTACGCAGATAGATATGAAAAGTCTTTATTAAAGTTTGTGCCTATTTCCATTCTATGGCGGCCAGGCGCGAACGCAGACCCCCCAATTTTATTATACCATCCCTATTTAAGTTGAAACATGCTTATCAAAGTATTCTTATGTACATCTATATCCAAACCATTGTAAACGTATTTTTTTTAAATTTTTTATCTCGATAATTTGGGGGCCAGGCGCGAACGCACAATTTTTAAGGACCACCGTTCTGCCACATCAAACATATCCATTCCTGATCCTCGATAATCTTCTATCATTATATGTTTTTTTAAAATAGTCAACCATATAGGAGCCTATTCCTGACCACACACACACACACACACACACACACGTTTATATATATATATATATATATATATATATATATATATATATATATATATATGTTTTTGTTTTTTTTCAAACGATGAATACGGTTCATGGTGGCTTCGCCTCGAAGCTCATTTTGTTTATTTATTTAGAAAGTCACCCATAATTTGTTTGGACGTATATATAACATTTTTATTGATTTATTATTTTTTTTTCGCGTGTTTTAAGTTAACTAACTCTCATCAACGTAGCTTGACTGTTTCTAGGGATCGAACTTCAGACAATGTTTCCACAGTCCGGCGCCTTAACCGTTAGGCCACGAACCCTAGATGACTTTACTGTTTACTTTTAGCGCTTATAAATTTAGATTTGTTGTTGTTGTTTTTTTTTTAACGATAAAAATAAATAGTAAAGTTATATAGGGTTCGTGGCCTAACGGTTAAGGCGCCGGACTGTGGTAAACATGGTCTGAAGTTCGATCCATAGAAACAGTCAAGCTACGCTGATGAGAGTTAGTTAACTCGAAACACGCGTGTACGTAGCTTGCTGTTTTAGAAAAATAATATATACATGTAATTTTTGTTGTTGTTGATTTTTTTAAACGATATTGAGGTTAGCGTCTTCACCGTTTTTTTTTGTTAGATATTACCCATTTTTTTTTATTTTGGTCGTAAACAAATAATATTTTTAGTTATTTGTTTGTTCTTAAAACATTAATCTACGTACATGCATGTTTCGGGGCCCTACCCCTCTTCAGCATAGCCTGACTGTTATTAGGACTCGAACCCTGGACCTTATGTATTTCAGTCTAGCGTCTTATCCATTACGCTATGATGCCATAGACGATTTACTGTTTAGTTTTTATCGTTTATATATTTACGTAGTTTTTTTGTAAAATAGTAATCTACATACATGCATATATATATATATATATATATATATATATATATATATATATATATACGTAGTTTTTTTGTTGTTGATTTTTTTAAACGATATTGAGGTTAGCGCCTTCACCTTGAAGATCAGATGTTTTTTTTTTGTTTTTTTAAATTTATATATATATATATATATATATATATATATATATATATATATATATATATATATAAAGAGATAGATAGATAGATAGATAGATAGATAGATAAGCAGGGACACCGGGCATAACCCGGCCGTAACATACGCTTAAATATGATATCTTAATTTTGCAGATTTCCTATATATTATTATAGAGTCAATTTTCTATCGGTTCTTTTAAATTATAAAATTGTGATTTCTAAAATAAAATTAAAAAAATATCCATATGACTTGGGTGCATCAGATTGAATCTAAATCGAACCCAAAACTATGAACAATATATATATACGGGTTTTTTATATTCAAAAGTAATGGACTAATGAATTCAACGAGGTTGTTAGATAGTGCTCAACAAAAAGAGCTGATAATACTTGTTTATTGTTATATAAACATGCTCACATCCCGCTGCTACAAATAGCCACTTGTTTCAATCAAACAACAGATATCATCAGGCAGCGACTTGACTATTCAAAAGTTCAAGGAATAATGGATTTTTATTTTAGGTAGGAACTCTTTAAAAGTTGGAGTTAAAAAAACTTAAAACACAGAACTTTAATTATAAGATGTAAAGAGGGAGGGGCAATTTAAATAAAGTTAAAAGATTATAATGGAGAGAGAGTGATTACAAAAATAAATAGAGAAAGAAAATAAATAGAGAAAGAAAATAGAGAGAAAAAATATATATATAATATGGAGAGGAAAAGAAAAAAGATATAAATGGTTATTATAAAGAGAATAAGGACTAGAAGGGAAAAGAAAGAATGATGCGATATAGTTAAAGAGAGAAAGAGAGAAAGTAAGAATTTGACAGTATATAGAAACAGAAAAAGAAAAAGATCTGCGTGTCAACCAATTTATGAACAGTTATACAATTCAGTAATGAGACGTTATTACAAATACAAACAGAAAATACAATCTAAGCGTTAGAAATGAACATGTCAAAAAAGACAGCGAATGTATCCAACCAACATATTTATCATCTCACATACGTCCACGAGTAATATCAACGCAGTTCAAACATATGTCTACAATTAATTAAGCCCTTTATACTAAATGATATAAGTTTAAAGTTTTCGCGTTTTTATTAAATGAATATATAAATAAAAGAAAAAAAAATAATAATGATAAAACAATATTAAAATTATTATTAAAAAAAAAACAGAATAAAATTAATATTTATTATCTTTTTAATATAACATATTTAGCCAAAAGAGGGGATTAAATAAATTAAATAGGACTAATAATTATAAATAATAATCTACTAATATTTATGTATATAAAAAGAATACAATACATATATATATACATACATATACACATATATACACATACATATACACATATATACATATATATATATACATATATATATACACATATACATACATATACATATACACACACACAAATATACACATGCATATAAGCAAAGGTGTAACTCTAAACTATTAAGTTGAAAGTTTAAGCTAGCTAAGTATAAATATAAAGTCATATTAAATCACATATTAATTCACATATATTAATACATTCAAGACAGTATTACTAAGAACATAGAAACAAGTACACTTATATATAAATATATAAATATATTCAGGCAAAAGAAGTAATTAAATCAACAAAATACTCAAAAGTAGCGACATACAGGTAGATAGTAACAAAATTAAGAATAATAAAATATATATGTATATCCCCACAGAGAACCAACAGCCATACAAATAAACATATATATATATATATATATATATATATATATAAATAGACATACATACAAAAAAATACACAAATAAATGCACACAGTCATATACAACAACGCACAAAATCTATCATTAGGCATATCCCCAAATCCATTAGTAAAAGAATCAGTGACAATTCTTCCAATCTTGAAATATTTAATAAACATAAATATTTCTATAACAGGGCCCTTAAGGATAGTGGATACAAAAACACGCAAATTGAGTTCATAGAACCAACACATCCAAACACAAATACAAATAGAAACCGTAAGAGAAAAATCCTGTGGTACAATCCCCCTTTTAATCTGAAAGTTAAAACAAATCTAGGAATGAAATTCTTAAACTTAATTAAAAAGCACTTCCCTATTAATAACATACTACATAAAATTTTCAATAAAAATACAATAAAACTTAGTTATAGTTGTAATGAAAACCTTGAAAAAATAATTAAAAAACATAATAACAAAATATTAAACAAAAATAGCACACCCATTGCTACCGAAGGGTGTAACTGTAGAATTAAATCGAAATGCCCTCTTAAAGGAAATTGTCAAATTACTTCTGTAGTGTACCAAGCAACTATTTCTACTAAGGAAAATCCTAACGAAAAAAAATATTACATAGGAATGACAAATAACAATTTTAAAGAAAGATTTACCGGTCACAAGTGCTCTTTTGAAAATAATGAGTACAAAAATAGAACTTCCTTGTCTAAATATTACAATGAACTAGTAGAGCAAGGTTACTCCCCAATAGTAAATTGGAAAATTTTAAAGAAAGCTAAAACCTGTTCATCTTTAAACTCACCTTGCTACCTATGTCTTTATGAGAAATTATTTATACTTACTTTTAGAGAAAGAGATAAATTATTAAATAAGAAGCACGAAAATTCAATTAATTGCAAACATTATAAAAACCATCTTTTAAGTAATTTAGTTTAGATATAAAATTTAAATAAATTTAAAATTGTCACTGGTTTCTATAATTTATTAAAATACTATTAATATACTTTCTCCTCGCCTGATTTCATTCTTTACTTCCCCTATCTTATATACTTGCGTGTCTATGTGTATATGTATGTGTCTATGTGTTTATTTTATGACCGTGTGTACTTAGATTTATATATTTCTATATTATTTTGTATACCCTCCCATATTTATTCAATCCATTTGTATGCTTTTATGTGTGTATGCATCCACTGTACTCTTACCAAATAATTTGTATTCATATGTATCTCTATATATATAGTTTATGTGAATTATACATATTTATGTGTGCGTATATATGTGTGTGTGCGTTGTTGTATATTAGTATATGAGTGCGTGCATTTATTTGTGTATTTTTTGTATATATGTTTATATATATATATATATATATATATATATATATATATATATATATATGTTTATTTGTATGTCTGTTGGTTCTCTGTGGGTATATACATATATATTTTACTATTCTTAATTTTGTTACTATCTACTTGTATGTCGCTACTTTTGAGTATTTTGTTGATTTAATTACTTCTTTTGCCTGAATATATTTATATATTTATATGTAAGTGTACTTGTATCTATGTTCTTAGTAATACTGTCTTGAATGTATTAATTTGTGATTTAATATGACTTTATATTTATACTTAGCTAGCTTAAACTTTCAACTTAATAGTTTAGAGTTACACCTTTACTTATATGCATGTGTATATTTATGTGTGTATATGTATATGTATGTATATGTGTATATATATATATGTATATATATGTATATATGTGTATATGTATGTGTATATATGTGTATATGTATGCATATATATATGTATTGTATTCTTTTTATATACATAAATATTAGTAGATTATTATTTATAACTATTAGTCCTATTTAATTTTTTTAATCCCCTCTTTTGGCTAAATATGTTATATTAAAAAGATAATAAATATTAATTTTATTCTGTTTTTTTATTAATAATAATTTTTTTTTATTAATAATAATTTTAATATTGTTTTGTCATTATTGTTTTTTTTCTTTTATTTATATATTTATTTAATAAAAATGCGAAAACTTTAAACTTATATCATTTAGTATAAAAGGCTTAATTAATTGTAGACGTATGTTTGAACTGCGTTGATATTACTCGTGGACGTATGTGAGATGATAAATATGTTGGTTGGATACATTCGCTGTCTTTTTTGACATGTTCATTTCTAACGCTTAGATTGTATTTTCTGTTTGTATTTGTAATAACGTCTCATTTCTGAATTGTATAACTGTTTATAAATTGGTTGACACGCAGATCTTTTTCTTTTTCTGTTTCTATATACTGTCAAATTCTTACTTTCTCTCTTTCTCTCTTTAACTATATCGCATCATTCTTTCGTTTCCCTTCTCTTTATAATAACCATTTATATCTTTTTTCTTTTCCTCTCCATATTATATATATATTTTTTCTCTCTATTTTCTTTCTCTATTTATTTTCTTTCTCTATTTCTTTTTTTAATCACTCTCTCTCTATTAAAATCTTTTAACTTTATTTAAATTGCCCCTCCCTCTTTACATCTTATAATTAAAGTTCTGTGTTTTAAGTTTTTTAACTCCAACTTTTAAAGAGTTCCTACCTAAAATAAAAATCCATTATTCATTGAACTTTTGAATAGTCAAGTCGCTGCCTGATGATATCTGTTGTTTGATTGAAACAAGTGGCTATTTGTAGCAGCGGGATGTGAGCATGTTTATATAACAATAAACAAGTATATATATATATATATGTATATATACATATGTATATATATATATATATCCATATATATATGTACACATACATACACACACACACACACACATATATATATATATATATATATACATATATATACATTAAGAAATTTACGTAAAGGGTTTGAACCTATAGACCTCATCATGCAAAAAGATAAAAACAAAAACACTTAAATTTCTAAGTCTAATTAAATTCTGTGTAGTTAATAAAAAAAAGTAAGAATGTTACGTACGGAGTTTGAAATTGCAAAAATAAAACACGCTATCAACTAATATATATATAATTTAATTACATTTTCACCCCAAACAAGGCACATTGCCACTTTGATGTTGGGGATAATATCAGGGACATAAGCTACAGAGATATTATGTGGGGAGTTGGGCAGCAAGATGTCGGTTCATGTTACACTTGAACTTCTGAATGTCAGTACAGTTGGGGAAGCAGGAACCCGGAAGGGAATTCCAAAGTCTAGCGGTTCTGAGGAAAAAAATACTGGAGTAGAAGGCTCTCTTACATCTAGGGATCTCATCTGTGAAGGGGTGGGATTTAGCTGCTTGTCGGGTTTGTCGGGGGTGTTTACGTTGAGAAGGTACAAGTGCTTGCAGATCGTTGGCGCAATCACCGTTAAAGTACTTGTAGAACAGGCATATATATATATATATATATATATATATATATATATATTGATTTTTATTTCCCTTTCTTTTTTTTCTCCTGGTCATTTATTCGGATATATAATTTCTAGTCGACGAACGAATCAATTATTTTGCGCGCAATAATTAATTCCATCGTCGAACTAAAATTAATTTCAGACATCTTAGTGAAAATCTTTTCTCCGATTGCTAAGCCATAATATAATTAATTATGCAAATGTCTGAATAATTGGAACAATATCTTCAATGCGATGACGTAGTCGAGAATGAATTTTTAATGGGAAGAACTCTTCGAAAATATCAGGTTGCGATGTTGGCTCCACATCGACTGGAATCGTAACTCATTCATTCAGATAGTTTCCTGCTTGGTACAGGCGTTGACGGCTATGAATTTTCATCTATCTATCTCCCTCGAGGCATTCATGAATTCATTGTTGCTCACTACTTTTGCCCAGATGTTCAGACTGAGAGAGAAATAGAGAGTGCGAAGAGAGAGAGAGAGAGAGAGAGAGAGAGAGAGAGAGAGAGAGAAAGAAATAAAGAGGAAAGAGAGAAAGAGAGAACTAGACTGACAGAAAAGATGAGTGATTTTCACAATGTTTCGGTCAATATAACCTCCGACCTTCTTCAGGTGTATCTTATCGAACTCGTGAATGTTTCTGTCGAACTCGAGAATTTGGACGAAATTTCGAGCGGAACCCTTTATTTACTTCACGGGGCTAGTGTGCTCTTGTTCCGTCAGCCATGACTGGATAGAGGTCCTAAATAATTCGCAAATGTATATTTCGGTCGCCCACACTGACGATTGAACCTTCAACCTTTAGAAGAATATCACTTTTACAATTGATTTTTCCCAGTACTCTAACCACTGCACTACGTGGGCGACCGAAATATACATTTGCGAATTAGTTAGGACCTCTATCCAGTCATGGCTGACGGAACAAGAGCACGCTAGCCCCGTGAAGTAAATAAAGAGTTCCGCTCGAAATTTCGTCCAAATTCTCGAGTTCGACAGAAACATTCCCGAGTTCGATAAGATACACCCGAAGAAGGTCGGAGGTTATATCGACCGAAACGTTATGAAAATCATACTCAAGATGAGAACAGCATTCCGATGAATAATAATACATATAATCAATCTTTATTAAGGAGCGGGTGCAAGTTTGAACAGACACAATCCTTAAATGGTAATCTTTACAAAAGAATAATGAGTCACTTTGTTATAACGAATGTATTCCAAAATTCATAATAACCTTATTAAGAAGCTTACACACACACACACACACACACACACACACACACACACACACACACACACACACACACACACATATATATATATATATTGTATATATTTAGGCAGCATTTTCTCATTTAGACAAATATTATTGAATAGCACGGAATTATTCTGTTTTACAATTTTCCTTTTTATCTCCAATATTAGTAGCTATGTTGGTTCAACAACTAATACATTGTCGCGAAGATTGACTCTCCACCTCTCTGACTCTAGCTCCATATCACAACATTTGAAGGGACATGGCTGCCAACATTCGGAATTTCGAAGAATTATGGTAGAAAATACAAGAGTATTACAGAGTGAGAGAAATGTAAATAGGCTAAGAATACTCGAAGCATTGTACATTAAAACAAATAAGCCTCAAATAAATAATATTAATTATGAGTGCAGCCGGAACGTTTTGAAATGTTTGGGATAAATGTTTAATAATGTATATATGTGTTTGTATACATAAATCTGTTTAATATATGTAAAAAAAAAAAAAAATTCGCCCACTTAACTTGTAACAAATTACCACGTGACTAGGAAATATATATATATATATATATATATATATATATATATATATATATATATATATATATAAGTAAATTAAAAAAACAATCCCTACATTTATTTCTACAATATGCCTGAGGATGATAAAAGTACTTCTGTCGAAAGCGCTCGCGATTAAGGATCCAACATATACAATTTCGAGAAAAACACAAAAAGGACTATTCGGAGATTGGAGAAGATAAAAAGGAAAATTGTAAAACAGAATAATTCCGTGCTATTCAATAATATTTGTCTAAATATATATATATATAT
>NC_136497.1:132362839-132380339 GCF_053919585.1 Euprymna scolopes
ATGTATATATATATATATATATATATATATCAATATGTATATATATATATACACATATACATATGCATATGTACACAATAACAAATAAATATATACAGACGGACATCTACAAAAATAAACATACGTGCAGAGATATTATACACACATAAGTGTTATACCGGCCTTCCTTGAACAGAGGAATTTACACCGATTAGCACTATAAATAGCACTAGTAATTTCAACACCGGTGAGAGAGATGCGACTGCACTTCAACCGCTAGCCGAGTGCCCAGAGATGGAGATACATGTTAATTGATAATTTTTCAATTAACCTTTTAATTACAATTTCTTTTTAAGAAATAAAATATTAAGCAAAGGCAATTATGAGATCGTAGATGTAAGCAAAACTGATACAAAACCATCGTAGATTCGAAGAGGATATAGTTATAAACTAGAATTTGATGGTAGAGTTTAGTATTTAAAAAATAAATAATTTGGAGAAGACAAACAATAGCTTAAATGAAAAATAACACACAGGAGCTTAATGTAATATTAAGATAGGTAATTGATCAAAATATGATTTTAAAAGAGGAAATACGAAAATGGGACGATTTATAAAGTCCATTTAAAAGAAAATTATTTAGTAAAACTATAGAAGAGTGCGGTGGAAGTAGGTCTAACTGCTTTCTTTCTTAAATAGAGATGAAAATTATGTTCATATATATATATATATATATATATATATATATATATATATATATATATATATATATATAGTGTATTGACCTGTCTGAAGAGTGGCTATTTTGGAATATTTCCGAATGACATAAATTTTTAGATTTTCGAATGGTTACGAAACAATTGTAATGAATATGAAAATACACAATATGATGCTATCATTTTTTAAATTATTTTTTTATGTGTTGATTTTGTGAAAATATTACATATATATAAGTGTGTGTATATATATATATATTGAATTGAGAAGTATGTATATGTGTATAAGTGCATGCGTGCGTGTGTGTGCGTGTGTGTTACATCTTGTTGACGAACGCGGTATAAACATAAAATATGACGAGAAACAAAGAATCAAAAGATACTGGGGATAGTAAAAATCACGGGTATATATATATATATGTATATATATATATATATATATATATATATATATATACATATATATATATATATATATATGTATATATATATATATATATCAATATGTATATATATATATACACATATACATATGCATATGTACACAATAACAAATAAATATATACAGACGGACATCTACAAAAATAAACATACGTGCAGAGATATTATACACACATAAGTGTTATACCGGCCTTCCTTGAACAGAGGAATTTACACCGATTAGCACTATAAATAGCACTAGTAATTTCAACACCGGTGAGAGAGATGCGACTGCACTTCAACCGCTAGCCGAGTGCCCAGAGATGGAGATACATGTTAATTGATAATTTTTCAATTAACCTTTTAATTACAATTTCTTTTTAAGAAATAAAATATTAAGCAAAGGCAATTATGAGATCGTAGATGTAAGCAAAACTGATACAAAACCATCGTAGATTCGAAGAGGATATAGTTATAAACTAGAATTTGATGGTAGAGTTTAGTATTTAGAAAATAAATAATTTGGAGAAGACAAACAATAGCTTAAATGAAAAATAACACACAGGAGCTTAATGTAATATTAAGATAGGTAATTGATCAAAATATGATTTTAAAAGAGGAAATACGAAAATGGGACGATTTATAAAGTCCATTTAAAAGAAAATTATTTAGTAAAACTATAGAAGAGTGCGGTGGAAGTAGGTCTAACTGCTTTCTTTCTTAAATAGAGATGAAAATTATGTTCATATATATATATATATATATATATATAAATATATATATATATATATATATATATATATATATATATATATATATATATATATATATATATATAGTTTATTGACTTGTCTGAAGTGTGGCTATTTTGGAATATTTCCGAATGACATAAATTTTTAGATTTTCGAATGGTTACGAAACAATTGTAATGAATATGAAAATACACAATATGATGCTATCATTTTTTAAATTATTTTTTATGTGTTGATTTTGTGAAAATATTACATATATATATGTGTGTATATATATATTGAATTGAGAAGTATGTATATGTGTATAAGTGCATGCGTGCGTGTGTGTGCGTGTGTGTTACATCTTGTTGACGAACGAGAAACAAAGAATCAAAAGATACTGGGGATGGTAAAAGAGCAACACAAAAAATTACCAAAAGACAACAGAGGAATAAGAGAAAAAAAGATGACGAAAAATGATTGTGCGTAATTTTAGCTTCCAGTATAAAGAATTAATTCAAGTTTATTTGCCACGTGACACCGCTGTTCGCTACGTCCGCCTGCTTCGCACGGCACTGATTTTCTCCGGTCCAGGCATAAAATCTGATGGTACTGATAATTAGATTTCTTCATCCCATGGATTGTGACATTGATACGACAGAGAGAGAGAGAGAGAGAGAGAGAGAGAGAGAGGGGGGGGAGAGAGGGAGGGAGAGAAAGAGAAAGAAAGAAAGAGAGAAGGCCATCAAGTATTTCCTCCTATAACGGACAACACGCTCTGGAACATATAAATATCTGTGCGTGAGGTCACCAAGCTAATTAAGAACCTTGATTCCAGTAAAGCAACTGGTCCTGACGGAATTCAAATCATTGTGCTGAAAAAGCTTCAACCAGAACTTGCTCCCATACTTACAAAACTGTTTAAGCGTTGCCTTAAAGAGAAGTGCTTTCCAACACCCTGTTCGATAAGGTTTGGCATAAAGCCTACTTCACAAGATTTCCAGCTACAGTATAACTGGAAATGTTTTCTCAATTATTAAATCATTTCTCTCTGATAGGCTCATAAGAGTAGTGGTTGATGGGCAGAAATCAGAGGCCCACATTATTAATGCTGGAGTCCCTCAGGGGTCCATCCTAGGCCCAACTCTCTTCCTGGTCTACATCAATGATCTCCCAAAACACATACTTAAATCATTCGTTGACATCTATGCTGAAAACACGACCATCTATGGCAACACATCAAAGGCCGTAAATGACAAAGTTCTCTCAGATTCTCTCTCCTTTGATCTATAGCGCGTGGTACAGTAGGGGAGGAGGTGGCTGATTACTTTTAATGCATCAAAACCAAGCTCCTATCTTTGCACCATCAACGCTCTGATCATCAATTGTCACAAGGCAAATGTGGTAATGAGTTACCTTAGCGAGCAAGATCTAAAAATTATGGATTGGCCACCGCAAAGTCCTGATATAAATCCAATAGAAAGTATTCGGAAGATCTTGAGAGTGAAAGTTATGGAAAGAAATCCCACTAACACGGAGGATTTGTGGGTGAAGCTTCAAGAAGAATGGTCTAAAATTAGTATCGAGGATTGTCAACAACTGATTCGTTCTTGTAGTCGTATATGTGCAACTACCACTGAGAGCAAGAACTCATTTACTAAATATTGATTGTACATGTATTTTTAATGTTTTTCGGTTGTTTACATTGTTTTTCTCATTTTGTCCCTTACTTTTGGACGTTTCTATTTTGAAAATAAATAAATAATTGTTATAATTCTTTTTCTATCCTTTGCAAATGATTCAAATTTTAGTATGTTCTTATGGATGATAACGACTACTAGTTGTTAAAATTTCAGCCTTTCGCAGTTGTTATTTCATATAAATATTAGGTTTTAAAATGTTGTCCCTTAGTTTTGGACGCTACTCTCTCTCTCTCTCTCTCTCTCTCTCTCTCTCTATATATATATATATATATATATATATATATATATATAGAGAGAGAGAGAGAGAGAGAGAGAGAGAGAGAGAGAAAGAGAAAGGAAACAATATAAATAGACGTCTGCATATATGCATATATATATATATATATATATATATATATATATATATATATATACTTACGTGTGTGTATGTGTGTGCGTGAGAGAGAGAGGGAGAAAAAGAGAGAGAGAGAGAGAGGGGGGGGATAGGGAAAGAAAAATAAGAAGGAAAAAGAGTAATATGATTAAAACAGGGATGAGGTTGAGGAAAAGCGATATGATTGATGCCCTCACAATTTCCTTCGCTGGACACGTGCCCGATATCGAAGATAATATGGGCGCCCGCCATAAAAAAGTAACATCGTCCGTTCTGTATTCTCTTAATATCTGTGTGAGAAACGGCGATAAAATACTCTCGCCACCTAGCGTTGAATCGTTGTACGACAGACTGACCACAATACGAATGCGCTAAAAAAAAATCAGAAGCGCTTCATAGTCTTGAATAATGTTTCGAACTTTTATATTTTGGGATGTGTCTACACTTCTTCATTATGGGCGCTGTCCGTCTGTCCGTCGGCCTGTCAGTCTTGATTTTTTTATTAGTAGAAGAGTTCCGTTGAATACTGGCCATCAGCCACCGAAAAAAACAGACTAAATATGAATTCTATTAAAAAGCTAGTTAGTCCTTATTTAAGTATGTGGTGTAAGATTCTGCATTTGATACGACAGATGGAAAGGGATATATATATATATATATATATATATATATATATATATATATATATATATATATATATATATATGTGTGTAGTTATGTATGTATGTATGTATGTATGTATGTATGTATGTGTGTGTGTATGCGTGTGTGTGTGCGCGCGTGTGTGTGTGAGTGACTATAATGCTCCTTATCTTGAGTTGAGCATATTGGGAAGTGATACACAAGGTACCATTGACGTATTAAGCGAATCGAGCTTAGGTATTCGGACAATGTCAAAACATCGTTAATTCACTGTCCGCATAGCACCTTCTTGTTGGCGCAATGGTTCAAACCCTTGACTCTCGTACGGGCGGTCAGGTTTCGATCCGTGCTTGAGGTAGTTGCTTGTCTAGCCGCACTGATAAGCTGTGATACAAACAGTACTGTATGTGGATGACTATATATATATATATATATATATATATATATATATATATATATATATATATATATATATAATCTTTAGAATGTGAGAGAATATATAATATAATATTATATATTCTCTCACTTACTTACTGATTTTTCGCCAGGTTAGCGTGTCGTGATTGCATCGTTCTTACAGGTATAAAATTCCTACTTGTGAAACATCGGCTTTGGTTATAGCTGGTTGCGATGACCACGTCCCTTGTTCGGTATGAGGTAGGTTCTTTCCACTATCGGATCTATGCTTTCCACTGTCGGGTTACTTGATCTGTGTAAGTTGATAGGCATATTTGTGTGTGTCGCGTGTTTGCTCAGTTGGTAGAGTGCTCGCCTCGCATGCAAGAGGCTCGGGTTTCAAATCCCGAGTCCGGATGTTTCTAACTAAATGAGGGCGAAACTCGAGTCTTGAACTTCCTGTTTGTTGTCTTTCTTGGCTCTTTTGAATTGCAATGTTGTCTGCATGCATACACTAGTGTTTCATCCTTTCGAGAATCATCAATGCAGAGAGTTACGATTACAGCGGGTCGAGATATTCGAACCCAGAAAAGATAACCCCGCCGACTGTGTTGGCTTTGCTAATAGCAATCATGCTACTAAAACTATGGAAACGGATCAAATCGAAAATTTTTGGTGGTCAGAGTAAAGGGTGGCAGGGAACTTCAATCGGTGGAAGACTCCCATCAGAGACAGGAAACGGAATCAGAGACGTAGTAATCAAACGATGATTTAAAAACTTGGTAAAGATTACAGACAGGAATAGCGCAAATACTACTCTGAAACTTCTGTTGGTCTCAACCTGAATCGTAAGATTACATAATGCCATACTTTCTTTCGACATGGATTACATAGTGCCGTACTTTCTGTCGACATGCCTTACATAGTGCCGTACTTTCTTTCGACATGGATTACATAGTGCCGTACTTTCTTTCGATATGGATTACATAGTGCCGTACTTTCTTTCGATATGGGTAACACAGATAAAATTAGAGACGGAACTTGGTACAAAGTTAAAAGTATGGGTTGCACGATAGACAACATCATATACGGAAAATAAAAGAATAACGAGGCAGTATCCGTTCCAAACCCGAACCTTACTTCGACATATACGTCGACAACGGACAATGCATAGCATACGGTAACCTGGCAGATATTACGAAAATACCAAACGATAATTTCAAAGAGATTAAATCGATGTCGGGAAACGACGCGGAATTGCCGAAATATAAATACAGTTACGGTGCACCTAACCACCTGAAAAACGAGCTACCGAATACAGGAAGCATATCAGCAGTAAACATAAGCACTAAAGTGAAGGCGAACTTACTACACGACTGAAGAGAAATGCCAAACAAGAGACAATTAAGACAGGGAGTCACATTCACGCACGCATGGAGAAACCACTCGTTGGTAAGAAAGCCCCTCACAAATATCATGATTCAGAGTAACTACGTCATACCAGATTCGATGTTGAGCACTCTGAATCTACTGTTGAACAATGTACAGAAAAGAAACTCCAGCAATTGTGACCCGTCCTTGGTAGGTCAGCAAGGTTTCTTAGCGTGGCAGCATCCGTCAATCGATTTGGTTGGTCTTAATTTCACGATCGGGTTGATATGTCGTTGTTTCGTCGATCTGTCGCGCTAAAAGGAAAGCAATTTCATGCACACAAAAGAAAGACAAACTCAGTTCTCTATTCTACTTATTAAATTCAAGATAAGATATACCGATATATATATATATATATATATATATATATATATATATATATATATATAAAGTCCGTAGTTAAAAATAGGTTAATTTCTCTCGGTATCGCGGTGGAATGATGCGGAAAGTGCTTGATTCTCTCCAAACTCAGCTCAATTCTCTAACTGCTCGTTTTGACGCTGGAACCCGTTCATATACTCAGGTAAGAGGTGAGTCGGGGTCGCTTCCTGGACCAATCGCCTTTAGTTACGTCATCCCTAGGGGAGGGTTGCTCGTCCCCGCGTGCACCATGTGTACCTGTGGTCATGCCTCGAAAAGGTCAATTACATGACTTCGGAGGTCGCGGGCATTGTACTCAAACTATAAACATCCTTAATTTGAATCCTGAGTCATTCCATTTTCGGAGTAAAATTTACAAAAAAAAAATTATATTGTCAACGATTTTCATAACAATGAAAATCACAATCCAATCTTTCAGCAAGGTCTGTTGCCGTCGCCTGGGTACGCCAAGGATAATTATAGAACAAAAAGAACAAGGACTTACATCTGCCTGGCTTCTCCAGCATCTCGGGAGTCTTGACTCCCCCCTCGTGGGGAGCCCAATCGCCCCCTTGGGACGGTCACGTCACACACTTGGGACAGCGGAATCGACGTAAGCACGGCGCGAAAATATTGCACGGTCGTAAATGACTGCGTAAGTAAACTAGAATGTAAGGGGCCGAGAAAACGAATGCGTACCAAAACGCAGGAAGACCTGGTGCTAACTGAAGTATCTCACGTAGCATTCGATCAGCAGAAAGCTAGAAAAACTCACACTACGGGTATATAAAAAATAAACAAGAAAACAACAGTCGCTACTGGAAAGATACGACCAAACGTCCGGAGCCGTAACGGTTAACAATCGAACAGTTTTAAACAAGGTTCAATGCACAAACGAGGAGGCGCCGGAGCTGATACTGATACACGTACCACCCTACCTACAACCCAATTTATCCACGGAAACGTTATACTTCACTTTCGAGATGACCTACATGATCGAGCTGGAAATATACTGCGAATGACTGTTTATGTTGGACTTGAAGACAACCAAGTATTATTCAGCTGGGCAACAGGCAGACGGAAGAGAGTTCCACAGGCGTGCAGTTCTATGAAAGAAACATTATTCATGGAATTTACGTTTTCATTTAGGCAGAGTTAAAGAGTTAGGAAAGTTATTGACAGTGGTTTCAGCTAGTCGGGTGTTTATCAAGAAAGATTGGCGCGGGGGACCAGAGATTAGAGCTCAGACGAGCAGTTGTCGTGGAAATAACTATAAAACAAGGACAGGCTGGAAACATCCCTTCTGTGGGAAAGAGGTTGCAGGGAAGAGAAAAGGGCATCCTTCACTAAGTTACGAAGTCTATTTTGAACTCTGTCAAGGCAAGATAAGCTGCTTCTAGCAGCTCCTGCCCAGATTTGGCAACAGTACTTCATCCTTGGACGTACTTGGCTTTTGTATAGATAGAGAATTGTGTCAGCAGTGAGATATCTTCTGGAGTGGTAGAAGGATTCCACCATTCTTCCAGCGACCTTGGCAAGAGATTTTATGTACGTGTTCGATTTCAGATCAGAAGTAAAGGGCAAGCCCAGAAGCTTGTCAAAACATGAAGCTTCTCTAAGACGAGAGCCCTCCATTTCAATTGATGGGAATCAGAGCGTTGATGATGTAAAGATAAGAGCTTGGATTTAGATGCATTAAAAGTAACCAGCCATCTCTTCCCCCATTGTACCACGCGCTCAAGATCAGAGGAAAGAGAATCAGAGGGGACTTGGTCATGTTATAAGAAGTCAAATAAAAGTAACGGCAGCTTTTACCGCTTGTTTCATGTTTTAAAGAAATTCTCTACCAGATTTGTGTTTCCGATATTTTTTTTAACTTTGTGTAAAATTCGCAAATTTGTTTTTATCTCGTATTTTCGCGCTCGTTCGTCACTCCCGCGCGTTTTGTTCTAGTTTTTCAAAGTTTTAATGCAAACTTGTTTCATTTTTTTCCCTCGCTCCTACTTTTGTTTGCGCTTTCTCATCTCGACGCCATTTTTGTTTTTCCACTTTTTTTCTCACCGATGCCTTTTTCCCCGCCAATCTAGTCACGTGTTCTATTTGTTTGTAAAAGTGTTTCAAAATCGTTTCTTTTTCGTGTTTATTTTCTTAAGCATACTTTTAACTCTTCCTTTCAATTCATCAGTGCAACTTGTTTCATCTTTCCTTGCTTTAAGTCATTTCTTATTTTCATCGTAATTATTCGTTGATCATTTTCTTAGTTTCGATTTTGAGTTTATTTTTGTCAAAGCAACCGTAAATTTGGTTTAGTATATAACATTGTTTTTTTTTGCGCCTATTCTTGTAAATGTTATTTGTTTCTTGTTTGTATTCTGAGATGATGATGATGATTATTTTTATTATCAATAATATTTTTTATTAATATTATAGTTGTTATTATTATTATACTTTTTCATTTTCTTCTTCTTCGTCCTATTATTATTATTATCATTATTGTTATTATTATTATTATTATTATTATTATTATTATTATTATTATTAAAACTATTATTTTTATTTACTAGTATTGATTTATTCATTTTAATTCTTATTCAGTTTCTCATTATTTCTTATTATTTTTTGTTCATTACTATTTATTATTTATTATTTATCATTTATTATTTATTATTTATTATTTAATATCATTTATTATTCTGTATTATTTATAATACTTAATAAATTAATATTATTTATTTATTATTATAATTATTATTTAAAACAAATTATTATTATTAATTTATTACTGTTACTTATTTATTATTATTTATTTTTATTAAGAATTATTATTGCCATAATTTATCATCGTTATTATTATTCATTATAATTATTTATTTATTTTTTATAATTATTATTATTTGTTAATATCCTTATCTATTATTATTATTTGTAATGATTATTATATATCATTATTTTAATTTATTGTTCATTATTATTATTAATTATTATTCATTATTATTGTTTATTAGTATACCTATTTTTCATTTAATATTATAATTTATTATTATAATGTATATGTTATTAATTATTGTTATTGATAATGTTTATTGTTGCAATAATTATCATTTCTTATTAAGTATTATTATTAATTATGTATATTCTTTTTATATATTATTATTCATTATTATAATTATAAATTATTAATTTATTATTAATTTTTATTATTATTTATTTATTTTTTCATTTATTATTATATAATGTCACTATAATTATTTTTTATATCTTATTTAGTTATTTTATTTATTAGTATTATGATGTTTGATTTTTTATTTATTATTATTATATTATTAATGTTTATTATTACTTATTATTTATTATTATTTGTTATACCATTATTATTTATTGTATATTGTTATTTATTTATTATTATTTATTATTTAAATCTAATTAATTAATTATTATTAATGATAATAGTTTATTATTATTATTTGTTCGTATTATTTTAAACAGTTATTATTATTATTAATTTGTTATTGTTAATCTTATTATTTAATTTTATTATTATTATTTTTATTATTTATTTAAAATAATAATTTGTTAATAATATTATTAATAAGATTCTTAATTTGATTGATTGATTATTATTATTATTAATTTGTTACATCTATAATTATTTTATTAATATTAATTCATTATTATTATTATTAGTAGTAGTAGTAGTAGTAGTATCACTATTATTATTATTATTATTAATTTGTTACATCTATTATTATTTTATTAATATTAATTCATTATTATTATTATTATTGTTATTATTATTATTATTATTATTATTATTATTATTATTATTATTATTGATGGCTACCTTTTCTTCTTGCTCTTATTTCTTCTTCTTCTTCTTCTTCTTCTTCTTCTTCCTCCTCCTCTATTCCCCCCTTTTCTTCTACTCATACCTTTGTTCTTTTTTCTTTTTCTTTTCGTTTTCATCGTCTTTTCTTTCTTTCTTTTTATCTTTTAGTCTTCATTTCTGTTTCATTGTTGTTTATTTCAATATCATTATTATTATTAATATTATTTTTCGTATTATTATATATTATTAGTATTAATATCAGTATTATTTGTTTTGAATATTATTCATTATTATTTATTATTACTATTTTTACATGGGAATCACCACTTGTCAAGACCAAGAGACCACTCGAAGATAAGGGTTAATATTATTCATTATTATTTATTATTATTTATTATTATTATTATTATTATTATTATTATTATTATGGTTATTTATTTATAACATTATTTATTTTTTATTATCATGATTTATGTATTATTTTTTCTTCTACTTTTTACATGGAAATCACCACTTGTCAAGTCTAAGAGACCACTTGAGGATAAGGGTTAATGGGTATACATTAATCAATGGGATTATTGCGAAACAATCATAAGTAGTGGGAATTTTGTAAATTGGATTACTTAGGGGGAGGGTTCATCAAGAATTTGTTTACGTTGGACTTGAAGACAATCAGATTGTAATCAGCTGGAAAGCAGGCAAACGGAACAGAGTTGCACGGTTGTTCAAAGCAGCTAGGAAAGAAGCTTTGTTCATGGAATCTACATTTAGGTTTAGGCACAGATAAAGAGTGTGGGGAATTATTGATAGTGGTTTTAGCTAGACGAGTGTTTTTCGTGAAAGTTTAGCGAGGGGGAACCATAGATTGAAGCTCAGCTGAGCATTTGCCATGAAAATAGCGATAAAGCAGAGACAGGCTAGCAACATCTCTTCTGTGGGAAAGAGTTTGCAGGGAAGAGAAAAGGGCATCCCCACTAAGCTCCGAAGTTTATTTTGAACTCTGTCAAGGCGGTATAAGCTGCTTCCAGTAGCTCCTGCCCAGATGTGGCAACAGTACTCCATCATTGGCCGTACCTGGCTTTTATATAGGCAGAGACTTGCATCAGGAGTGAGATATCTATTGGAACGGTAGAAGGAGTCTACCATTTTCCAGCGACCTTGGCAACGGATTTGATATACGTGTTCCATTTCAGATCAGAAGTAAATGTCAAGCACAGAAGCTTGTCAAAACATGGAGCCTCACCAAAACGAGAGCCATTCGTTTCAATTAATGCCAAATGGGGATCAGAGCGGTGATTATGTAAAGATAGGTACTTGGATATAGAGGCTTTAAAAGTAATCAGCCAACGCTTTGCCCATCGTACCACGTGCTCAATATCAGAGGAGAGAGAGAGAGAGAGAGAGAGTAAGAGAGAACGGGCATTTACGGTCTTTGATGTATTATATGTATAGATAGCAGTGTCGCCAGCATAAATGTCAACGAATGATCATAGGATGTTATTTGGAAGATCATTAATGTAGATCAGGAAGAGAGTTGGGCGCAAAATGGACCCCTGAGGGACTCCAGCATTAATACTGTGAGCTTATGATTTCTGCCCATTAACCACTACTGTTATGAACCTATCCGACAGAAATGATTTAATAATTGAGAAAACATTTCCGGCTATACCGTAGGTGAAGATTTTAAGAAGAAAGCTTTTTTTTGCCATAACCTATCAAAGGCCTTTGATATGTCAAGAGCAATAGCCCTAAAAATTATTATTATTTATTTTCTTCTTATTCGTTTTATTATTTCTTCTTGTTTTTATTATTATTCGTGGTATAATTTACTCTACTTTTCTTCTTCTTCTTCTTCTTCTTCTTCTTCTTCTTCTTCTTCTTCTTCTTCTTAATATTATCTATATATTAATACGATAGCGTGCGTGTTCTTTTGTGTGTCAAGATTTCCGGCAAATTTCATTGGCTGAAACTTAATTCCAGAATATACATTAATTACAGAATACACATTTACGAACGCTCCAAGCAGCATTAGCGTGTTCTCACCGCTTTATTTGTTTTTAATACTATAAAATTTAGGGTTTTACCTTTCTAGTAAATGCAAACGTTAAGAAGCAATTGATTTTAAGTTATTCCGTAGTAAAAAAACGATAACACAAATCTCTCGGCCAGCGGACGCTATAAGTTTTTTTCTAATTTAAAATATGTGGGACAAAAATCAATGTATCACTGCAGTTCTATACTTTTTAATTGTTTGAGAGAGCGAGCTAGAGAGAGAGAGAGAGAGAGAGAGAGAGAGAGAGAGAGAGAGAGAGAGAGAGAGGGGGGCGGGGCTACTACTACATGTTCAAGTAAACAAAAAACTTGAACTTCATAAAAAGCCTTGACCTTGCTAACCAAAAAAGCGACACGTTATGAGCGAAACAAAACTGGTTTTGTACATAAAATATTTTTATAAAAACATTAAACCTAAATAAAGAATATATATATATATATATATGTATATATATATATATATATATGTATATATATATTAAATGACAGGTCCTTTTTCTAAATAAATTATTTTTATAACAACATTCTTTTAACTAAAATAGTTTCATGAAAAACTGTTTTTAGTACATAAAATATTTTAATCGAGCGTGTGTGTTATTTTCTTTGTCACATTCATTTTTTTTTTCTTCCGAGCGTCTATCGTTTAATTGTTATGCCTTTCAATTTCTTGTAATAAATAATTTTACCAAGAATTCTTCATTAGTTTTGGTTTCGGTTTCGATTATAGCTGAAAGAACTCAAGTTATATATACATACATTCTTTTTTTCTTAAGTTTTGGTTTCGGCTTTGACCCAAGTCATATGGATATATTTTTTTATTTTTGAAACCACAAGTTTATAATATATAAGAATGGATAAAAAATTGAGTCTTATAGTAATATATACGAAATCTGCATAAATTAAAATATAATATTTAAGTATATTTTACGACCAGGCTATTCCCGGCGTCCCTGCTAGCTTAGATAAATACTTTTGCAGTTTCAACAAAAGAGCTACAATAATATCAGGGTGTCTCCATTTACGCTGAACATCCACAAAAATGCCAACATCAACATATGAAAAAGGCTCACAGTAGAATTTTAGTTAGCCAATAAGCATTCTAGTATCCACCGCGCCCTTCCTATCAGCCAATAAGAATGCATTTATCGGACAAATGCCTATTTGACCTCTGGTTGACCTGTTCCTTTGTGTGTGCTCGATTTAGCCTGGATATTTAGCTTCTTGATCTGTTTTAAATCTAGGTTAGTGTTTTATTTTTTATTAATGTTAGTTTATATCTAAATATATATATGTGTACACACATATATGCACACATATATATATAAATATACACATATATATATATACATATATGTGTGATCGTTGATATATATTCATGTTTATTTATAAGTTTTTATTTCGGTTTCGATTCAAGCTAATGCATCCAAGTCATATGGATATTTTTTTTTTATTTAACTCTATAATAATATAAACGAAATCTGCAAGAATTAAAATATCATACTTAAGCGTACTTTTCGACTGGGATCCACGTTCGTGCTAGCTTGAATAAATACTTTTGCAGTTTTAACAAAAGAGCTACAATCTGTGGCCTTTTGATACTGCAAGCAAAGACCATATGTGGGGGAAACCCCATATATAAGACCTTGGTCAATGTAGGGGCAACCCTTCATACCAATTGTCACTATCCAGCTCCCCTACTTCCCGGGGAGTTGGTCACCATTTCCCCTTCACTCCTCACATTAAAAATCGGCCTTATGCCTAATTTGCTCGGTGGGGGAGCAAATAAATACCATTTTTGGCCTTTTAGCCAAGATCAGAGTGTAGTATCTGTTCTTCAGATGCGGCACTTCCATTTCTCGTTCTCTTTTTGTGGAGGAGAAATCCTTCACGACTGAGACAATTTTTATTTTTGTACCTCTTCTCCACGTTAAAACACGACCCTGGTGTCTAACTCTGTCCCGTGGGGAGGCATTGTAAATAGCTACAATATCAGAGCGTCTCCATTTCCACTGAACATCTACAAAATGCCAACAACAATATATTACATATGGATGAGTCCCTGTGGGATTTCATAAGGTCCCGCTAGTTATTATTATTATTATTATTATTATTATTATTATTATTATTGCTTTTATTCTTATTATTATTATTCTCGTTCTTCTTCTTCTTCTTATTATTATTATTATCATCATCATCATCATCATCATCATCATCATCATCATCATCATCATCATCATCATCATCATCATTATTGTTATTATTATTATTATTATTATTATTATTATTGCTTTTATTCTTATTATTCTTATTCTCGTTCTTCTTCTTCTTATTATTATTATCATCATCATCATCATCATCATCATCATCATTATTATTATTGTTATTATTATTATTGTTATTATAGTTATTATTATGTTTATTATCATTATTCTTATTATCATTTTTATTCTGATTGTCGTTATTATTATTATTATTATTATTATTATTATTATTATTATTATTATTATTATTATTCATATATTGATTCATTTTAATTGCATCAAACTTTGCCTCCATTTTAGTCTTTCAGTATGAACATGTACAAACACGTATGGATAAAAACAAATTTTGACAGAAGCCAAAATGTTTTTTTTTAATTCGCAAATTCTTCGATAAATCTAACACACACAACATTTTTCTGTCTTTTTCGTTCAATATTGCATTCTGTCTGGTTCACAGAATTTTCTAAAGTGAGGTTTGTGAGTGTAGTCGATGGGGGTGGGGCATTGTACTTAATCCCCTTCTGAAAAGTTTCTGCGTTCCTCTGCCAGACTCCATTACCTCATCATTGATAGGAGATTTATCAAGGCAGTGGCCATCGCTTCCCTTCCAATTCCCATTGCCTGGAAGTGGGTATCTAGTTAACCAAATGGATGAAGTTGCAGACTATGGAATCAACAACTGCGTTACATTACTAACTGAAACCATTAAGAACAAGGCCGATATTCATTAGTCGCGGGCTCTCGTGTAATGAATGAATGTGTGAATGTAGGATCGACATGAAATTCTTAAAGATAAACTAAAATGACCGTAAAATGGACTGAAATTATTTAAATGAATAAAAAGTAAATGACTTAGAATGACTTTAATGAACTTAAGAATGAATTGAATGATCTTAAGAATGACTTGAATGCTTAAAAATAACTGAAAACCTTCAAAAACAACTTGAATGATCTGGAGAATGACTTGAATGGCTTTGAGACTTACTGGTTGTAAAGTGGGTGATCATTTTATATTAAATTAATACAGAAAAGTGATCCCGACTTTATATCACAAAGTTACAAACATAAGTACAGGATGTAGTAAGAAAGATACTACACTTTGATCTTAGCCAAAAGGCCAAGAAAAGGGTATTTATTTACTCCCCCATCGAGCAAATTAGGCATTAGGCCGATTTCTAATGGGGAGTAGGGGAGTTGGATAGTGACAATTGGTATGAAGGGTTGCCCCTACATTGACCAATAACTTATATGTGGGGTTGGTATTTATTTGCTCCCCCACCTAGCAAATTAGGCAAAAGGCCGATCTTTAATGTTAGGAGTGAAGGGGAAATGGGACCAACTTCCCGGGAAGTAGGGGAGTTGGATAGTGACAATTGGTGTGAAGGGTTTCCCCTACATTGACCAAGGTCTTATATGTGGGGTTGCCCCCACATATGGTCTTTGCTTGTAGTATCTGCCGGAACAGATGGTATTTATTTGCTCCCCCACCGAGCAAATTAGGCACAAGACCGATTTTTAATGTGAGGAGTGAAGGGAGGGGGAAGGGAAAATGGGGACCAGCTCCCGAGAGGTGGGAAATGGGAGCTGGTTAAAGGTCAGGCATGTGGGGTTGCCCCCACATCTGGTCTTTGCTAGTCATAGCTAGTCATAGCTAGTCATAGCTTGCAGTATCTGCCGGAACAGATGGTATTTATTTGCTCCCCTACCGAGCAAATTAGGCACAAGGCCGATTTTTCATGTGAGGAGTGAAGGGGAAATGGGGACCAACTCCCCGGGGAGGAGGGGAGCTGGATAGTGACAATTGGTATGAAGGGTTGCCCCTACATTGACCAAGGTCTTATATGTGGAGTTGCCCCCACATATGGTCTTTGCTGTCAGTATCTGCCGGAACAGATACTACACTTTGATCCCGGCCCGAAGGCCAAGAAAAGCGTATTTATTTGCTCCCCCACCGAGCAAATTAGGCACATGGCCGAACTTTAATGTTAGGAGTGAAGGGGAAATGGGGACCAAGTCCCCGGAGAGTAGGGGAGCTGAATAGTGACAATTGGTATGAAGGGTTGCCCCTACATTGACCAAGGTCTTATATGTGGGGTTGTGTTTATTTGCTTCCCCACTGAGCAAATTAGGCACAAGGCCGGGTTTTAATGTAGAGAGAGAGGGAGGGGTGAAGGAAAAGGGGACCAGCTCCCGATGGGTGGGAAATGGGAGCTGGATAGTAATAATTGGTATGTAGGGTTGCCCCTACATTGACCAAGGTCTGATATGTGAGGTTACCCCCACATATGGTCTTTGCTTGCAGTATCTGCCGGAACAGATACTACACTTTGATATGGGCCAAAAGCCAAGAAAATAGTATTTATTTGCTCCCCCATATTTTGTAACAGTATTTATGCCCCGCCCTGTATTTGTTATGAAAAGGGACAGACCCCAGTAAGTAAGAAAGCAAAACTGGATGAGTTTGAAAATGATATTAGGAAAAGGCTAGAATCGAACCCAGTATGCAAGTGTTAAAAGATAATGGATATTGAAATCCTAGGAATTCAGAACGATTGTCATTGTTCTCGCAAATAACTAAATATTATTTATGTCAGAGATAGAGCGATTGTC
>NC_136497.1:132385339-132407839 GCF_053919585.1 Euprymna scolopes
CCTATTCTTCTACATCACCGAAAATTCTACTTCAAAATCAAAACGATGATTATAAGATAGACAGATTTTAACCCAGGATCAGCAATTGTTCTGCCTTTGTCAGAAATATCACCCAAGGAAAAGGTGGACAAAAGCGAGAGTTACCCACAAGGTTTACTTTCTACTGTCCTCGATTGATTGAATACTAAATGCGAGCCTGTTTGTCCTCTATCATTAGACTCACGGTCGGTGTTCTACTAGGCTCTAGCACATGGCACCTTTCCTCCCAGGTAAAACATTTGTAACATAGTGTTGTGTCGTCGAACAACAGTGAAAATAAGAACAATCAAGTCGAGATTCGGTTAAGGAACAAGTGTATTAACAATAATGTACAAAGATAGGAAAACGTGTATATCTGCTGGGCACTCGACTAGCAGTTGAAGTGCAGTCGCATCTCTCTCACCGGTGTTGGAATTACTAGCGCTATTTATAGTGCTAATCAGTGTAAATTCCTCTGTTCAAGAAAGGCCGGTATAACACATAGCATGGGCGCACGTATGCAAATGCATGGGAAATGGTGTTAGCGGTAGGGAAAAATATAGACTTTGAAAAGATCACGTTAGAGACGGAAAATAGTCCGACATTATGTTAGAGAAGAAGATGATGTTCGAGAGCATGATCACGCGAGTGACGTCACAGCTGTGACGAGAGAGTGGAGGTAATAAGTGTCGGTGTACAACAACAACAACAACAACAGAAAAAGGCGAGTTGAAATTTTATTTCTATTCTTTGTCTGCTTTGCGACTGAGACTACAACGTGTTGGTACCCGACGAACGTTCAACATTCGCGACAATAACTCGTCTTATCTCAACCACATCGGAGAACTTCTCTCTCTCTCTCTCTCTCTCTCTCTCTCTCACTCCATCAAAAATCAAAATAAACTTCCATGAACAATATTTCTTTCCTAGAACACACAACTAATACAGATATTCAGAAGCGAATATATGCTGTTCGTTTTATTTTACTCACACACACGCACTGAAACTAGGCAATAACTATAACTATGCAAGAATAAAATTAAATTTAAATAAGGTAAATAAAACAAATAAAACAAATAAATAAAAAAATAAAATTAAAAGATAAAAAAATAAAAACAAACAAACAAACAAAATAAGAATAAACATAAAATCTCGAAAGTTATCTAAACTCCACATGTACATATATATACATAAATATATAAATTTTTTATTAGTATATATTAGTATATGTACATAAATATATTAATTTTTTATTAGTATATATACATAAATATATAATTATTTTATTAGTATATATACATAAATATATAATTTTTTTATTAGTATATATACATAAATATATAAATTTTTTATTAGTATATATACATAAATATATAATTTTTTTATTAGTATATATACAGAAATATATAATTTTTTATTAGTATATGTACATAAATATATTAATTTTTTTATTAGTATATATACATAAATATATAATTTTTTATTAGTATATATACATAAATATATAATTTTTTTATTAGTATATATACATAAATATATAATTTTTTTATTAGTATATATATATAAATATATATTTTTAATTAGTATATATACATAAATATATAATTTTTTTATTAGTATATAGACATAAATAAATAATTTTTTTTATTAGTATATATACATAAATATATAATTTTTTTCATTAGTATATATGCATAAATATATAGTTTTTTATTAGTATATATACATAAATATATAATTTTTTATTAGTATATATACATGATATATAATTTGTTTTTATTAGTATATATACATAAATACATAATTTTTTTAATTAGTATATATACATAAATATATAATTTTTTTATTAGTATATATATATAAATATATAAATTTTTATTAGTATATATACATGAATATATAACTTTTTATTAGTATATATACATAAATATATAATTTTTTATTAGTATATATACATAAATATATAAATTTTTATTAGTATATATACATAAATATATAATTTTTTTATTAGTATATATACATAAATATATAACTTTTTTATTAGTTTATATACATAAATATATAAATTTTTTATTAGTATATATACATAAATATATAACTTTTTTATTAGTTTATATACATAAATATATAAATTTTTTTATTAGTATATATACATAAATATATAACTTTTTTATTAGTTTATATACATAAATATATAAATTTTTTATTAGTATATATACATAAATATATAACTTTTTTATTAGTTTATATACATAAATATATAAATTTTTTATTAGTATATATACATAAATATATAACTTTTTTATTAGTATATATACATAAATATATAAATTTTTTATTAGTATATATACATAAATATATAACTTTTTTATTAGTTTATATACATACATATATAAATTTTTTATTAGTATATATACATAAATATATAAATTTTTTATTAGTATATATACATAAATATATAACTTTTTTATTAGTTTATATACATAAATATATAAATTTTTTATTAGTATATATACATAAATATATAAATTTTTTATTAGTATATATACATAAATATATAAATATTTTTATTAGTATAAATACATAAATATATTAATTTTTTATTAGTTTATATACATAAATATATAATTTTTTTATTAGTATATATACATAAATATATTAATTTTTTATTAGTATATATACATAAATATATAATTTTTTATTAGTATATATACATAAATATATAATTTTTTTATTGGTATAAATACATAAATATATAATTTTTTATTAGTATATATACATAAATATATAATTTTTTTATTGGTATAAATACATAAATATATTAATTTTTTATTAGTATATGTACAAAAATATATAATTTTTTTATTAGTATAAATACATAAATATATTAATTTTTTATTAGTATATACATAAATATATATCAAATTTTATTAGTATGTGTACATAAATATATAATTTTTTATTAGTATATATACATAAATATATTAATTTTTTATTAGTATATATACATAAATATATAATTTTTTTATTAGTATATATACATAAATATATAATATTTTTATTAGTATATATACATAAATATATTAATTTTTTATTAGTATATACATAAATATATATCAAATTTTATTAGTATGTGTACATAAATATATTAATTTTTTATTAGTATATGTACATTAATATATTAATTTTTTATTAGTATATATACATAAATATATAATTTTTTTATTAGTATATATACATAAATATATAATTTTTTTATTAGTATATATACATAAATATATAATTTTCTTATTAGTATATATACATAAATATATTAATTTTTTTATTAGTATATATACATAAATATATTAATTTTTTATTAGAATATATACATAAATATATAATTTTTTTATTAGTATATATACATAAATATATAATTTTTTTATTAGTATATATACATAAATATATAATTTTTTTTATTAGTATATATACATAAATATATAATTTTTTTATTAGTGTATATACATAAATATATAATTTTTTTATTAGTATATATACATAAATATATAATTTTTTTATTAGTATATATACATAAATATATAATTTTTTAATTAGTTTATATACATAAATATATAATTTTTTTTATTAGTATATATACATAAATATATAAATTTTTTATTAGTATATATACATAAATATATAATTTTTTTTATTAGTATATATACATAAATATATAATTTTTTTATTAGTATATATACATAAATATATAATTTTTTTATTAGTATATATACATAAATATATAATTTTTTTATTAGTATATATACATAAATATATAATTGTTTTATTAGTATATATACATAAATATATAATTTTTTTAATTAGTATATATACATAAATATATAGTTTTTTATTAGTACATATACATAAATATATAATATTTTATTAGTATATATACATAAATATATAATTTTTTATTAGTATATATACATAAATATATAATTTTTTTATTAGTATATATACATAAATATATAGTTTTTTATTAGTATATATACATAAATATATAATATTTTATTAGTATATATACATAAATATATAATTTTTTATTAGTATATATACATAAATATATAATTTTTTATTTGTATATGTGCATAAATATATATTTTTTATTAGTATATATACATAAATATATAATTTTTTATTAGTATATATACATAAATATATAGTTTTTTATTAGTATATATACATAAATATATAATTTTTTTATTAGTATATATACATAAATATATAATTTTTTTTATTAGTATATATACATAAATATATAATTTTTTTATTGGTATATATACATAAATATATATTTTTTATTAGTATATATACATAAATATATAATTTTTTTATTAGTATATATACATAAATATATAATTTTTTTTATTAGTATATATACATAAATATATAGTTTTTTATTAGTATATATACATAAATATATAATTTTTTATTAGTATATATACATAAATATATAATTTTCTTATTAGTATATATACATAAATATATAATTTTTTTAATTAGTATACATACATAAATATATAGTTTTTTATTAGTACATATACATAAATATATAATATTTTATTAGTATATATACATAAATATATAATTTTTTTATTAGTATATATACATAAATATATAATTTTTTTTATTAGTATATATACATAAATATATAATTTTTTTATTCGTGTATATACATAAATATATAATTTTTTTATTAGTATATATACATAAATATATAATTTTTTTATTAGTATATATACATAAATATATAATTTTTTTTATTAGTATATATACATAAATATATAATTTTTTTTATTAGTATATGTACATAAATATATAATATTTTTATTAGTATATATACATAAATATATAATTTTTTAATTAGTTTATATACATAAATATATAATTTTTTTTATTAGTATATATACATAAATATATAAATTTTTTATTAGTATATATACATAAATATTTAATTTTTTTTATTAGTATATATACATAAATATATAATTTTTTTATTAGTATATATACATAAATATATAATTTTTTTATTAGTATATATACATAAATATATAATTTTTTTATTAGTATATATACATAAATATATAATTGTTTTATTAGTATATATACATAAATATATAATGTTTTTAATTAGTATATATACATAAATATATAGTTTTTTATTAGTACATATACATAAATATATAATATTTTATTAGTATATATACATAAATATATAATTTTTTATTAGTATATATACATAAATATATAATTTTTTTATTAGTATATATACATAAATATATAGTTTTTTATTAGTATATATACATAAATATATAATATTTTATTAGTATATATACATAAATATATAATTTTTTATTAGTATATATACATAAATATATAATTTTTTATTAGTATATGTACATAAATATATATTTTTTATTAGTATATATACATAAATATATAATTTTTTATTAGTATATATACATAAATATATAGTTTTTTATTAGTATATATACATAAATATATAATTTTTTTATTAGTATATATACATAAATATATAATTTTTTTTATTAGTATATATACATAAATATATAATTTTTTTATTGGTATATATACATAAATATATATTTTTTATTAGTATATATACATAAATATATAATTTTTTTATTAGTATATATACATAAATATATAATTTTTTTTATTAGTATATATACATAAATATATAGTTTTTTATTAGTATATATACATAAATATATAATTTTTTATTAGTATATATACATAAATATATAATTTTTTTATTAGTATATATACATAAATATATAATTTTTTTAATTAGTATATATACATAAATATATAATTTTTTTATTAGTATATATACATAAATATATAATTTTTTTAATTAGTATATATACATAAATATATAATTTTTTTATTAGTATATATACATAAATATATAATTTTTTTAATTAGTATATATACATAAATATATAATTTTTTTATTAGTATATATCCATAAATATATTTTTTTATTAGTATACATACATAAATACATAATTTTTTTATTAGTATATATACATAAATATATAATTTTTTTATTAGTATATATACATAAATATAACATACGTCCTCAAATGCTATACGCAGCTTGTATATAGCTAGGTCATGCCACCGGTACTACAAAGTAAAATATATACTACCAGGAAGATCCGATGTTCCTCGGGATTGAATAATTTTCCACACTCAATACTTTTACTGTCATCAAAATCGGTGAAATCGCATGGATTGATAGCATGCTCTAGTTTGGGACCCATCGCAGTGTACCGGAAGGAAGCTTCACATACCACCCCGCAGTGAATTAGTCCATAATACATTAAGTCTACATAGCTGTGTAGAGAAGCTACGGGTTCTTTTTATAAAATAAGTTTGTATCATCCAAACATGGTAATGTTTGGACATATTCTTAAGTGGCAGTTTTAATCATTTAGAACCACTTTAAAGCTTCACCCCTCACTCATTTTTCGATCAAATTACAAACAATTATTAGTCTATAGATCGCCTTCTCAGCTATATTCTGAAATTTTTTTTTTCAATTTTCGTTCAGTAAAACAAAAGTTATGATAGATTTACCGGTGTTCAAATTCGTAAAAATATGTAAGGAGGTGAGCGACGTTTTTATGCGTAGTTTCCATAGCAACCACGTCGCTTCAGCGACTACTGTTGCTACTAATTCACTGCTATCGCGAAACGAGAAGCAATAAGTGAAACAAAGAGACTGAAAGAATGAAAGGTACATAATTGGGGGGATTTTATTGAAAGCAGTGGAGTCCCGTACCTTGTTATATGTGCATGTTATGTTCATGGCGGCAAAAAATAAAACTGAAATCAAACAAAGAACAAGTGAATTTACTGGAAGCCTGGAAAAATCATGGATTACAATAGAAAAATGCGAGCATGAAAAAAGTAACATTGTTAAAATTAAACATAGAAAAGAAAAGGACAAGATATTCTAGTAAAAAATATAATAAATTTATAACTTAAAATATTGCAGACAATAAGGAATTGATTATATCATCTTAAATTGAATTTTAAAAATTCCTAATGCTGCAATATTTTAAGTTATAAATTTATTATATTTTTTACTAAAATATATTGTCCTTTTCTTTTCTATGTTAAATCTTAACCATATTACGTTTCGTATTTCAATTTTCTATTGTAATATATAATGGTTTGAATTAAAGTTTAAAATACCAAAGTCAAGTATTATATTTCAGTTGTGCTCTAAACAGAAACATTCATTTCAAATGCGCGCCTGTCATATCAAACAGTTTACACTTTATTTTATACATCGTTCTTTTTGTGTTTGCAGTGATAAGATTTCTCAAATGCATTTACGATGTTAGGCTGTATAAGGCCGTTATTGTAAATTTCATCAAAATCAATCTGTTCTTTCTTAAATCAAATATTTTCGATATTCGATACTTATCAGAGGCATTTCGCTAAAAAGAAACTGTTGTGGTAGGATCTACCTTATTAGCATACGTGAAGTGTCAACTATATAAACATGGTTGGTAGCGTAAAGACGGGAGAGACCCAACGAGAGATCCAACGAGAGACTCAACGAGACACGAGATCAAGAGTCGACGACCAACCAGCCAACACCTTCTCCAGGGACGGTCACTCCATGACTATACCAATGGACTCTACGTAAATATTGTATATACTTTCTTGCTCTCAATATATCTGTTCTTTTTTACTTTTGTGTTGCAGTTATTTATTTCCAGGTGTTCAGTCGAAGTTCAACAAAAACGTATCTACGAAGACCCCCGTATACATAAAATATATTTGTGTTAAATTTACAAAACAATCGGCCCAGCTGTTTCAGAGTCCCTAAGGAACGAATTTAGATACACACACACAGACACACAAAGTTGCCCGGGTGTTTGGAGGTCTGTGTGGAAACTCCGGGGGTGGGCGGGGGTTAAAAAAAAAGTAAGTGTAAGGATCGAACCCGGACCGTTGAGGCAAAGGTGTAAATTAAAGTGTGAAAAAAAAAAAAAAACGATTAACGATTGCCCCAGCGCGAGATGCTAGAGGGAACACGTCTGAATTTATTTAATTACTTGGATTTGGCAGGTGCCCGTTTTAATGAGTTAATGAGGTCAAGTTTGACTGCGGGATTTTTATTTTTTCCCAAGATGTTATAGGAAAAAGACTAACCCACATGCGGCGAGCGACAAATGTTGAATATTTATCTTGCCGAAATCGAGCAAATTAAATAGACAGGCGAGCTTCGTTGTTAACTGTGAGATATTACGATTTATCTGTGATATGAAAAGTTTTAAAAAGTTGTGAACCGACCGACCGCTTCTCTGAAAGAAGCCTTTTGTAGACATACAGAAAAAGCGAACACACATACACACATACATACATACATACATACATACATACATTTTCGCTTTTATATATATAGATTAAAGGTCTTCAAGGCGTACGATCTGGATATTTCCAATTTATCAAATTAGTAATGAGAGTAAAAATAACTTTCCATAATTGCTTCTCGTCTATTAGATGCAGTTAGGGTAAGAAGACCCCCTCTCCCCAAACTCTTTTTTCCCCTTTGTACTCAATGCATTTTTGTCTCTCTCTCTCTCTCTCTCTCTCTCTCTACCCCTCTCCCTCTCCCTCTATCTCTTTCCTTCTCTCTCTTCATCTTTATATTTTTTTTCATTGTCCATTGACTGATGTTCAGTAATTCCTTAAGCGACGTCCTTGTAATTTTAGCCATTCATTTTTTTTTTCTGGCCAAGGAGAAACGTACAAGACATCCGCATTCTTTTGTCTTCGCGCCATTATCATATATTCTCGTTAAGGGGTTCTCTTTATTTGCCATTTGCCTTACGGGCCCCTCCTGGTCAGTTTTTGGCCTCTCTTTCCCTCTTCTACCCCCGCTGTTCGCTGGAAAATGTCGTGCTGGCCTTCGCCCGTAAAACGCCATTGTCCATCGCCGGTTGTGAAGATAAATTATGGTAGATTCTACTTCAAGCTGAACAGAGCCAATCGCTCACTCCAACCCATTAATTTTAGGCGACATCTTTTCTTTTAGGGGTTTTGTTTCTTAGTGATTTTTGCCAATTCCTTTTGTCGTATTAGACGCATCTTTGCAATTCGATGATGTTTGTTGTCTGTTGTCCTGTCTGTCGCGGATTTATTTTTTATGGCGTTATTAATATTTCAGTTAATATTTTTAGTTAAAATTTCCCCCACTCTATATCTGTGCCTAAATCAAAACGCGGATTTCATGAACAAAGCTTCTTTCTTAGAACTGCACGCCTGTGGAACTCTGTTCCGTCTGCCTGCTTCCCTCCGGACTACAACTTGGATGTCTTCAAGTCTAATGTTAACAAATTCCTAATGAACCGCCCCCTTAAGTAAACACTTCATCAAATCTCCTCACTAACATAATGTACTTGCAATAACCCTTATCCCTGAGTGGCTTCCGGGCCTTGATAAGTGGTGATCTCTGTGTAAAAAAAAAAAAAAAAAAAAAAAATATGACAAACAATCAATTTTATTGGCAAAAATAAATGGCAAAAATGCGACTAGTCTTGCAGACTTAGACATAGTAAAAAAAAATCCAATGCAATAGGTCATTGAAATTATTTTGATTTTCGATTAATCTTTTTAATAAAAATTGTTCTTATTTTCAATTAATTTTTCATTGAAATTGTTTTGATTTTCAGTTTATATTAATTGAAATTATTTTGATTTTTAATTCAATTTTATATAAATTGTTTTTATTTTCGATTAATTTTTTAATTGAAATTGTTTTGATTTTCAATTAATTTTTAATTGAAATTGTTTTGTTTTTCAATTAATTTTTCATTGAAATTGTTTGGATTTTCAATTAATTTTTCATTTAAATATTTTTTAATTTTCACTTAACTTTTAATTGAAATTGTTTTCATTTTCAATTTTTCTTTGGAATTGTTTTACTTTTCGATTAATTTTAAATTGAACCGTTTCACACAAAGGTCACTTTTCACGTGGGCTCAGCTGCAAGTTCCCGATGTCTTTCTAGAAATACCTCTGACTAGAAAAATATCAGGGAAACCGATGTCAACAGTAAAATAATTCATTCATTCGATATGATGATGGGGTTTTGTTTATTTGAAGATATAAAAAAAACTTGTAGTATAAAAACTTTAATTCAACATTAAATAACCTAAAAAGGGTTGATATGCCGTAAAACAAAACAATCTGCTCATATGTTTCTATATTCCATTTGTACATTTTTTCTTTTAAACTTTCAATATGTAAACTATCGAATGTCCAGGAATAGGGTTGGGGTTAAAGATAGTTAGCGTGAGACTTAGGGTTAGAATCAGTAAGAATAAGGATTAGGATTAAAGTTAATTTGGATTGGGGTTAATGTTAGGGTTAAGATTACGACTAGTTAGGATTAGGGTTACAGCTAGTTGGAGTTAGGATAAAGGTTTGTTAGGGTTAGTGTTAAACTAAGTTGGGTTATGGTAAGGTGAATTAGGTTAGGTTTAAGACTAGTTAGTTTTAGGGTTAAAGTAAGTTAAGGTTAGGATTAAGGTTAGTTAGGGTTAGAGTTAAGGTTAGATAAGATTGAGATTAGGATCAGGGTTAAAATTAGTTGGATTATGATTAAGGTTATTTAGGGTTAGAGTTAAGGTTAGTTAAATTTAAGCCTAAGGTTAGTTAGGTTAGGGTTAAGCCTAGTTCTGGGTTAAGGTTAAGATTAGTTCGGATTAGGGTTATGGTTAGTTAGGATATGGGTTAAGGTTAGTAAAGAATAGGGTTAGAGTTTGGGATTAAGTTAGTTAGGTTTAGGATAAGGGTTAAGGTTAGTTAGGGTTAGGGCTAAGGTTAGTTAGGGTTACAGTTAAGATTTTTTAGGGTTAGGGTTGTTGTTATGGTTAGTTAGTGTTAGAAAACATTCAGTATATAACATATTCTTTTTTTTACGAAAGTATCACCATATATCAAGGCCTAAAGACCCTTAGGGGATAAGAGTCAAACGGATGTCTAGTAGACGGTGTGTGAACACTGTGATGATTGATAATGATGGTGGCAGAATTTGATTATCTAAACGATGGCTCAACAGAACTTTGTTTACATTCGACTTGAAAATAACCCTGTTGTAGTCAACTTGCAAGCAGCCCCATATTATTGTGTTATACAGACAGGCAGTTCTATGAAAGAAACTCATAAAATTGTGTTTAGTCTGAAGTCGAGTGAGAAAAGGGTAAATATTGACAATGGTTGTAGCCAGACGTGATTTTGGTGTGAATGTTTAATAGGGAGTGAACAGACGAGTACCTGTCTTTAAAAATAACGACGGAGTAGAAAGAGACTAGCAACGTCTGTTCTATGAGAAGAGGTAGTAGGTTGGAGAGAAGAGCATCGTCCACTAGATTTTGAAGTCGGTTTTGTACTCTGTCAAGCAGGAAATGGTTCTTTGAGCAACTTCATCGCAGTCTGGCAACAGGACGTATTTGACTCTTCTACGGATAGAGGACTACATCACTAATGCGATGTCTTCAGAAGCGAAAAAAATGAGCCCGCAAATTTTTCTAGCTACCTTGGTAACGAATTTAGTGCAGATGTAACGTTCTGCCCTCTTTTTTAGCGTGTCGTTACATTTTGACGGGCCCAACATGTTGTAGCCTGTTTAGGCAAAGAGAGAGGAAGGGAACATATTGACAGTGGTTATAGCTAGGTGAAAATTTCTAGTTAGTACTTTACAAGGTGGATCATAGATTGAAGCTCAGTCGAGCACCTGCCATGAAAATAATAGTAGAGTAGAGATTATGGGAATAACATTTTTCGTTTAGTTCACTTTTCTTTCCTTTCTCGTTCTTTATTGTTTCCTCCCCCCCCCCCTTTTTTTTAATTTTCGACCTTTTCGGTTTCAGTTTTTATCTCCAACCAAACTACTCTGCCCTGGAGAGACCCTCTTTCCTTCCTATCGTACCTAAATCCGACTCTTCGGACAATACGCGGATTTTCTTCTGCCTAATAAGTTTATTTTTCTTTCTTTACCATCAATTGTAAACTTAACGAATGCGCACGCATCTACTTCGCTGCGCACGTGTTCCGCCGGAACGTAAAGGTCATTAGCCTCAGGTCATGATTAGTTTTCTACCCCCCCCCCCCAAAAAAAAAGAAAACGCCGTAGATTCAGGCAATGATATCTATCATATTATCCTGTCTGCAACTCTCTGCATTCCCATCTCTCCCCGTCTATCTCCATCTCCTCCTTTCATCTATTCCCTTTCATCCTTGAGTCATGCATTCAGCTCAGGTTAGATTGGTTAAACCAAGTAAAAGTAAGTCCGTAAAGCTAGTTAAATATCGACAAAAATACTGAAATACCCAATTCAAAATTAGTCTCGTTCGTCTCTTTTGATTTGAAGAAATTTCAACTCTGGGATTTAACGATTACTTATTTTTACCAAAATGTGTACACTAAGCATTCCGGACAAGAATGATAAGAAAATAAGTGAAGTGCCCGATGCACGAGGCGTAAAAAAAATGATTAAGCTCAGCATTTACCCCTTCCCCATTTAGCCCCAAATATCCCCAGGGGACGTCAATTCCTGGTGAAAATGGACAAACAGTGCAGTTTAAAGCCTTAACATATGTAAATTCGAGTTCTGCACCATGCAAAAAAAAAAAAGAAATAACGAAGTCCACCCCCCCCATTTAGCCTCAAAATTCCACAAGGCCTTAACATATTTAAATTTGAGTTGAGCACAATGCAAAATTCCTAACTCGCCATACACAGAAAATTTGGGACAAATATGGTAAAATATTCCCCAAAATGGAGTGCTTTTATTAGCCCTAAAAGAGTCCCTGGGGCACACCCAAGAGTTACCGCAAAGTATAGACAAACAAAATTATATAGAAATCAGTTAGTTACAACTTTTCAGAAAGTTTTAGAAAAATCAAAGGCATCATTTTTTTTTTTTTAATAAGTACAAAAGTGTCAATTTTAGCCATTTTAACCATAAAGGCACCCTTAGGGGTGGAGCAGACGGAGTTTTCCCGGAAAATTCGTTCTGTTATTTTTTTTAACTCATATCATGCTTAATATTTGTGCAAAATTTCAAAAACTTCCAAGATGTAGTTATTGAGAAAAGTGTGGGCGGACGAACGGAGGAACGGACGAACGGAAAAGGGTGAATTTACAGGTTCGCCCTCCTTTTGCCGGGGGACCAATAGTGAAAAAATAATTATACACATCTTTGTACAGGACAGGGTAGAACGATAAATTTGTTACCCCAAAGAAAACAATACTACGGCTTCATTTTAAAAATGTTATTGAAAAAATAAAAAAAAATCAATTCAGGTAATTTGAGCCAAAATCAAAGTGTAGTATCTGTTTTGATGCTGCGTTTCAATTTTTTGTCCTCGGTTAGTCGACAAGAAATCCTTCACGACTGAGACAATTTTTTTATTTTTGTTCCTTTCTACACATACAAAAACGGCTTTGGTGTCTAACTCTGCCCTCGTGGGGAGGTAAAGTAAATAGGAACTTGATTATGTAAAAGAGCTGACAACTATTCAATATGGCCGCCTTCTGTCGATACGGGTCTGGAACGATGAGCATACCTTTTCCACAAGCGCCGGTGGGAACTCGGCGAATACTCGGTGGATGGTGGTTTTGGTGTTGTGGGAGGTCATGTTGGTGATGTTCTCGACGTATGACCAAACGAAGTAGTCCAGCGAGTTCAGGTCGGGGGAGGAGGATAAAAGTCGCAGTACTCCTTTTGAAGTCAAGTCTGGGTCTCTTTCGACTTAAGGGCCTGCGCCGAATCTTACTTCACACCCAGGGTCTGTGAGCAGCCACCTTTTTGCACCAGGGGATTGTCACACTCTTCAGCAGATCCAGACACACTTTTATGTTGACTTTCAAGGCAATTTCGAAGATGTGGCCCGCACTTGAAACCACACCAAAGACCATAACCGTGGGTTGTCCGTGGGTTGTCATCAATGGTAGAATGAATGGAAGTATGTTCAGTGAGATTTTGGAGAAAAACCTCCAGAAATCTGCTGATTTGTTGGGACATGATAGCAATTTCGTGTTTCAGCAGGACAATGATTCCAAGCATACTGCCAAACTAACCAAAGAATGGCTTAGAAATAATGGCGTTGACGTTCTTATTAGGCCCAGTGAGTCTCTCAGACCTCAACCCAATTGAAAATTTGTGGAAATTATTGAAGATCAATATTCACAAGAGGAATCCACAAAATATTCAACAGCTAGAACAGTTCTGCAAAGGAGAAGGAAAATACCTGCATATCTTTGCAAAAAAACATGTGTGCAACAATAGAAAGCGATTGGAAGCTGTTGAACGCAATAAAGGTTATGCAACCAAATATGAAATTAATGTATCCGATATTTTTGCGTTAGTTGATTTATATTTTTCCTTTAATATAAACTTTCTAAACTTTAATTTTGTAATTACTACCCCAAATACAGGGTAGCCCAAAAAAACCGGCCCCAATTATAATTAGGCCCCGTTTCTTAGTGTTTTGTCCGAATGAAATGAAACTTTGGCCATAACTAGTTTATTATATTCAAAACATCACATCAAAACACTAGAGTCTTTGGCTTTTCTTTCCCCCGTTCTACAGCATATGTTCTAGATGGCCTCCGTTTTGCTTTTGTTTTGTTTTTTGGGTCACCCTGTATTAGTTAGAATAGTAATAGGAATATACTGACCAAATTTTAGGAAAATCTTGAACCCTAATTAAAGTTATGAAAAAAAAATGTAATCTATCCAACACTTTTGCGTGGCACTGCATATATATATATATATATATATATATAGTGCCATATATATATATATTTCTGTGGAAATATATCTTATTTCCTTATAATATATATCAATCCTTATTTAAGAAGCTCAATGTAATTACAGAGCAATATATATAAATATATACATATATGATTTTCAGAATGTGAGAGATTATATATAATAAATTCCACAGCCAAACAACGTCACAACCCACAAGAGCTATGACAGTCAACGAACCGAAAGTCCAAGACTCGAGTGTCACCCTCATTTAGGCTCATCACTTAGACACATCTAAACTCAGGATTCGAAACCCGAGCCTCTTTCATGCGAGGCAAGCACTCTGCCAACTGAGCAAACGTCCCGCACACAATAAATTCATTAACTAACATGGATAAAGCGAAAACATTTCTTGTGTGCGGGGCGTTTTCTCAGTTGGCAGAGTGCTTGAGGCTCGGGTTTCGAATCCTGAGTTCGGATGTGTCTAACTGATGAGCCGAAATGAGGGTGAAACTCGAGTCTTTGACTTCGTTGACTGTCGTGGCTCTTGTGGCGTTGTTTTGCTGTGGAATTATATATATATATATATATATATATATATATATACGAGGGGCGTGCAATAAGTAATGCCCCTGGCCCACTTCCAGTTGTCTGATCTAGCTGAAATTTTGCATATGCAATGATTTATATCTCTACGGGTTATATGGCAAATTACAGCTCTGAACTAATTATGATGTCTGTTTTACAGGTGTTTGAACTGAGTCAGGTGTGAAATGGAGCCTGTTGAATGTCGAGCAGTGATCCGGTTTTTGAATTTGAAAGGACGCACACTACAGGAGACTTTTGATGAAATGAAAGAAACTTATGGTGATAATGCCCCATCATATGCCCTTGTAAAAAGCAGGCATTGTGAAATCAAACATGGCCGGAAGTCTGTGGAAACAGCTCCCACACCTGGTTGACACCCTTCTGCCATTGATGAAGCATCTGTCCGTCAAGTTGAGGTTGCCATTTTGGAAGATCGGCGCATTACTATTCGCCAAATAGCCCAAGATGTAAAGATTAGTACAGGGTCTTTGAAAACTATCATTCATGACCATTTGCATATGCATAAGGTGTCTGCCGGATTGATTCCCAGGTTGCTCACACCATTCCAGAAGCGAGAACGCGTCGAGTGCTTGAGGATGAATATGGAGATGTGCCAAGAAGATGAGTCAAAGCTTTTAAAAAGACTGATTACACAAGATGAAACCTGGGTCCATCACTATGATCCAGAGACCAAAGCCTAGTCAATGCAGTGGAAGCACTTGGACTCACTACCTCCAAAGAAGGCAAGGGTGCAGCCCTCCGCTGGCAAGGTCATGCTCACAGTTTTCTGGGACCAGGACGGAGTAGTGATGGCAGATTTCCTAGCAAAGGGTACCACAGTTACAGGAGACTATTATGCTTCACTTTTGAGGAAATTAAGGGAAGCTATCAAAATCAAGAGGCGGGGCAAGATCAGCAAAGGTACCCTCCTCCTGCAAGACAACGCTCCGGTCCACAATTTGCATATCGCCAGATCAGAAGCACGGGCGTGTGGTTATGAAATCCGTCCCCATCCTCCCTACTCTCCTGACCTTGCACCCTCTGACTTTCACCTCTTCTCAGCCATGAAGTTGTTTTTGAAAGGAAAGCGTTTCCCAGATGATGCAGCCTTGATTTCTGAAGTCACGTTGTGGTTGAAGGACCAACCTGGGGTGTTCTACAAAAACGGTCTCTAGAGCTGCATCAAACGATGGGAGAAATGAAAAACTCTGGGTGATTCCTATGAAGAGAAAGACTAATAACTGTGCCAGGTCAAAATCTGCAAAAGAAGCGATTTGTGTTTATTTATTTACGTTTTTATGGGTTAATGTTTATGCGCGTTTCGTAAACAGGAAAGTGGGTTATATCACTCGTTACAAGGTCATTTGAGTTTTATAATTATATAGATATATATTCCCGAAAGAATGAAACCTAAATGCCTGTAGGTATTAAACACTAATTATCGTAATTAGAGTATGTATGTTTATTTACGCACTCGGTTCCTATTACGTTGAAATGAAATAAGACGGTTATTTAAGCCCAGGTGCGCAGGTCGTGATGTTAAAAAATCACAAGAGCATTACCGTCCTTCTTGAATGATATCTACGCTTTATATGAATGTTAATGTCAACTATATTCTCGCCGCGGTAAACCTTATCTGAGCGGCTTGTTCCTTGCTAATGGAGGCAAGTTCGAATCTCCCGACCAACAGTTATCGTGGCTCCCTGGACTGATGATTCCCGAAAGGATGAAATACTAGTATCTGTAAATATAAAAAAAATAATTATTGTAATAATTATATATATATATATATATATATATATATATATATATATATATATATATATATATATATATATATATATATATAGTAAGTTATAAAATATATATGGCGATTAAGCTACACTGAATATTCCGCGTTTCATCCACTCTTCAGGCTGAAGAGTCCTAGAGTGGATGAAACGCGGAATATTCAGTGTAGCTTAATCGCCATATATATTTTATAACTTACTAACTAGCTCTACCTACGCATTGAGCACTTTTGTAAGTAAATGCTTAAAGTTTGCGCATAAATTTATACTTTCGTATATTAATTTTATATCAGTAAATGAAGTAGTTATATATATATATATATATATATATATATATATATATATATATATATATATATATAGAGAGAGAGAGAGAGAGAGAGAGAATAAATTACAAAAAGTTATATTCCAAAATTCGTGATGTTGATCATCTTATAATTTATTCCTTTAATTCAGTTGACATTTACAATTCTTGATATTATGTGTTTCGTAGCGCAAAATCAATCACTTAATAAGTATATCAATCAGTGAATCTATTATGTCCTTAACTCCTCAGAAGAAATAGCAACAATCAATCCGTCAAAAGGAAATGAATATCGCATAATGGATAAATATAAAAGTATTTGCAGTCTCTCTTCCAATTTTCGGATTTTAATCTTGTCAAATCACACTTCATTTCCTTTTGACGGATTGATTGTTGCTATTTCTTCTGATGAATTAAGGGCATAATAGATTCACTGATTGATATAATGATTAAGTGATTGATTTTGCGCTACGAAACAGATACTGTCAAGAATTGTATAAGTTAACTGAATTAAAGGAATAAATTATAAGATGGTCAACATCACGAATCTTGGAATATAACTTTTTATCATTTATTCTCTATATTGCTCTGTAATTACATTGAGCGTCTTAAATAAAGATTGATATATATAAGATTCATCGGGCAACTGTTCTCATTTTGAGTGATTACTTTAGGTGCATTTTGTCAAACTCGGACTACTGTTCTCATTTTGAGTGTGATTTTCGAAACGTTTCGCTGGATATAACGTCCGACCTTCTTCAGGTGTATCTTGTCGAACTCGGGAATGTTTCTGTCGAACTCGGGAATTTGGACGGAATTTCGAGCGGAACCCTTTATTTATTTCACGGGGGTAGCATGCTCTTGTTCTGTCAGCCATGACTGGATAAAGGTCCTAACTAATTCACAATTGTATTCTTCTGTCGCCCACACCGAGGATTGAACTTTCAACCTTCAGGAGAATATCACTTTTTACAATTGATTTTTCCAAGTACTCTAACCACTGCGCCACGTGTCCTTGGCTGACAGAACAAGAGCATGCTACCCCCGTGAAGTAAATAAACGGTTCCGCTCGTAATTCCGTGCAAATTCCCGAGTTCGACAGAAACATTCCTGAGTTCGACAAGCTATACTTGAAGAAGGTCGGAGGTTACATCGACCGAAACGTTGTGACAATCACACTCAAGGTGAGAACAGTAGTCCGATGGATCTAAATAATACGAAAACCTAGTAGCTGATGTCCTTTTTCTATTCCTTGTAACCGCTTTCTCACAGAAAAAAAATGTTGCAAATCTATCTCTTCTCTATTGCTATTTTCATGGCAAGTGCTCGACTGAGCTACAATCTGTGATTCCACTGCACAGCATATATATAAAACACTCGTATATCTACAACCACTGCCAACAATTACCCCCAGTCTTTATTAGTGCCTAAATCTAAACGCAGATTTCACGAAGAAGTTTTTATTCTGCTTGAACTGCACGCCTGTGGAACACTATTTCCGGTTGATTATAACATGGTCGTTTTTTCAAGTCCAATGTAAACAAATTCGTCTTTTTAATGAAGTACTATCCCCCTTCCACCACTACCGATCACTACGCTGTTGTCTCACTGGTCACCTTATCATCATTAAACCTTATCCTCGATTGGGTTTCATGCCTTGATAAGCCTTGATAAGTAGAGCTATCACAACAAAATATTCTTTTCATTGTTTTGACTCTCGAGTATATATCCGACACAGTTAGACAACCAATAATCACATCATTCTATATATAAAAGCATATAAGATATCAACGGATACAACCCGAGAGTCAAAACAAGGAAAAATATATGCTGTTGTTCTAACCCTAGTGATGACAGATGACTCCCTTTAAAAATATGGTGTTATTGGCAGAGGACCGAAAGACATAGTGTTTCTTTATTCTATGCCGTGCAACGCTGGGGCTTCATATTGGAAATAAGACGGACATACCGACGTGCGTGATATATTAAGTTTAAACATGACAGACAGACAGGCCGACAAAGAGAGGCATTTGAAACGGGACATTCTCCTCACAAAACAGCTGATCTTAGCCGTAAGTTCAATTATGAAGTATTTGTCCGAGTAAGCAGAAGAAAGGGGGGGGGCGTATGAAACATTCTGCGTATCGCATTTCAAGTTGGAAGCGGGTAAGATCAAGCTCTTTCTTTCTCTCTCTCTCTCTTTCTCTCTCTCTCTCTCTCTCTCTCTTCTTTCCTCTCTTTTGTTTTCATTTTATTTTCGGTAAAGTCACTGCTGCCGGGAGGATAGAGAGAGAAAACGCGCGAAGTGTCATCGGAGATGTCGCCAGAGACAATACAATTTTATCATTCAGCAAAGAAGGAGATCACATTACACAGTCGAATATCCATCTGGGGGGATATTCCGCACACACACACACACACACACACACACACACACACACACACACACACACACACACACACACACACACGTACATGCATGCATTTACTGTTAACGCATACACGTACACACATATACGCATCTCCGAATGTCGAATTAACGATCAGGTTTCAATATCTCGAAAGTGCTTGAAGCACTTTTTACTACAACCGTATGGAAACGCTGTGATACAGCGAATCAGTCTGCATATGGACGACTACGCACAAACTCAAATATATATATTTTCCATACTATGAACCGCTTCTCACGCATAGAAGTAAATACTGAAAATACAAAGCGTCTTCAATAAGTTTCCAGACTTTTTTTCATATGAGCACTTTAATTGATAGTACACACATAAAACTCTAGTCCCCTTCGAAGTAATCTATGCACTTGTACCGTTCACACAGCTTCTGGAAGGCCCCATGGAAGTCCTCTTGTGTGAGCGTGTCAATGACCCTTGTCACAGCCTCTTTCATGTCCTAAATTGTCTCATAACGACAACCTCTAAGGTTTTCTTTGAGATTGAAAAAATAACCAAAAGTCACAGGGAGCAAGGTCTGGAACATAGGGAGGACGAGGAACTGTCAAATAGTCTGTGATCAGGATGAAATGGTGGGTTGCACTCTTGAAATAAACTTAGCGCAAATTGTCAGATCTTCAGTTCCTTGAAAAATTGTGTGTACGGTTTCCACACTGACATAAAACTGGACACTTATTGTCTCTATAGACAAACGACGGCCCATATCCATGAAATTCTTTATTTGGCCAATCAACTCTGGTGTTCTGACTTCCTTACTCCTCCCACACCTCTCATCATTCCTCACAGACTCCATGCCTTTTTTAATCTCTTATGCCACTCAAAAACTGATGTTCAATTCACACAATATAGCCCCAAAACTGTCTCAAGCATTTCATACGTTTCTGTGGCATTTTCTTTTCCAAGTTTAAAAACAGAATTTTAGTGCATATTGTTTTTCTAAAATATCCTCACACCCAGGTTGCATTTTTGAAGTTCACCAGCTGTTAAAATCAAGCTTTAGAAGTGTGTATTCCAATTCCTGATGTAGCTGTTCATTTGAACCTGAAATCATAAAAATTGGTCGGCCATCTCATAAGGTGTATAGCAATAACATTCTGAATTTTTAAGAGTCTACAATTTGAAATGCCTGTGTATAAAAAAGCCTGAAAACTTATTGAAGGCACCATGTAATAATAATAATAATAATAATAATAATAATAATAATAATAATAATCTATTTTATATTTCTCTTTTATTTTATTTCAGGATGTTCTCAGAAATCAAGAATCCCTTTGCTGACCTCTATATAAGACTAGCCAGGGTGTCCGGCGTTGCCCGGATATTTGGAGGTGTGTGTTGAGGAAAAAAAGAAGAAGAAAAAAGTGGTAGCAGGGGAGGCAGACTCGAACCCGTACCGGGAAGGAGGAAAAGGACGTGAAAAAATAACATGACGTGCTGGCTGTTGCGTCTATCCCCAAACCGGATATGACGTATATTTAAATTAAGGCTAGACAATTGGAAAGAGGGGATGACTTTCGAAAATATCGGCGAAAAAAGCAACGCCTCCCTGCAGAAAAGTGCCCAGTTGAGGGTGAAGGAATTAATGTTTGGAGCCATTTTTTTTCGATATTTGTCGTCCGAAGGGTCGTGCTTCAAAACGATGCCGATCTCGTGAAAATCAGTCGCATCTGTCGAAATTTTTAGGCATACATACATACATACATACATACATACATACATACATACATACATGCATTTAAACAGACAGGTGCGATTTATATTATAGATTTTTGGATGATCCATTACAGTTCTTTTTATCTCTAAAATGTTAATAAATAAGTTAGAAATATTGATTTTCCTCTCACTTAACTACCAGTTAAGTAAATTATAGTATACTTTTTCTTTTGGTTTCTTGGTCTTACTGGATTCCAGGAAAATAATCCATCTAACGCCGTGGAGTATCCACTTTGTTCCTTTTTTATTTATCTACTCCTCGGAATATTATTTCCAGTATTCTATGCATATATATAATACAATATGGTGGTTTTTAAGTCTAATTTACCAAATTCCACTACTAACGGTTACTACGATATTTTTCGATTGGCTTCCGTACACTCCTTTGCCGTTATCCTCGAGTTACCTCATGGCCTTGATAAGCAATAACACCTTTATATATAGCTATATACTAGTACGATAGCGTGTATGTTCTTTTGTGTGTCACGCTTACATCCGGGTCGTTTAATTGTTATGTTCTTCTATTCCTTGTCAAAAATAATTTTACCAAGTATTCTTCCTAAGTTTTGGTTTCGGTTTTGACTATAGCTGATGGCACTTAAATAATCTATTTTTTTAAAAATAATTTTATCAAGAAGTCTTCATAAGTTTTGGTTTCGGTTTCGATTATGGCTTAAGAAACTCAAGTTATATAAGTTTTTATTCTGGTTTTGATTCAAGCTAATGCACCCAAGTCATATGGATATATTTCTTTTATTTTTGAAATCAAAACTTTATAA
>NC_136497.1:132417839-132435339 GCF_053919585.1 Euprymna scolopes
ATGGAAAGATAGAAGCTTGGTTTTAGATGCATTAAAATTAACCAGCCACCTCTTTCCCCATTGCACCATGTGATCAAAATCAGAAGAGAGAGAATCAGAGAGAACTTGGTCGTTTACGGTCAGTGTTACCATAGTTGTTAGTGTCTTCTAGCTGCTCTTGCCCAGATGTGACAGCAATACTCCATCCTTGGACGTACCTGGCTCTTATATAGGTAGAGAATTGGATCAGCAGGTGAATATCTATTAGGTCGATTGAAGGATCCAGACATTTTTCCAGCGACATTGGCAACGGATTTGATATACGGATTCCATTTTATATCAGGGCTAAAGTTATGCCCAAGAGCTTCTCAAAACATGCAGCCATTTTTTTCAATTGATGCTAGATGGGGATAACCAGTTATTTATTATTTCCTGATATGTTTAAAGCCGTTAACAAACACACACACACACACACACACAGACATACTCCCCAACACGCACCCCCCACACATACACCCCCACACATAACCCCCCACACATACACCCACACGCGCATACACCCCCACACACACATGCACATACACCCAATACACATACCCCCACACATACCCCCCCCACACACATACAGCCACACATCCATACATCCATACACACACACACATGCACATACACCTAATACACATACCCCCACACCTAACCCCCCCACACACATACAGCCACACACCCATACACCCATACACACACACATGCACATACACCCAATACACATACCCCCACACATAACCCCCCACACACATACAGCCACACACCCATACACCCATACACCCATACACACACACATGCACATACACCCAATACACATACCCCCACACCTAACCCCCCACACACACATACAGCCACACACCTATACACCCATACACACGCACATGCACATACACATAATACACATACCCCCACACATAACCCCCCACACACCCATACAGCCACACACCCATACACCCATACACACACACATGCACATACACCTAATAAACATACCCCCACACATAACCCCCCACACACACACATAAAGCCACACACCCATACACCCATACACACACACATGCACATACACCCAATAAACATACCCTCACACATAACCCCCCCACACACACATAAAGCCACACACCCACACACACACATACACACACATGCACATACACACACATACACATACACCCAATACACATACCCCCACATACAAACTAGGGTGGACCTGTACAATGCACACCCCCTCCTTGTTTATTTTTCTTTTCGATGTTTTTCAAATTTTTTCCTCTTATATAAATGATTTGCATTTAATTAAAGGGCAATGATGTTAAGACCTTTATCATCTAGTGTATTCGTATTGTTTTCATTGATCGCCATGTTTGTTTTGCGCGCGCGTGCATTCAATTTTTACATTAATTCTGTATACTCACTATTCCATAGCGTGCTATGGCAAATAATGAACCCACGCTAAGGAATATATATATATATATATGGGGGGATATAGATATAGATATTGATATAGATATATGTATACATATATATATGTATACATGTATATATATATATGCATATACATATATATATATCTACACATATATACACATATACATATAAATATATATGTATTTTTATTGAAATCTGATTTTATCACCCTTTCAATATACTAATTCTTTATTTATGAAGCTCAATGTAATTACAGAGCATATAACAAACAAATAACAATATATCTATCCATCTATCTATCTATCTATCTATCTATCTATATATATATATATATATATATATATATATATATATATATAAATGTAACTCTTGGTTCGTTCGCAATTAATAGTCTGATGAACCACCGGACGGATGGCTTCCACGTTTTGGTATAATATGTTTACTATACCCATGTGTGTTTTTATATATCTATTTTAATTATAACATTATACTTAATTTTTCTATAATAAATAGGTGGTTTTCTTTGTACCCACAGGCCATTTTTTTTATTTAGGGACAATTATTTATTACCGCTTCCTGCATGTGACCAGTGTTTCCAATTTAGTGGTTTTCCTGCTAGATCTGGAGATTTCCTTTGCAATCTAGTGGGGAATTCTAGAAAATCTGGAGATATTTGGCACCCACACACCCGCAATTTTAGATTAAAAAAATAAAGAAAAGCGCTTGAAAATACTTTAAAGCATAAAATAAACTCATTCATGTAAGTAAAAAAAAGTAGCATTTATTGCCTTTGGTAACAATTATTTATTGATTATTTGTTTTGTTTTCCACCTTCTTTTTCGGCTAACCATTCTTAAATCTCGCTATAAAATCGATTTTTCCAAGTACATTTTACGTTGGGGGCATTCCATACATCCGAAGTTTAGTTTAAAATACGATCTAAGCAACCCCGTTTAATTTAGAAGTATTTAGTCGAAAATTGTAAAAAGCAAGAAACAACAGCAAAAAAAAAACGTATACCAATACAGTAGAATTTAATTATCTACCAACCTAAATACTTATAACATGCTAAAACAAAGTTTTTTTGTTTCTTTATTTTTCTAATTTCAAAATATATTGCACCATTATTGTGATGTTTAATTTGCAGTATATTTCAATTTAACTTTTATTATAAAAAGTTTGAGTTTATGATTTGTTTCTTGCAAAAAAAAAAAAAGAAAAAATACCCTCTCTGAAAAAACAGGTAAAACTAGCTGATAAAATATGTAAGCCTTCTGGGGAGTTAACCGCTTCAATATAATTCCAGAAACATATAGTGAGAAAACACGAAACATTTTATATATTGAATATACTATATTTATAATTATTTTATGGTAGGAAGTTAAAATATGGAGTTGGGGGGGGGGGTGAATTAGCGATTTTTGTAAAATTTCAGAAGATAAAAGTTAAAAAGCTAGCGATTTTCTGGAGATTTCTTTCTCCTGACCTCGCGTTTTTTTTTTTTAAATCTGCATGTGATATCACTAAAAGGATGTTTTGGTCTCACCACTACAGGCTTAATGTAAACAGAATGTGTTTACAATATCGGTAAATTTTCAATGGGTTTAATCATATGATTATTGATAATGTTACCATGTGATTGAAATTTAATTTAAATTAACCACACGTGGTCGCTTTCCTATCAAATATTCATCGAAAAATGGTAGATACAGACAAAATGAATGCCGACGCTCAAAGTGTATAAACATTTTGACCCCTCCCTTTACTTAAAAATTCACCAAAAATCAGGAAAATAAGCAATTTTAATGGAAATTTCAGTATTTATCAAATAATGATCGCAGAATATAAGAAACTAATTATTTTGACTTAACTCTTAGTGAAAATGTTTTATTTTGTTTAAACAAAAAATACCTTTACTAAAGTTATGGTTTTCAGCAGGAAATACAGTAAGTTCGGTAAAATTTGCATAGAATGCTCTGCTTTACGGTTGTTGTAAAAATGGAACGGAAATTGGAATTTCGTTCCCTTTTAAATTCGGTTCATTTTTACATTACGTCCAACTCCTCGTTCACATTTGACACGTCAACTTTTATAGCTTTTCGGGTATGCTGACAAGGTTAGGGGTGTCTATTCCGAAAGCCGTTCTTAACATGGGTAGATTGGAGTGTTTATTCGTTGTAAACGTACCCGACAACCTATAAATGTCGACATTTCCAATTTGAATGGTAAGCTGGACTTATGTAAAAAATAACAAAAAGATACACCTAACTGACTATTTCGTTTAAAAATGGAATTATTTCCCTTTCGTTATTAACGTTTTTTTTTTGTTTTTTTTTTAATATTTTGTGTTTATATACTTAAAGTACAATTGTTGAATGTTACTGTTTTGATTATATTCGTTTGGGGGAGCACAATTAAAAAATTAAGAAAGATTAAAACGGAGCAAAATTTAAGTTTCCGTTCCATTTTTAAAACAACCGTAAAACAGCGCATACTCAGCAAGTTTTATCATAATTTATAAGCATAATGTTGAAACACTAAATCAACATTTTATTTATTTTTTTTGCATAATTAATGATGGAAGTATTTTTCTGTTTAGTTTATGAACATCTGTTAAAAAAATAATTAGTCCATTCTCTTGAAAAAAGAATCAAACTTTTCTCTACTTTCACCTAACTATTTACAGTGTTCATATAAAGCATTCATCTGTTCTTTTTATAATAAAAATTCCGTTTTCAAAGAGAAACGTTTACTGCCAAATTTCTTTTTTAAAAAAAGTGCAAGTTTTCCTGAAAAAAACTTTCACCTAACAATTTATGGTAAAAAATTAATCCTTTTTTGGGGAAAAAATAACAACTTTCATTGATTAAAAAAATTGCAAAAAATAATAAAAGTAACAAATGCAAATTTTCTTGAGGAATGTGTTCCATTTTAATAAACTGAGCCACAGCAACGCATGGCCGGGTACAGCTAGTATATATATACATATATATATATATATATATATATATATATATATATATATATATATATATATATATATATATAGTGCCCTTCGATGTGTCCCGGTCGTATAATACTCTTAAATATGATATTTAGTATTTATTATTATAGAGCCACTCTATTGATTATTATATTGTACCCAATATATAGTAGTCATTTTAAAACTAAAAAAATATGATTGCCTGTCATCGGTAAGAATCGAAACCAGAACGTATTACTCTCTAGCCTTATCTGTTACCATCTGTGTTATGTATTATGTCCTTACGCATAAACATCTTAAAACACCCAAAACCAAACTCCTATAATTTCACCACCAACGCTCTGATTCCCACTTGCCCACAAATGATACGAATGACTCCCGTCTCAAAGACGCAACATTCTTTGACAATCTTCTGGGATTACCTTTATTTCTGACCTAAACCGGAACGCGTACATCAATTCTATTGCCAAGACTGCTGGAAAAAATTTCTGCGTCGTTGTACTGGTCGGGAAGTCTGGATGCAAGGTATTACCTGTATAAGATCCAAAAACGCTTTAAAATGGAGTACTGCTTCCGACAACCCCTTCTCCACAGAAGAGACGTTGCGAGCCCGTTTCTGCTCTATCGTTATTGTCATGAAGTCGTCTGAGCTTCAATCTATTGTTCCCCTCCCTACGCCAAACTTTCACAAAAAGCACTCCCCTAGCTACAACCGCTACCAACAATTTCACTATTCTCTCGAAATCTGAATACAGTTTCCATGAACAAAGTTTCTTTCTTAAAACTGCCCGCCTGTGGAATTATGTTCCGTTGGCATGCTTTCCAGCTGACTACAACATAGTCATCTTCAAGTTCAATGTAAACAAATTTCTGATGTCTCGCCTCTTTAAATATTCAAATTTTACCCAACGTCCACTACCAACGATCACTAAGCTGTTGTCTCAGTGTCCCCCTTATACTGAACTTACCCTAATCCTCGAGTAACCTCCTGGGCTTGATTAGCGATGACCCCCTTGTAAAAGTATTGAAAAAGTTATTGTATATTTAAAAAATCTATATTTTATGATATAATTGTAAAACAAAATTGTATATTTGTATAATAAATTTGTACATTATACAGGGTGGCCCACTTAAAAGTAGCTCAGAAAATGTAGTAGAGAAGAGGAACATTCTTTTATTGTTGAAATTACCTGTAGTGTTATAATTGACTGAGTTCAAAAACGGAGGGAACTTATGCAACAACCTAATATAAAACTCAATGTTTGTTTGTGTGTTTCCTGTCAAAAGACAGGTTTGAAATTCTACGTAAAATTTAAAATTGTATTCTTACGTAACATCTACAGAGGAACACAACAAAAGTGATTCCCAAGTAATAATATATAGGATGGCCCACTTAAAAGTAGCTCAGAAAATTTTGTAGAGAAGAGGAACATTCTTTTATTGTTTAAATTACCTGTAGTGTTATAAAAAATGCTGGAGAGTGCTCCCCGTTGACATTTATCCATTTCTGGGCACGTTTAACAACGTTTCCAGATACTGCCTGTAGATCTTCTCTGGTGATTCTCCTGATAGCGTTGGTAATGTTCTCTATAGTTCGTCTAGTTTGTAAGGATTACTTGCATAAACGTTTTGGTTTAAAATCCCCCAAAGATAAAAACCACATGATAAGTCCGGGGAACGTGATGACCATAACTCTTAGCTTATTGTTCTGTCTTCCGTAAACATGTCATGAACTCGTGTCAGTGATTTGTGAGACGTGTGGCATGTAGCGCCATCTTGTTGGAAAAATAATTGCATTTTGTCTTGTAGTGTAATTAAACACTACAAGACAAAATACTTAAGAAAAAGACTAGAGAGATTGGCCTACTTTTAAGTGGGCCACCCTGTATTTTTTCTTTTATTATTATTATCTTCATTAGTAGTAGTATGATAATTGTTGGAAAAAGAATTGCGTTTTGTCTTGTGGTGTCAGTTTGTCAATAAGAGAAAGATTAGAGAGATCAGGCTACTTTTAAGTGGGTTACCCTGTATTTTTTTCTTTTATTATTATTATTATTATTATTATTATTATTATTATTATTATTATTATCTTCATTAGTAGTAGTATGATAATTGTTGGAAAAAGAATTGCGTTTTGTCTTATGGTGTCAGTTTGTCAATAAGAGAAAGATTAGAGAGATCAGGCTACTTTTAAGTGGGTTACCCTGTAGTTTCGGCTTCAGACAGACGTATAGCCAGTATCCATTCGTAATAGAAACAGGTTGAAGGTGGCGTGAAAATAGACTGAATTGACTATTAAAAATAGTATAAGTGCAATATTAATAGAAGTGGTGTCAGTTGGTCGGTAAAAGAAAGATTAGAAAGATCGGGCTACTTTAAATTGGCCACCGTGTATTTGAATATTTGTATAATAAAACTGTATATTTGCGCATGCGTACAATAGTCTTTCGAGTCGACATACGCTTGCCAAGTTTCAGTTGTGCACAATTTTGATTCCTTCGAAGCTGTTGAAAGCATTTTGCTCTTTATTATAAAGTCGACTATAAAGAAGAAAAAACAAACAAACAGTTTACTTGAGTCTGCATGTTTCAATAAATATATGTGAAACTCTAATTTTATGAACTGTTATTTTCATAGTGATGCGTAACAGCTGGTTGGTTGTACACGTCTTTTTTATGGTAATGGCATTTAGTTGGGTTTTTCTTTTTTCACGTGTATTCAAATATTATTAAATATTTTTGCAAGCTGTGACAAACATTTCTTTCTGACAGTCAGACTTACCGTCGCACTCTTCAACTGTAAATACCTTATTACCTACTACCAATCTCATCTGTCTGGTTAAATGTATGTATGCATGTATGTAGGTCTGTATGTATGTATGTATGTATGTATGTATATATATATTTCGCGATAGCATCAAGGAGAGTCTGGTGAGCTTTCATATTCCTGTTGACAGTTTGGAGTCACTAGCGTATGATCGCAAGCAGTGGAGGACACTGATATACAGGGGTGCAGAACACTTTGAAGCAGCCAAAATAGACCGAGCGAAGCTTAAGAGAGCATGTAGGAAATGCCAAACCTTGCCGCCCAACCATGGAGATCTCTGGATCTGTAAGGTGTGTGATCGGGCTCTGTTGTCTAAGGCAGGTTTTGTTAATCACATGAAAGCCCACGATAATACAGGTTCCGCTGCTGTTAGTTTCATACAAATCAGTGAACGTTTTCAGTGTCATGTCTGCTTGAGGGTGTGCAAGTCAGTGGCAGGGCTAAAAAGTCATATTCGGGCACATGGATTTTAGTGACTGAAGGAGTGGCTCTCGTCTGACAAGACGTTGCAATCATCATCATGTATATATGTATGTATGTATGTCTGCCTAAAACTTTCAACAGAGGAAACGGATTTTTACGAGATCGGTATTATTTGAAGCTCGACCCTTCGGACAACAAATATCAAAAGAAATTGGCCAAAAACATTAATTTCTTCACCCTCAACCGGGCACTTTTGTACAGAGAGGGGTCGCATTTTTTCGCCGATATTTTCGAAAGTCATTCCCTCTTTTCCACCGTCTAGCCTTAATTCAAACCTACGTCACTTTCGGTTTGGCGATGGACGAAACAGCAAACACGTCACGTTTTCTTCTTGTCACGCTCTTTTCCTCCTTCGCGGTACGGGATCGAGACTGGCTTCTTTTTTTTCACATACCTCCAAACACTCGGGCAACGCCAGGTACACAGACTAGTTTAAGGATAAAACTACGTTGTCTCTAATACAATGGTTCCTAACCACTGTGACGTGGAACATTGCTGTGGTACGAAAGGATACTAGTGTACCGCCAATCTCTAGCTCGACTATTATATGAAAAGAAACTTTGGTTATGTGACTGTGTGCGTGAGTTCGTTCCCTATGAACTCGAAAACAGCTGGGACGATTTTTATGAAATTTCACATGAAGGTACTTCATGTACCTGGTGTTGTTCTTAGATAGGTTTTGTATCGGAATGTCTTCGATAAGTATCGATCCCGTCTCTGTTTATCACTATTGTCATTATCGAAATAATCCGATGAAAGAGGAGAGAGACGATTTGGACTAAAGTTAACACCTGGCACAGTCTAACAGCAGAATTGCATTGAAAAGTTTTATTATCACACAAGCCGAAAGGCTCGACATATAATATCTACAGTAAGTTCTTTGATATGATAGAGGCGACATTTAAAATACATTAGTTTTCATATAAGAAGATTGTTTGAATTTTGCATCTTTTAAAAACATTTCCCACTGTTTTAGGTTGTGTTAAACATTACAGGAAGATATCGAAAATAAAAACAAATCTATTAAAGTTCAAAATCCTTCGGTCACTTTTTGGACAGCCGATACTTTAATATTTTTTACATACTTCAATATTCGAAAAGGCTTCAATAGATATCATCATATAAAGATTAGATCACTCTGACAAACGTTAAAAAGTATTTAACAAATAAATGGTTAACGGTAGCCAAATGGATTGGGTCTTGCGAATGAAGCCAGGGATGGTTTCTGTCGCCGGGTTCGAATCTACACTGATCTAATCTGCACTGATGGTTCAAGAAAGGATAAAATACTAGTGTCTGTAGGTATTTAATAATTATTATAGTAAATAATATTAGGTATTTAATAATTATTATAGTAAATAATATTAGGTATTTAATAATTATTATAATAAATAATATTAGGTATTTAATAATTATTATAGTAAATAATATTAAGTATTTAATAATTATTATAGTAAATAATATTAGGTATTTAATAATTATTATAGTAAATAATTATGTCAGCTCTTTTAAGAAATTCTTTTCTTATCGATTAGCATTTCAGTTGAATTAAAGTCGGTCAATCTAGCTCTTATGTGCAGATCATCATATAATTATTAAGTAACTCTGACAGGCGTTAAAAAGCATTTAAAAAATAAATGTTTAAATTCAACAGCATTTCCATCAGTTAACGGTAGTCGAATTGATTGGATTCTTGCTAATGAAGCCATGTATGACTTCTGTCGCCGGGTTCGAATCTATCGTCTGGTGTTAATCGTGACACCCTGCACTGATGATTTCCGAAAGGATGAAACACTAGTGTCTGTAGGTATTTAAAATTATTATACTAAATATATATATATATATATATATATATATATATATATATATATATATATATATATATTTCGTGGTTAAATTTTAAATTCTGAAAAAACATGTAGAGACATATATCCGATTTAAGAATTTATTGACAAAAGGAACATATAGAAGGGGTTATTGTAATTTCCTTAATCCATGGATTGGGTTAGAGTTAGGGTTAGGGTGGTATTTTTCATATCAATTGGCGAGAGGAAGTATTCGTTGTAATTATTGAAGGAAAAGAGCTAAGTCTAAGTTAGGGTTAGGGTTAGGGTTAGGATTAGGATTAGGTAGGGTTAGGGTTAGGTTAGGGCTAGGACTAGGGTTAGGGTTAGGGTGGTATTTTTCATATCAATTGGCGAGAGGAAGTATTCGTTGTAATTATTGAAGTAAAACAGCTAAGTCTTAGTAGTATGAAATATTGCAATCTATCTTCATTCTCATTCCTCTACAGACTTTAAAAAGGTTCCTCGATATTTGAAAGGGGAGTTCAATATTAAAAAAAGCTTTAGTATATTAAAACACGTTGATACTAGAAGGCCTTCGATATTAAAAAAGGGCCTTAATATTTGACTCGTATTTCATGAAAGAAAAGTCCCTACATGCTTTAAAATGTGCTTCAATATTTCAAGTGTATATATAATATTCGAAGAGGTACATTAATAGTTATAAAGACACTTTATTTTCTTATCATTTCTTCAATATTTTTTTAAAAAGTATATTAATATTTGAAAACGTACCTAAACTTTTTATAAAATGTATTTCAATATTTGTACAAGTATTTAAATATTGTAATAATGATTTAAAATTCAGTAAACGTACTTCACTTTTAGGATAAGAACTTTCATATTCTAAAACGTACTTAACTGTTAGGATAAGCACCATAATATTCTAAAACGTACTTCACTGTTAGGATAGGCACTTTAATATTCTAAAACGTACTTCACTGTAAGGATAAGCGCCATAATATTCTAAAACGTACTTCACTGTTAGGATAAGCACCATAATATTCTAAAACGTACTTCACTGTTAGGATAGGCACTTTAATATTCTAAAACGTACTTCACTATTATGATAGGCACTTTAATATTCTAAAACGTACTTCACTGTTAGGATAAGCACCATAATATTCTAAAACGTACTTCACTGTTAGGATAGGCACTTTAATATTCTAAAATGTACTTCACTGTTAGGATAAGAACTTTAATATTCTAAAACGTACTTCACTGTTAAAATAGAAACTTTAATATTCTAAAACGTACTTCACTGTTAGGATAAGCACCATAATATTCTAAAACGTACTTCACTGTTAGGATAGGCACTTTAACATTCTAAAACGTACTTCACTGTTAGGATAGGCACTTTAATATTCTAAAACGTACTTCACTGTTAGGATAGGCACTTTAATATTCTAAAACGTACTTCACTGTAAGGATAGGCACTTTAATATTCTAAAACGTACTTCACTGTTAGGATAGGCACTTTAATATTCTAAAACGTACTTCACTATTATGATAGGCACTTTAATATTCTAAAACGTACTTCACTGTTAGGATAGGCACTTTAATATTCTAAAACGTACTTCACTGTTAGGATAGGCACTTTAATATTCTAAAATGTACTTCACTGTTAGGATAAGAACTTTAATATTCTAAAACGTACTTCACTGTTAAAATAGGAACTTTAATATTCTAAAACGTACTTCACTGTTAGGATAAGCACCATAATATTCTAAAACGTACTTCACTGTTAGGATAGGCACTTTAACATTCTAAAACGTACTTCACTGTTAGGATAGGCACTTTAATATTCTAAAACGTACTTCACTGTTAGGATAGGCACTTTAATATTCTAAAACGTACTTCACTGTTAGGATAGGCACTTTAATATTCTAAAACGTACTTAACTGTTAGGATAAGCACCATAATATTCTAAAACGTACTTCACTGTTAGGATAAGAACCATAATATTCTAAAACGTACTTCACTGTTAGGATAAGCACCATAATATTCTAAAACGTACTTCACTGTTAGGATAGGCACTTTAATATTCTAAAACGTACTTCACTGTTAGGATAAGCACCATAATATTCTAAAACGTACTTCACTGTTAGGATAGGCACTTTAATATTCTAAAATGTACTTCACTGTTAGGATAAGAACTTTAATATTCTAAAACGTACTTCACTGTTAGGATAGGCACTTTAATATTCTAAAACGTACTTCACTGTTAGGATAAGCACCATAATATTCTAAAACGTACTTCACTGTTAGGATAGGCACTTTAACATTCTAAAACGTACTTCACTGTTAGGATAGGCACTTTAATATTCTAAAACGTACTTCACTGTTAGGATAGGCACTTTAATATTCTAAAACGTACTTCACTGAAAGGATAGGCACTTTAATATTCTAAAACGTACTTCACTGTTAGGATAGGCACTTTAATATTCTAAAACGTACTTCACTATTATGATAGGCACTTTAATATTCTAAAACGTACTTCACTGTTAGGATAGGCACTTTAATATTCTAAAACGTACTTCACTGTTAGGATAGGCACTTTAATATTCTAAAACGTACTTCACTGTTAGGATAGGCACTTTAATATTCTAAAACGTACTTCACTGTTAGGATAGGCACTTTAACATTCTAAAACGTACTTCACTGTTAGGATAGGCACTTTAATATTCTAAAATGTACTTCACTGTTAGGATAAGAACTTTAATATTCTAAAACGTACTTCACTGTTAAAATAGGAACTTTAATATTCTAAAACGTACTTCACTGTTAGGATAAGCACCATAATATTCTAAAACGTACTTCACTGTTAGGATAGGCACTTTAATATTCTAAAACGTACTTCACTGTTAGGATAGGCACTTTAATATTCTAAAACGTACTTCACTGTTAGGATAGGCACTTTAATATTCTAAAACGTACTTCACTGTTAGGATAGGCACTTTAATATTCTAAAACGTACTTCACTGTTAGGATAACCACCATAATATTCTAAAACGTACTTCACTGTTAGGATAGGCACTTTAATATTCTAAAACGTACTTCACTGTTAGGATAGGCAGTTTAATATTCTAAAACGTACTTCACTGTTAGGATAGGCACTTTAATATTCTAAAACGTACTTCACTGTTAGGATAGGCACTTTAATATTCTAAAACGTACTTCACTGTAAGGATAAGCACCATAATATTCTAAAACGTACTTCACTGTTAGGATAGGCACTTTAATATTCTAAAACGTACTTCACTGTTAGGATAGGCACTTTAATATTCTAAAACGTACTTCACTGTTAGGATAGGCACTTTAATATTCTAAAACGTACTTCACTGTTAGGATAAGCACCATAATATTCTAAAACGTACTTCACTGTTAGGATAGGCACTTTAATATTCTAAAACGTACTTCACTGTTAGGATAGGCACTTTAATATTCTAAAATGTACTTCACTGTTAGGATAAGCACCATAATATTCTAAAACGTACTTCACTGTTAGGATAGGCACTTTAATATTCTAAAACGTACTTCACTGTTAGGATAAGCACCATAATATTCTAAAACGTACTTCACTGTTAGGATAGGCACTTTAATATTCTAAAACGTACTTCACTGTAAGGATAAGCACCATCATATTCTAAAACGTACTTCACTGTTAGGATAGGCACTTTAATATTCTAAAACGTACTTCACTGTTAGGATAGGCACTTTAATATTCTAAAACGTACTTCACTGTTAGGATAGGCACTTTAATATTCTAAAACGTACTTCACTGTTAGGATAAGCACCATAATATTCTAAAACGTACTTCACTGTTAGGATAGGCACTTTAATATTCTAAAACGTACTTCACTGTTAGGATAGGCACTTTAATATTCTAAAATGTACTTCACTGTTAGGATAAGAACTTTAATATTCTAAAACGTACTTCACTGTTAAAATAGGAACTTTAACATTCTAAAACGTACTTCACTGTTAGGATAAGCACCATAATATTCTAAAACGTACTTCACTGTTAGGATAGGCACTTTAACATTCTAAAACGTACTTCACTGTTAGGATAGGCACTTTAATATTCTAAAACGTACTTCACTGTTAGGATAGGCACTTTAATATTCTAAAACGTACTTCACTGTTAGGATAGGCACTTTAATATTCTAAAACGTACTTCACTGTTAGGATAACCACCATAATATTCTAAAACGTACTTCACTGTTAGGATAGGCACTTTAATATTCTAAAACGTACTTCACTGTTAGGATAGGCACTTTAACATTCTAAAACGTACTTCACTGTTAGGATAAGCACCATAATATTCTAAAACGTACTTCACTGTTAGGATAGGCACTTTAATATTCTAAAACGTACTTCACTGTTAGGATAGGCACTTTAATATTCTAAAATGTACTTCACTGTTAGGATAAGAACTTTAATATTCTAAAACGTACTTCACTGTTAAAATAGGAACTTTAACATTCTAAAACGTACTTCACTGTTAGGATAAGCACTTTAATATTCTAAAACGTACTTCACTGTTAGGATAAGCACCATAATATTCTAAAACGTACTTCACTGTTAGGATAGACACTTTAACATTCTAAAACGTACTTCACTGTTAGGATAGGCATTTTAATATTCTAAAACGTACTTCACTGTTAGGATAGGCACTTTAATATTCTAAAACGTACTTCACTGTTAGGATAGGCACTTTAATATTCTAAAACGTACTTCACTGTTAGGATAGGCACTTTAATATTCTAAAACGTACTTCACTGTTAGGATAACCACCATAATATTCTAAAACGTACTTCACTGTTAGGATAGGCACTTTAATATTCTAAAACGTACTTCACTGTTAGGATAAGCACCATAATATTCTAAAACGTACTTCACTGTTAGGATAGACACTTTAACATTCTAAAACGTACTTCACTGTTAGGATAGGCACTTTAATATTCTAAAACGTACTTCACTGTTAGGATAGGCACTTTAATATTCTAAAACGTACTTCACTGTTAGGATAGGCACTTTAATATTCTAAAACGTACTTCACTGTTAGGATAGGCACTTTAATATTCTAAAACGTACTTCACTGTTAGGATAACCACCATAATATTCTAAAACGTACTTCACTGTTAGGATAGGAACTTTAATATTCTAAAACGTACTTCACTGTTAGGATAAGCACCATAATATTCTAAAACGTACTTCACTGTTAGGATAGGCACTTTAATATTCAAAAACGTACTTCACTGTTAGGATAAGCACCATAATATTCTAAAACGTACTTCACTGTTAGGATAGGCACTTTAATATTCTAAAACGTACTTCACTGTTAGGATAAGCACCATAATATTCTAAAACGTACTTCACTGTTAGGATAGGCACTTTAATATTCTAAAACGTACTTCACTGTTAGGATAGGAACTTTAATATTCTAAAACGTACTTCACTGTTAGGATAAGCACCATAATATTCTAAAACGTACTTCACTGTTAGGATAAGCACCATAATATTCTAAAACGTACTTCACTGTTAGGATAGGCACTTTAATATTCTAAAACGTACTTCACTGTTAGGATAAGCACCATAATATTCTAAAACGTACTTCACTGTTAGGATAGGTACTTTAATATTCTAAAACGTACTTCACTGTTAGGATAGGAACTTTAATATTCTAAAACGTACTTCACTGTTAGGATAAGCACCATAATATTCTAAAACGTACTTCACTGTTAGGATAAGCACCATAATATTCTAAAACGTACTTCACTGTTAGGATAGGCACTTTAATATTCTAAAACGTACTTCACTGTTAGGATAAGCACCATAATATTCTAAAACGTACTTCACTGTTAGGATAAGCACCATAATATTCTAAAACGTACTTCACTGTTAGGATAGGCACTTTAATATTCTAAAACGTACTTCACTGTTAGGATAGGCACTTTAATATTCTAAAACGTACTTCACTGTTAGGATAGGCACTTTAATATTCTAAAACGTACTTCACTGTTAGGATAGGCACTTTAATATTCTAAAACGTACTTCACTGTTAAAATAGGAACTTTAATATTCTAAAACGTACTTCACTGTTAGGATAGGCACTTTAATATTCTAAAACATACTTCACTGTTAGGATAAGCACCATAATATTCTAAAACGTACTTCACTGTTAGGATAGGCACTTTAACATTCTAAAACGTACTTCACTGTTAGGATAGGCACTTTAATATTCTAAAACGTACTTCACTGTTAGGATAGGCACTTTAATATTCTAAAACATACTTCACTGTTAGGATAGGCACTTTAATATTCTAAAACGTACTTAACTGTTAGGATAGGCACTTTAATATTCTAAAACGTACTTCACTGTTAGGATAGGCACTTTAATATTCTAAAACGTACTTCTCTGTTAGGATAGGCACTTTAATATTCTAAAACGTACTTAACTGTTAGGATAGGCACTTTAACATTCTAAAACGTACTTCACTGTTAGGATAGGCACTTTAATATTCTAAAACGTACTTAACTGTTAGGATAGGCACTTTAATATTCTAAAACGTACTTCACTGTTAGGATAGGCACTTTAATATTCTAAAACGTACTTCACTGTTAGGATAACCACCATAATATTCTAAAACGTACTTCTCTGTTAGGATAGGCACTTTAATATTCTAAAACGTACTTAACTGTTAGGATAGGCAGTTTAATATTCTAAAACGTACTTCACTGTTAGGATAAGCAACATTATATTCTAAAACGTACTTCACTGTTAGGATAAGCAACATTATATTCTAAAACGTACTTCACTGTTAGGATAAGCAACATTATATTCTAAAACGTACTTCACTGTTAGGATAAGCAACATTATATTCTAAAACGTACTTCACTGTTAGGATAGGCACTTTAATATTCTAAAACGTACTTCACTGTTAGGATAACCACCATAATATTCTAAAACGTACTTCACTGTTAGGATAGGCACTTTAATATTCTAAAACGTACTTCACTGTTAGGATAGGCACTTTAATATTCTAAAACGTACTTCACTGTTAGGATAAGCAACATTATATTCTAAAACGTACTTCACTGTTAGGATAAGCACCATAATATTCTAAAACGTACTTCACTGTTAGGATAGGAACTTTAATATTCTAAAACGTACTTAACTGTTATGATAAGCACCATAATATTCTAAAACGTACTTCACTGTTTGGATCGGCACTTTAATATTCTAAAACGTACTTTATATTCAAAAAGGTACTTTAATAGATGAAATAGTACCTCAATATTACAATCGACTATAATATTCGAACAGGTACTTTAATATTAACAATTTTTTTTTAATATTTGAAAAGATAATTCAATATTCTAATATGCTTTCATATTTAAAAATGTGCTTCCATATTCAAACGGGTACTTCAATATTTGAAAAGATAATTTAATATTCATACTGGTAAAGGAAAACGAACCAACACATATCTAAGACAATGGCGGAACCCCTAGAGGAAGACCTCCTGTCTGTAGCTGAATGGGGTCAAAAATAAATGGTAACGTTCAATGCTGCCAAGAATACCCTCGTTCCCTTTATTAATTACAAGAAACCTTCTCAACCATCGATATCTATTGCTAAAGATAGATTACCTAAAAATACTTCGTTCAAATTTCCCGGTTTAACGTTCACGTGTTGGAACAGCCAATGCTGCTACTAAGAAGATGGGCTCTCTCTAACGTGGTAGAACGTTACTTACGCCTGAATGTATCCTGTACCTCTACAAGGCCACAATTCGCCCATGTATGGAGTATTGTTGTTACATTTGGGTTGGTGCATCTGCTACTAGTCTCTTACTCCTGAACAGGGTTCCAAAAAGAGTCGCCAACCTGGTACGCCTTGAACTGT
>NC_136497.1:132440339-132447839 GCF_053919585.1 Euprymna scolopes
ATTGTCTTTTTCTTGCTTTCCTCGTTGTCTGCAGACTACTTTTTGTAAATTTTTTTTTATAGAAAAAGAGATCAGTGAATTTATGAAGTGTGTTTATCTTTCTTACTTTGAAATAATGCTGGGTGATCAAGACAAGGTACGGGAACCCCACATTATATGAAAAGGCCGCTGGAAAAATGGTGAGATCTTTCTATCGATCCGGTAAATATCTCCCTGCTGATGCTATTCTCTATCTATATAAGAGCCAGGTACGTCCAAGGATAGAATAGTGTTGCCACATCTGGGCAGGAGCTGCTAGAAAGGACTTGTCCTGCCTTGATAGAGTTCAAAATAGACTTCGTAGCCTCGTAGGAGATGTCATTTTCTCTTCCTTGCAACCTCTATCTCACAGAAGAGATGTTGCGAGTTTGTCTCTGATGTATCGTTATTTTCATGGAAGGTGTTCGACTGAGCTTCAATCTATGGCCCCCCTCGCCAAACTTTCACAAGAAACACTCGTCTAACTGTACACACTATCAATAATTCCCCCACTCTTTATCTGTGCCTAAACCTAAACGTAGATTCCATGAACAAAGCTTCTTTCTTAGAACTGCACGCCTGTGGAATTGTCTTCCGTTTTCCTGCTTTCCGGCTGACTACAATATGGTTGTGTTCAAGTCTAACGTAAATAAGTTCTTGATGAGCCGTTCTATATAAGTTATCAAATTTACCAAATTTTCATTACTAATGATTACTATATTGTCCAATGTCTACTGTACACTCTTTAACCCTTATCCTTGAGTGCCCTCTTGGCCTGGATAAGTGGTGATGGCTATGTAAAAAAAAAAAAACAGGTTGAGCATCTTCGAACAGTGGACAAGAAGATAGAAAGTCACTCCGCTCATTATTACAATGGTATGGCGTGAACCTAAAAACCAATTCAATGACATTTCTATGCAGGCAGAAGGAAAGGAGACAACAAGAAGAATAGAACCTCAAGTCTGCAATGAGACAAATTATACACTGCAATGAAATTCCTGTTTCAGTGTTTAAACGCTTACCTGATTTGGAATTGCCTGTTTCTGAAGAAGTCCAAGCCACTGTTTTTTTCCACTGACAGTAGTAAAGCCAATATTCCAGATGTAGGTTTTTCTCCTTCTTCACTAACACAGCTTTTTTATCAAGGAGAACTTAAATCTGCAGAACTTTTAGCTTCAAGACTCAAAGAAAAAAATCTACTTCAGCGCAGACCCTCATAATCTTCTATAGAAAACGCCATATTGAATTCTTGCCATATTTCACTCAGGAAAACGACGTGGTATATTGCACCAACGTTGCGGGCCTGCTGCGGCAGCTTGGTGTCGAACAGGATGATTCTCAAGATTGACGCTTTTTTTATAGACAGTTCCAAAAGAAGTTTAACATGTGTTATTCTTCGGAATAGACACTTATGTTGGACAGTTCCTGTAGGTCATTCAAAGAAAGATATGATGAAATCAAATTTGTTCTGGAAAAGATTTCATACAGACAGTAACAATGGATCATATGTGTCGATTTGAAAATAGTTGGGTTTTAGAAACAGTTTAAACATATTAGTCACCATGACAGTTTTTTTTGTTTTGTTTATTTTTTGGCCAGGGTAATTTATAGAATATATATCTTAAGAGTATTCTCATATATATATATATATATATATATATATATATATATATATATATATATATATATATGCATATATATACATATATATATATACATATATATATATGAGAATATATATATATATATGAGAATATATATATACATATAAATATATATATATACATATATATATATGAGAATATATATATATATGAGAATATATATATACACATAAATATATATATACATATATATATATAAATATATATACATACATATATATATATGAGAATATATATATATATATGAGAATATATATATACATATAAATATATATATATACATATATATATATATACATATATATATATATATACATATATATATATATATATATACATATATATATATATACATATATATATATATATATATATATATATATATATATATATATATATATATATATATATACATATATATATATATATATATATACATATATATATATATATATATATATATATATATATATATATAGAGAGAGAGAGAGAGAGAGAGAGAGAGAGAACATAATGTGGTGTCCCACAAATAAATAAAAACGGATGATATGGGAAAAATGTTATGCGATGTGTCGAAAGATACAAGGGGAAAAACAGATTTGATATTCCCGAAGCGCTTTTCAACCGACTCTCTTCAGGGGAATCGTCGGTAAATTGGTTGATTAATCAAAACCATAAATTGGTAAAAAAAAATAAATTAAAAAAAAAAAATACTGTAATTATAATTTTTACCAATTCATGGTTTTTGATTAATCAACCAATTTACCGACGATTCCCCTGAAGAGAGTCGGTGTAAAAGCGCTTCGGGAATATCAAATCTGTTTTTTTTCCCTTGTATCTTTCGACACATCGCATAACATTTTTCCCATATCATCCGTTTATATATATATATATATATATATATATATATATATATATGTATGTATATGTAGCTCTACCTGCGTATTGGGCACTGTTGAAGTAAATACTTAAAGTTTACGCATAAATCTATACTTCCGTGTATTAATTTATTTTTATTTAAAATATAATTATCCACTGACACTTTGATAAGTCGTAGACGACAAAACACGTGTCAGTGGATAATTATATTTTTAACAATATCTATGCCCCCCCTCCTATTTGGGAGTACCTAATTGGTAACAGGGAAAATTATTCCCAACTCGCATTTAGGTAAAATGCTCTTACGTATAAATAATAGAATTCTTCCAAAAACTATCGACAACAAAAGCATATAAATAACACACACACGCACACACACACTCACACGCACACACACACACTCACACGCACACACACACACACTCACACGCACACACACACGCGCGCGCACACACACACGTACACACACACACACACACACACACACACACACACACACACATATATATATATATATATATATATATATATATATATATATATATATATATATAAGGGATAGGATGATTCCAATATTATTTCCGATTCCAATACAATTATCGATTCTGTGCTAAATTCCAGATTCCGATGCAATTTCCGATTCCGATTTTTTATAAATCTCTAAATATTTAACAATAAAGTTGTTATTTTCCCCCGATTACCGTCAAAACACATGTTAAATGTGCACATATATTTTTCAAACGTAAAAACGCACTTGTGGGAGGGGCGATTTATAGATTTTTAGCATTGCTGGTAGTTTAAACTAAATAAATATTGATTATTTTATTATTACTACCAACGGTAGAAGTTAGTGTTTTGAAAAATCAAATAAAAAAGATAATTAAAGGAATCGTTTTTGGCATTGGAAAATATGAAAAAGATTTCTCGATTCCGATAACGATTCCGATACCCCCCAAATTTACGATTTTTACGATTCCTGATTCCGATTAATCATTCCGGAACTAATATATATATATATATATATATATATATATATATATATATATATAGAGAGAGAGAGAGAGAGAGAGAGAGAGAGAGAGAGGGAGAGATTTAAAGTTTTTGCCGGTTGAAATTAACTCTAATGCGTTACAAATTGTTAACGAAATAATAAAGTAAAAAATACAACATTCTTCTTCCACAAACGGTAAAAATAATTCACGTGAATTCTTTCGAACTTCATTGCAAGGAACGAACGCTGTCCAAAATACAAATTTTCATTTTTTTTGCCACGTTTTTCATTTTTGTTTCGCTGCTTTTTGTGAACAAGAGCGGAGTATCGCTTGAAATATAAAAAAATAAATAAATATTAAATATCAAAAAACAGCATCGATTTCATGCTTCAAAAACCTCTGATAACCGTCGACTAATCTGGAAGCATATGTATACTTTTTAACACACACACACACATATATATATATATATATATATATATATATATATATATATATATATATATATATATATATATATATATATATAAAGAGAGAGAGAGAGAGAGAGATAAGTAGTTTCTTTTTTGGGAAAAAAAAATCCAGCAGAGTGCTCAATTTAAACGAAATCCGAAAAATAAGAGCGTATTTTGTATTTTGTGTACAGAAAGTTGTTAGATAAGTCATTGGTACCGTCGGTTTCAAGCCCGATAATTAGGACCGTTTTAGATATCCATATCAAGCTCTCTTCAGCCAATACTCAACATATGTATAGAATAATTGTACCGTATGAGGAAAAAAAATTCCCTACTTAGGGCGGGTAATGTACCACACATATTTAAAATTATTTACATAATTTTCTGTTGTACTAAATTTTTTGGTATGTCGAAAGTAAGACTTTGTTTTTACATCAGAGTGCTATAGTGAAGAAGCACCAGATTTTTTATATAAATGTTATACTACTCGCATATATTACATGATTTTCGATTTTGATAACTTATGTACGTCACAGATAAGAATTTCTTTATTTTTCATTTGTGTACTTCACTGTACAAGTACCTAATTTCTTGGGTAGAATACTGTAGAAGGACCTTTTTTTCTAAGGTAAAATCGAAAGAACTCGATGCTTTTAAGTAATTTTCTGTTTTGCTTAGTTTTCTGTGCGTCTAGAGTAAGAATTTGTCTGTTTTTCATCTGGATGTTATAGTGAAGAAGCACCTTATTTCTCATTTAAAACTCGTACTATTCGAATATATAATGTGATTTTATAATATAAATGATATATATATATATATATATATATATATATATATATATATAGTAATTTATAAAATATATATGGCGATTAAGCTACACTGAATATTCTGCGTTTCATCCACTATAGGATTCGTCAGGCTTATGCACGAATTCTGTGGTTGCTTCTTGTTTTTATATATGTTGAGGATTTTTAGTTAGCCAATCAGCTTTCTAGTATCCACCGCGCCCCTTACTATATTCAGTGTAGCTTAATCGCCATATATATTTTATAAATTATTAACTAGCTCTACCTACGTATTGAGCACTTTTGAAGTAAATACTTAAAGTATACGCATAAAAATCTATACTTTCGTATATTAAATTTATGTGAGTAAATTAAGTAGTTATATATATGTATATATATATATATATATATATATATATATATATATATATATATATATATATATATATATACAGGGTGTCCGTAAAGTTACTATACAGTCTTACAAGTTACTATACAGACACCCTGTAATATATTAACAGTACAGTAAGATATTGTATTAAAATATTTATTTGTAACAAAAGAAATAAAAAGAAATAACACTTTTATGTTTATAAAAATCTCAGAAAATACACGTGTTACATCCGAAAAGACTGTAACAATCAAGGCAAACAATTTCTATGACAAATATTCAAATTGGAGGCCTTCAGCTCCAATACATTCTCGACAACGTGACACCACACTCTGACAAACTTTGGTGCACAAGTCACGAATGCATCAATAACAAATTGTCGAAGATCTTCAACACTTCTTGGCTTTCTCGAATACACAGAGTCTTTGATGACTCCCCAGACAAAGAAGTCCATTGGCGTTATGTCTGGAGATTGTGGAGGAAATTCAATGGGCCCTCGCCTGCCGATCCATTTATCAGGAAATGTCTAATCCAGTAAATTTCGGACAGCTGTAGCATAATGGGGTGGGGCTCCATCCTGTTAGAAGTACAAGTTATTGAAATCTGGTCGTTGTCTCAATGCCGGTACGATGAAATTTCTCAGTTTGTCCAGGTACCTTTCTCCTGTAACAGTTCCGTCGAAGAACTGTGGACCCACAATTCCATCAGACGATATTCCTGCCTAGACAGTTATTCCAGGCTGATTCAATTGGGACGTGATCGTAAAATGAGTATTTGTGTCACTCCAATAAACACAGTTGTGACGATTTACGTGTCCTGAAGTTTGAATGTGGCTTCATCAGTCCACACAATCTCACCCAAGAAAGTGGGATTATCCTCACACATCCTGACGATCTGTTCGCAAAACTGAGACCTGCGATCAGGATCATCCTCAAGAAGTCCGTGAATGAGGCGCGGAATGTATGGTCTCATGTGGAGTTTCGTGAGTATTTTATGTAGAGAGGTTCGTTTGATACCAATTTCTGCACTAGCACGGCGAAGTGATTTCTTTGGGCTTCTGCCATATGCCTCAGCAACTGTAGCCAAATTTTTTTCAGTGCACACACTTGGCCGACCAGAACGCGGAGCATCGGCAACTGAGCCAGTATCATCAAATTTGTCTCGAAGTTTATAAATAGCCAAACGTGTTGGAGGATCTGTATTAAAATAATGATTCCAATCACGAATTACATCCTGTGCGTTTTCTGTTTTCCAATATCGCTTAAAAATATATTTGCGCTCTTACAAAGTTAGCTTGCGTGGCATGCTTGATTAAATAAACCTGTAAAAGAATAAATATTAACTATTAGTATAAATATAATACAATAAAACAATAAGACTGTATAGTAACTTTACGGAAACCCTGTATATATATATATATATATATATATATATATATATATATATATATATATATATATATATATATATATGTATGTATGTATGTATCAGGTCATGTCATATGCTACTGGTACCATGTAACCCAGTACTACCTGCCTCATGGTCGGGTCACCGGCGACTAAACTGGTTCCCCCACCAGACTTGTTTGGTGAGGAGGGCGGCTAGTCTCTCTGAAGGATTAAAAACAAGACCTTCCAAAGGGCGAATGAACTCTTTTTCTGGGTCAACGGCCAACTAGCACCTTGTATATTTGTGTGTGTGTGTGTGTGTGTGTGTGTGTGTGTGTATGTGTATTGGGGTGGAGAGGGCTCCCGTAAGCCGTGGTAAAGGCAACCTTTCTAGGAGAAGCAAATCTCTGATTTATAAAACCATAAAGCGGGAGACCAGTACCCGCATTAAGCTGGTCTGCAGTTTAATTTGTTGCTGGCTATCTTGTTCTTGCTTGTTGCTGGATCTCAACATTCTGAACCGAGAGAGAGACAGCTGTCGTATAAAGCTAAGACTCTGTAAAATTATCTTATCGGCTTACGGGAGCCCTCTCCACCCCAATACACACATACATACACACAAACACACACAGTGCTAGTTGGCCGTTGACCCCGAAAAAGGGTCCATTCGCCCTTTGAAAGGTATTGTTTTTAATCCTTCAGGGAGACTAGCTGCTCTCCTCACCAAACAAGTCTGGTGGGGGAACCAGTTTAGTGGCCGGTGACCCGACCATGAGGCAGGTAGTACTGGGTTACATGGTACCAGTAGCATATGACATGACCTGACATTCACATATAAACATATATATATATATATATATATATATAAATATATATATATATATCTACACACACATATATATATACATTCATATACATATATATACAT
>NC_136497.1:132452839-132490339 GCF_053919585.1 Euprymna scolopes
TTTGACTTACTTGTTGTTTCATCAAACACTTTTGTATACAAAACACGATCCCGCATTTTGCTAATTCCTACCCTCTGATGAGAAGGAAAGTATTTCTTCGAAACTCCGCGGATTAAGGACTATCCACTTATCAAGTGTTTCCTTTTCAGATTAAATATGTGTTTAACTCTTTTTCAAAGTGTTTTTTAACATGTTTTATTAACTGTTTGCTCATATATATATATATATATATATATATATATACATATATATATATATATAATTTTTAAAATGTAATTATCCACTGACACGTGTTTCGTCGTCTACGACTCATCAGAGAGGCTGAATATAGCGAGATTCGAAACACGTGTCAGTGGATAATTACATTTTAAAAATAATATATATACCGCTCCCCATGTGGGGGTACCAAACTGGTTAAAGGGAAAATTATTCCCAGCTCGCATTTAGGTAAAAATGCGCTTTCGTAAATAATTGAATTCATTGAAAACATATCGCTAAAACCAAAGCAAACATATATATATATATATATATATATATATATATATATATATATATATATATATATATATATATATATATATTGAGGCATATATACATATATATGTATATATATATGACTACTTCATTTAATCACATAAATTAATATACGAAAGTATAAATTTATGGGCAAACTTTAAGTATTTACTTCAACAGTGCTCAATACGTAGGTAGAGCTAGGTAGTAAGTTCTAAAATATATATGGAAATAAAGCTACACAGAATATTCCGCGTTTCATCCACGCTAGGATTAATCAGGCATAAACGTTTCATCCACGCTAGAATACATCAGGCTTAACGACCAAGTTCTCTCTGATTCTCTCCTCTCTGATCTTGAGCATGTGGTGCAATGCGGAAATGAGTGGCTGGTTACCTTTAATGCATCTAAAACCAAGCTTTTATCTTTACATCATCAACGTTCTGATCCCCATCTGGCATCAATTGAAATGAATGGCTCTCGTCTTGGGGAGGCCTAATGTTTTGACAAGCTCTATCATAAATACGATATCTACATGAATTAAAATATGTAGAAGAGTATTTTACGAGCGGGCAACGCCGGACGATCCGACACACACACACACATACACACACACACACACACAGATATATATATATATATATATATATATATATATATATATATATATATATATATATATATAAGCATTGTTAAAACAACAGGTAGCTTACCATTTTTTTTTTCGAATTTTCTAAAATAAAAATTACAAAAGAATGTAATTGCCATTGAGCGATGGCCATATCATTCAACCACGGTAGTGGTTGAATGATATGCTTAAGTTCGAAATTGAATGAATCGAGACACATTCAAACCCCCACCACTAATTCCGTTCGCAAACAAATTTCAAACAGGTTATATAGTTGGATAGAACACCTCATTAGCTACATTTTGAAAAAAAAATTCGAAAATTGGTTCAGTAGAAAAAAAAGTTACAACAAAATGTGGTTTCACAAACAGGAGAGTAAGTACATAAGTGACTAACGCTTTTTTTTATTTTGCATAACTTTTCTTGTATATAAATATTTTTTACTGCGATTTTACCAATATGACATGTTAGCGTAACGGTTAGAGTACCGAGGGTTCAATCCCGTGTATCGTTTTTTTTTTATAATTAAAAAACCGAACTTTTTTTTAATAACTAATTTTTTTTAACTCTCCTTATGATGAGTTAGAAAGAATTAAATGATCCTAATTATGATATAATAAAATTATTAATTTTTATTTAAATTATAAAATTATTAATTCCATCTACTAACTAACTAACTAATGAATTAATTTTGTTCAAACAATTTTCACTACATAAGTATATGCAAATAATAGGGGGAAATAAGTTCAATCCAGCGACTGACACCCTTTCTAACTCAACAATAAACAACAACAACATATGCAAATAAAATATTTATCAATATTCAAATTTTATTTTTAGCTGCAATATTTTAAGTCTAAAAAATTCTTATTTTTTACTTTACTAGAATATCTTGTTCTTTACTTTTCCAGGTTGAATTTCTTGCCCTTTACTTCTCCAGGTTTAATAAAATCTTAAGAATATTACTTTTCATGCGCGCATTTTTCCATATAATCCATGATTTTTCCAGGCATTGCTATTGTAATAATATATAAATTTTTTTTTCGAATTTTCTAAAATCAAAAATACAAAAGAATGTAATTGCCATTGAGCGATGGCCATATTGAACCTTGTATAATAATGAAGCTGATATTGAACCTTGTATAATAATGAAGCTGATATTGAACCTTGTATAATAATGAAGCTGATAGCTATATTGGTTATACGAGCACTACACTATCCCGCCGCCTCAACATACATCTTTTGAATTATAGCTCAATTTTCAGTATCTACAAAAATTTTAGTTAGTACTACAATAATAATTTCGAAACTAATGTTCAAACGTTTTAAACATGGTCGAAGCTATCTATATAAAATGTAATGAATTCAGAATTAATAGTATTGTCCATCAAACAAGTAACAATGTTATAAAATGCATGGCTGGTGCAACACTACTCTGATCCAGTGACCCAACTTCTGACAATAGAATTCATTCATTAACCGTTGCCCCATACTCTGGCACCACAGTGTCTACAAATACTGAGCTCAGCTGTTATAGAGATTCCTCTTCTCCAACCTCGTTCCTAACGTAATAATGATTTCTAACCTAATAATGATTTCACACAAAAATGCGAATAAGAAATTAAAAACAAAAAAGTATAATTAAACAAAAGCTTTTTGTTATTCTAAAAAAAATGTTTGTTTAAATAAATATGGTACGATAAATAAATAGAAAAGAGGCTTGCCTTTTTTCTGTTGTTCTTGGCCTTCGGGTCGGGATCAAAGTGTAGTATCTGTTCCGGCAGATACTGCCAGCAAAGACCATATGTGGGGGAAACCCCACATATAAGACCTTGGTCAATGAAGGGGCAACCCTTCATACCAATTGTCACTATCCAGCTCCCCTACTCCCCGGAGAGTTGGTCCTCATTTCCCCTTCACTCCTCACATTAAAAAATCGGCCTTGTGCCTAATTTGCTCGGTGGGGGAGCAAATAAACACCCTGTTGTTCTTGGCCTTCGGGCCAGGATCAAAGTGTAGTATCTGCCGGAACAGATACTGCAACCAAAGACCATATGTGGGGGTAACCCGACATATCAGACCTTGGTCAATGTAGTGGCAACCCTTCATACCAATTGTCACTATCAGCTCCCCTACTCCCCTGGGGAGTTGGTCCCCATTTTTCCTTCACTCATCACATAAAATATCGGCCTTGTGCCTAATTTGCTCGGTGGGAGAGCAAATAAATACCCTGTTGTTCTTGGCCTTCGGGCTGAGATCAAAGTGTAGTATCTGTTCTGCAGATGCTGCACTTGGGATAATTTGTATCAGTCAATGGTGGGGAAACCCTCTATACTGGGACAATTATTATTTGCTTATTTTAGGGGAGCTGGTTTTTACCCCACATTAAAAACGGCTTTGTGCCTAATTTGCTTTGGTGGGGAAACAAATAAGTACAATAAATATGGTACCATAGGTTTCAAGCAGGAGCGGACTAAAATTGAAAAACATTATTTTGCTAGCTTTAGTTAATTTCTATTAAAAAACAAAAAAGAATGTGACACGGCTACTTTCAAGTATATTTGATCTCTCTTTCTCTCTCTCTCTCTCTTTCTCTCTCTCTCTCTCCCTCCTCTCTCTCTCTCTCTCTGCAGGCAAAAACACATACACATATATTTGTTGTTTTTTTTTCAAATAAAACTGTCCATTAAAATATATATCACCTTGGCAACGGAAAAGCAGGACCATTCGAAAAGTGCCATTTTTTAAGACTATTTACAGGTGCCTTTTTCACCTAAATTCGTAATATTCACATTTTTGAAAACATCTTGAATTGTTTCGATTATTCAGCTTAGAGATTTCCTTGATACATATAAAATTATATATACATTTATATATATATATATATATATATATATATATATATATATATATATATATATATTGTTTTTAAATCCCCGAAACAGTGTTTCATGGTAAACAACTGATGATCCCTTAAAAAATATAAAAATTGGTATTATAGTAAATTTGAGAGTTGATGCAGTGATTGCAGGTGATTAAATGACTTACTGACTAGATGTTTTTTTTTAATGAATGATAAAAAATAATTTTTTGTGTGGTTTCAAATGTTAAAAACTTCAAAGACTATATATATATATATAATGTATATATGAAGTAAAAATAAAAACACATATAGAATGAATCGTATATATTTTATATATATATATATGTATGTATATATATATATATATATATATATATATATATATATATATATATATGTTTAAAGAAAAAATAGAAAAAACCGAATGAAATTATTAAAAAATCAACGTTTCGTCCTTGTCTTAGAGGACATCTTCAGGATAATTGAAATAAAAATGTGATAAAAGAAAAAGTAGTAGTTTCGCAGAAGAGAAAAAAAAAAAAAAAAAAAAAAAAAAAAAAATGTACATATTTATTTTAAATGCATTTTAAAATTGTATATATAGACATCAAACAACCTTCCCATACGCACACATATTCGTCCTTTCCCGACATGGGTTGGATTTTAAAAAACTGTCTTTTTTCGCACGATCTATGACTTTTTCTTTTATCACATTTTTATTTCAATTATCCTGAAGATGTCCTCTAAGACAAGGACGAAACGTTGATTTTTTAATAATTTCATTCGGTTTTTTCTATTTTTTCTTTAAACATAACGTCAACCACCGCTGGTACATTTTTTCATTCCTTATACATATATATATATATAACTACTTCATTTACTCACATAAAATTAATATATGAAAGTATAAATTTATGCGTAAACTTTAAGTATTTACTTCAAAAGTGCCCAATATGTAGGTAGAGCTAGTTAGTAAGTTATAAAATATATATGGCGATTAAGCTACACTGAATATTCCGCATTTCATCCACTCTATGACTCTTCAGGCTTATGCGCAACAAGCTTTAGTCTCCCCTCTATCAAGACTAGAGTTTTGTCGGATTTACGTACATGTTTTTAAAGACTAAAAAATGTTAAAATATCGTTTTTGTAATAAAAATTTTTAAAAAATATTGTTTTTTTTTTTTACTGAAAAAAATCAGAAAACAACTACAATTAAACTCAAGAACATATTTTCGCTTCATCTTGAAAAAAAAAAAAGATGCTTTGTTTTACGACCGGGCATGGCCGGGCAATATCGCTAGATAAAAATTAATAAAAAGAAAACAACGTCGTAAAGATTAAAGGTTTATTTAATTTTCACTCCCGTAAATGTATTTGTTAGTTTAAAGGCTAAAAAATAAATGCAAAAAAAAAATAAATAAATACCAAAAAAAAAGTAAATAAATAAATTAATACAACAAATAAAATAAATAAATACCAAAAAAAAAGAAAAACACCGATTTCGTTTTTGCAATTAATGTAATACAGAATGAGTCACGGGAAACGGATGTTTTTTTTAGAACGCTCCTTGTTCTCCTTGCAGGATTTTTTTCCTTAGAACATCCGTCTCTCTCTCTCTCTCTCTCTCTCTCTCTCTCTCTCTCTCTCTTTGAAGATATATATATATATATATATATATATATATATATATATATATATATATATATATCTTCAAAGAGGAAAAAAATATCCTGCAAGGAGAACAAGGAGCGTTCTAAAAAACATCCGTTTCCCGTGACTCATCCTCTCTTTCTCTCTCTCTCTCTCTCTCTCTCTCTCTCTCTCTCTCTGAAGATATATATATATATATATATATATATATATATATATATATATATATATATATAGAGAGAGAGAGAGAGAGAGAGAGAGAAAGAGAGCATGAGTCACGGGAAACGGACGTTTTTTTAAGGAATACCAAACTCGGGAAACGGATGTTTTCAAGGAAACAAAACTACGAAGAGAGCAAGAGGCGTTATAAAGACATCTGTTTCCCATGACTCAACCTTAATTAATTTTACTGCAAATACCAGAAAACTGATTCTTGTTTAATAAGCTATAATTAAGCAAAAACATATATCTTTATCTTGAAATTAAAAAAAAACATAAGCCTATCGCTTGTTAAATTGCATATTTGTAATATGTTTCGAATTTAGTCGTTAAAAATGGTACTTGTTTGTTGAAAAATTATACACTTGATTTGTATTTGTCTAACAATAACAACAACACCAACAACAAAAACAACAACAAAAATACAAGATAAAAACAAAAACTTTTAAAACAATTGATAATAAGAACTAATACCCTGACAAAGGTTCTGCTACGATTTGAAAATTTGGTTTTTAATAAATATATTTATTCATTTTAAAAATGCCTCAGTTTTCAGTCTCTTAACCTGTTAGATTTTGAATTTGTACTGCAACGTAAACAATATTTATTAACAGTTGGCTTTCTACTATTTTGCACATGCGTATGACCAGCGCTCACGCTGCATCAGATACATTAAACCTTAAAACCTTGCTTCAACAATATACGAAGGCGTCCCAAACATTAACACTTGCAGCATGTCACGCATAAAAACATCGATTAAGAAGATTCTGCTTCGAATCGAAAATTTGGTTTTTAATAAATACGAGATGCCTTCAATATGTTCGCAGACATTTTTGTACAATCATTTAAAATTGTCGTAGAGTCTTGAAAATTCAGTACGTTATTGCTATACATCTTTCAGGTTGAAATGAAAAGCTAGAGCAGGAATCGGAATACACTCTACTAAAGCCTGATGGGCACAGCTGGTAGATTTCAAAAGTGCAATCTTGACATAATATATAAGAAAACGCCTCAAAGTGAACTTATTTAGATTAGACTTGAGAACAACCATGTTGTAGTCATCCGAGAAGCAGCTACACGATATTGTGTTTCTAAAACGGGCAGTTCTAGAAAAAAAAAACTCTGCTGTAATCAGCTGAATAGCTGCTCAGTAGTAGTGTCTTCCACAGACAGGTAGTACTTGGGTTGTTTTTTTTTTTAATTTTAAAATTTATTTGAGAGACACTGCTTATCAAGATCCGGAAGCCACTTTAGGATAAAGGTTATGCGTTAGGAAGACGGTGAGACAACACCGTGATGATCAGCAATGGTGGAACTTGGATAGGTGTTAATTATATGTGGGAATTTATTTACATTAGTTTTGAAAACAACCATGTTGTAGTTTTCCGAGAAGCAGCTGCAGTATATCGTGCTCCTTAAACTGGCAGTTCTAGGAAAAAACTCTGCTGATGGAATTTTTGTTTAGTTCTAGGCACGGATAAAAAATGTGAGAAATTCTTTATAGTCGTTTCAAATAGACAAGTAATTGTTGCGAAAGATTTACAGGTAGGGGCCATAGATTAAAGCTTGAGCACTGCGTGCTGTTAATTTGTAATTTTTGCTAAGTTATAGTTAAGTATTTCTCATGGAGATTTTAATTAGTATTAGGCAAACAGAGGAAGTAAGGGAGATTAGTTACAGTGATTGTAGCTAGGCGAGTTTTTGCTGTGAATGTTTTAGAGGTAGAACTATAGATTGGAGCTCAGTCGACCACTTTCTATGACGATAACTATGAGTAGAGGAAGACAGGTAACGTTTCCATTGACCTGTACATTTCTTTCTCTTTTTGTTTAATTGTCTCTTCAGTCGAAGTGCTCATACATTAAGGGGCCCTCTATCTGGATCAAACACTTGAACCCTATACGAGAAATATTCGAATGTTCCATTTAAGTCCCCCTCTCTCTCTCTCTCTCTCTCTCTCTCTCTCTCTCTCTCTCTCTCTCTCTCTCTCTATCTCTCTTTCTCTCTTTCTTAAAGCGAGAACAATTTTTTTATTTTGATATGTTTTAATATATCTTGATTTTTGGTTACTTAGTCTTACTGGTTTTAGGACAAGAATTCGTCTTTTTTTTATCGTTAGTTGCCGGCATTTTTGTTTGTTTTAAACGTTCAGCTTTGTAGCAGGAGGGGGGACGGATAATACGGAATACAGACAAAAAGACAGGAGAAATACAGACAAAATACATAAAACACGAAAAGCAAATTTAAAACAATGTAACAAAACATTTAGGATTAGTTTAGAGAAAAAAAAAAAAAAATAAATAAAAATACTTAACGTTTTTGCACTAGAGATTCCGCCCGCTGTTTTTATCAACTGTTAGCTAGCATATGCCTTTCTAGAGTGACAGAAGAGTTCTATTTCCGGATAACTTGGTCGAGTGCCTATCTATAGAATAAAAGTCGTAACGTTCCTATGTGTAAAGAATATCTAATTTACATTTTTTTTTTGTTAAAGAAAAAAAAAGTCTAGTCTGGTGGAGTATCAAGCGTAATACACTCTTGGTGGAGTATCAAGCATAATACTCTCTTGGAGAAGGCGCATCAGTTCCTCTAAAAGCTATGGTGGATTAGTCATACTGAGGAAATCTTATTTGACCTGTGAATACTGCGATATTTTGAATAGTTGGTTATATTTGTAGGGAAAATTATCTTCATGGACAGAGAAAACTTGGACACTCGAGGAGAGTATCTAGTAAACATTCAAGTTATCTCCTTTACGCATTTAAATTCTCTCCAGTAGACATTCAAGTTCCCTCCTGTATGAATTCAAGTTGTCTTTTGTGAGCATTTAAGGTCTCTTCTGTAAGTATTTAAGTTCACTCCAGTAGGTATTCAAGTTCTCTCCAGTAAGCATTCAAGTTTTATCCAGTAAACAATCAAGTTCTCTCAGTAGGCATTCAAGTTCTCTCCAGTAAGCATTCAAGTTTTATCCAGTAAACAGACAAGTTCTCTCTAGTAGGTATTCAAGTTCTCTCCAGTAAGCATTCAAGTTTTATCCAGTACACAGTCAAGTTCTCTCTAGTAGGTATTCAAGTTCTCTCCAGTAAGCATTCAAGTTTTATCCAGTTAACAGTCAAGTTCTCTCTAGTAGGTATTCAAGTTCTCTCCAGTAAGCATTCAAGTTTTATCCAGTAAACAGTCAAGTTCTCTCTAGTAGGTATTCAAGTTCTCTCCAGTAAGCATTCAAGTTTTATCCAGTAAACAGTCAAGTTCTCTCTAGTAGGTATTCAAGTTCTCTCCAGTAAGCATTCAAGTTTTATCCAGTAAACAGTCAAGTTCTCTCGGTAGGCATCCAAGTTCTCTCCAGTAAGCATTCAAGTTTTATCCAGTAAACAGTCAAGTTCTCTCTAGTAGGCATTCAAGTTCTCTCCAGTAAGCATTCAAGTTTTATCCAGTAAACAGTCAAGTTCTCTCTAGTAGGTATTCAAGTTCTCTCCAGTAAGCATTCAAGTTTTATCCAGTAAACAGTCAAGTTCTCTCGGTAGGCATTCAAGTTCTCTCCAGTAAGCATTCAAGTTTTATCCAGTAAACAGTCAAGTTCTCTCTAGTAGGTATTCAAGTTCTCTCCAGTAAGCATTCAAGTTTTATCCAGTAAACAGTCAAGTTCTCTCTAGTAGGTATTCAAGTTCTCTCCAGTAAGCATTCATGTTTTATCCAGTAAACAGTCAAGTTCTCTCTAGTAGGTATTCAAGTTCTCTCCAGTAAGCATTCAAGTTTTATCCAGTAAACAGTCAAGTTCTCTCTAGTAGGTATTCAAGTTCTCTCCAGTAAGCATTCAAGTTGTATCCAGTAAACAGTCAAGTTCTCTCTCGTAGGTATTCAAGTTCTCTCCAGTAAGCATTCAAGTTTTATCCAGTAAACAGTTAAGTTCTCTCTAGTAGGTATTCAAGTTCTCTCCAGTAAGCATTCAAGTTTTATCCAGTAAACAGTCAAGTTCTCTCTAGTAGGTATTCAAGTTCTCTCCAGTAAGCATTCAAGTTTTATCCAGTAAACAGTCAAGTTCTCTCTAGTAGGTATTCAAGTTCTCTCCAGTAAGCATTCAAGTTTTATCCAGTAAACAGTCAAGTTCTCTCTAGTAGGTATTCAAGTTCTCTCCAGTAAGCATTCAAGTTTTATCCAGTAAACAGTCAAGTTCTCTCTAGTAGGTATTCAAGTTCTCTCCAGTAAGCATTCAAGTTTTATCCAGTAAACAGTCAAGTTCTCTCTAGTAGGTATTCAAGTTCTCTCCAGTAAGCATTCAAGTTTTATCCAGTAAACAGTCAAGTTCTCTCTAGTAGGTATTCAAGTTCTCTCCAGTAAGCATTCAAGTTTTATCCAGTAAACAGTCAAGTTCTCTCTAGTAGGTATTCAAGTTCTCTCCAGTAAGCATTCAAGTTTTATCCAGTAAACAGTCAAGTTCTCTCTAGTAGGTATTCAAGTTCTCTCCAGTAAGCATTCAAGTTTTATCCAGTAAACAGTCAAGTTCTCTCTAGTAGGTATTCAAGTTCTCTCCAGTAAGCATTCAAGTTTTATCCAGTTAACAGTCAAGTTCTCTCTAGTAGGTATTCAAGTTCTCTCCAGTAAGCATTCAAGTTTTATCCAGTAAACAGTCAAGTTCTCTCTAGTAGGTATTCAAGTTCTCTCCAGTAAGCATTCAAGTTTTATCCAGTAAACAGTCAAGTTCTCTCTAGTAGGTATTCAAGTTCTCTCCAGTAAGCATTCAAGTTTTATCCAGTAAACAGTCAAGTTCTCTCTAGTAGGTATTCAAGTTCTCTCCAGTAAGCGTTCAAGTTTTATCCAGTAAACAGTCAAGTTCTCTCTAGTAGGTATTCAAGTTCTCTCCAGTAAGCATTCAAGTTTTATCCAGTAAACAGTCAAGTTCTCTCTAGTAGGTATTCAAGTTCTCTCCAGTAAGCATTCAAGTTTTATCCAGTAAACAGTCAAGTTCTCTCTAGTAGGTATTCAAGTTCTCTCCAGTAAGCATTCAAGTTTTATCCAGTAAACAGTCAAGTTCTCTCTAGTAGGTATTCAAGTTCTCTCCAGTAAGCATTCAAGTTTTATCCAGTAAACAGTCAAGTTCGCTCAGTAGGCATTCAAGTTCTCTCCAGTAAGCGTTCAAGTTTTATCCAGTAAACAGTCAAGTTCTCTCTAGTAGGCATTCAAGTTCTCTCCAGTAAGCATTCAAGTTTTATCCAGTAAACAGTCAAGTTCTCTCTAGTAAGCATTCAAGTTCTCTCCAGTAAGCATTCAAGTTTTATCCAGTAAACAGTCAAGTTCTCTCTAGTAGGCATTCAAGTTCTCTCAACACTGCACGTTATTGTGTACACGTACATAATTATTTTTATATTGTTTCTTTCCCAGAATTTCCCCTTGTATTAAAAAAAAACAATCTAGTTAATGTACGTATTCGTAACGAAACGAAAATAACATATTCCAAATATCACATAAATTTATTTAATTTTTAAATCCATCTATCCATCCAGTGCGGCCGTAGCCGAGATTGAACTCACTACACGAATTTGTAGTGTAATTAAAATCTTGTCGGTAGCTGAATACTTGATGCTTCGTCAGGGATATCAAGGAATTTTTTTTTATCGTGACGCCATTACTAGACGAGGTGCCTACCACGGTTTAAGAGAATCCCATCTCCCCTTGAGATAAGGATAGACCGCGCCAGTTTCTCAACCTGGTATTTTACCTCGAGGTACATACAGCGCCTAGGCCTTCTCAAATCGTCACCCATTTGATACTGGCCAGGCTCAACGTTGCTTAACTTCGGAGATCTGGCGAGAACTGGTGTGTCAACGTGATTTTGCCGTATAATTTCAAATAAGAATATCAAATGTTATGAATAATCGAAGAACAGCTGTCTTTTTCGCCATATATGGCAAATTCTTGACAAAAATCAAAAGAAGAAACAAACAAAACAAACAAAAAAAAAAATACGGCCAAAATAAAACACTGCATTTTTTTTTAGAGGAAGGGTTAAAACCAAGATGCACGTTCGGCCGCCATTGCCCTGGACACTTCTTCAAGATTACCAAAACAACATATACGGCATAATTCACGTTGAGACACCGACTCCCGGCAGATCGCCGAAGTTAAGCAGCGCTGAGCTTGGTTAGTACCAAAATGGGTGACCATTAAGGAATTCCCGGTGCTATATATATGCCCTCTGCTTATCTCGGCATTGTTTCCAGTCGTCCTGAACTGGTCTCAAGCGGAGACGATTCAGGAAAGATGTGGTTGGGGATTGCGTAACTCTTGTCTCACAATTACACGTGCAGCTGCCCTTGTATGGGGTACCCATTGTCTCTTGAGACTGAACGGAGGCAAAGACCACAACAAGCAAGATAGGGATAGCTGATAAAAACATGTAGATAATGTACATATGTATAAGTTATCTAATTAAACCCGCCAGACGGCGCTATTCGCTCTGATCGTTTTATAACAATTACGTTACGTTCTCGTCATATTTTTCCCCCGCGAAGTGAACTGTATTTGTACTACCAATCACTACCAACGTACTAATAGTCACTGACCGACTAGCGTCTCTCACTTATACAGCTATCTACCTACGTAGAGAATTAATGCATAACAATATTTGTCTATTTGCTTTCCCCACGTCCGCATGGCAGGAGGGCAGAGTGAAACTGGGAGAAAAAAAAAATAGAAAAAAGAGCCCTCTAAAAAGTGATACTCTGGACTAGAACCAAAATGAATTTAAAAAAAATACCTATTAGAACTTCACCTTCAATGACTGATGACAAATTCGACTAAATACAGCATCTTAACAGATGCTACACTTTGTTCCTAACCCCAAAAAAAGGTAAAGAAATAGGTTACAAAGTTTATTTCCTAGAACTGCCCACCTTGTACCGCAGGGCTGCTTTTCAGTTGACTACAACATGGTTGTTTTGAAGTCCCATGAGTACAAGTTCTCGTTGAGTCGTCATCGCCAGTAATCAAATTCTACCCAATTTTCACCACAGCCGATCATCACCGACCTCCAGACACACTTATTCTCGAGAGGTCTTTTGGCCTTGATTAGCAATGACGTCCTCATAAAAAAAGCATCTATCTTCTTCCGACCAGGAAAAGGTGTAGCACAGGCTGGAAGATGGAGATGGTAGACCAACACACAAGATGAAACTCTGCACTCGTAAAAGATACCCGAGAAACCTCGTCAGCATTCCCATGCAAGAAAGCATCAGGCGATTTACCATACTATGATCCCTTCTTAAAGATAAAAGGTAATATCTGATCAGGACCGGCAAAAAACCATAACAGCTCACCCTATATTGAACCGATCATGCCTTTCTTCGTCTGTATGCATAAAACCTGACAGAACTTCCATGAACAGAGTTTCTTTCAAATAACTTTTTTACAGATAAAATCACCTATCAAGGCCTGAAGGCCACTCGAGGATGAAGGTTAATGAATGTAAGGCCATCGGTGAGACAACAGCTTATTAATCCGTAGTGATGGAAATTGGGTATGATTTCATTATTTAAAGAAGCGGCTAAACAAGAACTTGTTTACATTAGACTTGAAAACAACAATGTTGTATATTATTTATCTAATTGGAATGTTTATTGACATGAGCATTATTTATTAATTTAGTTATTGCGTTCTATTATCCTCATCTTTTGCTGTATCATGACGTTTCGACACACTACATCTCTGGCCTTTTCAAGTGGTAATCGCGACGGGATAGGAACTCTGAATAACTGCATTCTCAGCAATTACTGCCTTCCGTAGTTGTTTTTCGTCTCACCACGGATTTTGCAAACTAAGCATCTGGCTGACTTTGGGTAGGATTGAAACCACTATCTTTAGACAATACTCATCTGGAACTGTAGAAATTCAACGTCTTTATCCACTGCACCACGGAATAGTTGGCTGAAATGTCGTGAAACAACTAAAAGATGAGGATAATAGTCCACAATAAATAAATGAACACTGTTGTAGTTATCTGGAAAGTAGACCCGTGATATCGTGTTCCACAGGCGGACACTTCTAGCAGAAAAACTTCTTTTTTTTTTTTTTGAATTTGCGCTTAGATTTAGGCACAGATAGAGAACGGGGAAATTTTTTTTCCAGTGGTTGTAGATAAGTGTTTATTGTACTGGTCTTGCAGGAGAGGAGTATAGATTGGAGTTCAGGCGAGCACCTTCCATGAAAATAATGGTAGCGCAGAGACAGAGTCACAACGTCTCTTCTGTGAGAAAAAGGAGGTAGAAAAAAAGTATAACCCACTAGATATCAAACCCGGTTTTGAACCCTGTCAAGGTGTAGCGTAGCGGTGCGCTCTCTTGGTAACATAGCGCATATGGACGCGTGTCAGAAAATCATTAGAAGCCGTATGATAGCTCAGTAACGAAAATATTAGCAGCAGCAGCTGTTAAAGCAAATGTGCAAGTATACAGGGCTGGCGTCACGGGAAGAAGGAGTAACAAAAAAAAAAGTAAAAACAGAAACCACGTCGTGGAGCAAGAGAAGCAAAGTGCGGCTTGTGTAGATGGACATGACAGTCAACGGCGAGAAAGAACTGACTAAAGTGGGCATCAGGTGGCGTGTACGGAGACTTTTAAAAAGCACATGTTATATGGCACAGCGTTTTAAAACGTGTGTACAAAAAGACTTTAAAGATAATGAACTGTGTTGTTTTGAAATAAACCACGAATAAATGCATTTTGTTTGTTCCTTTGCGATGATTCCAGACAACGTGTGGGTCCGAGATGTTTGAACTGTAACGACATATCAGGTTGACAAGAAAGTTCTTGCGGTTTTTTACTTAAATTCAGATGAACATATCTCGGCTCGAAAAAATATATATATTGATTGAAATTATCACTATCAACGCAAAACAAGTGTATTCATGCCAGTAACGTAAAAATCTTGCGTTCTAGTGGAAATTACGGCACTGAATTGATCGTTGTCAGCACTACACTCCTCGTCTTCAAGACTCTCGTCGCCGCCACGAAATTTCTTAAAGCACTATTATGCTGTGTGTTCGGTAGTGGTTCCTGAGCCAAACGTAAATCTACAATAATCCTTCCTTCGTTTTGAGGAGCCGCCTTAATTTGCCCTTCTGTTGTTATCTACCTCATTATTTACCTAGCAATCTGCCATTTTCATCCTCTACATATCTGCCCCGCCATTGTTTACAATGTTTTCATTTCAACACCCTCTTGGCGGCCATCTTTTATAAAACAAACTACGACACTTTTAGAAAATAAATAAAAAAAAGAAAGAAAAAAAGAAATAATAACTACCCATCCATTTTTATCGCCCTCCTACTCCCCCAAAATTTCTCTCCCTCCTTCTCCTCCTATTCCGTCTCCTCTCCTCCTACTTCACCTCCTACTCCGCCTCTAGCATTTATTTTTTGATAATCACCAAAAGAGGCAGAGGTGTTAAAAAACGATGAAAGAGAAAGAAAAAGGAGGCAAGAGAGATGAGAGGGAAAGGAAGAGATAAGTGGAGAGTAAGGGAGGAGAGAAAAACGAAAAGAAAGATCGTAAGTGAAAGTGTGTGTAAGAGGGGTGAGAGGAAGTAGTAGGAGAAGAAGTAAACAAAATGGCGTCCAAAGACGATATTGGCAGACGACAACGATAGTGACGCTGAAAACTTGCTTTTCTTTACTTTGTAATTTGACATTGTTCCAATGCCTCTGTACAATTATGTTCATTAAATAAAAAAGGCCTCATAATCGATAGTTGCCATGGCGACAGCAAAGATTGTTAGCTTGGAAAATATATTTGTTTCATGGTCTCTTTTTTTTTTCTTCTTTTCGCTTCGTTTCGTCTTGTTTCAAGTTTCTCTTTTTGTTATTCCCTTTTTGTTTTTCGAATTATACGTCGTTGTTTCGTCGTCTGCATTGTTTTCCTTTCATGTTTGTAGTCATTTTCGTCATTCGGTTTTTGTGTTCTATATTTTATATTTATTTCGTTTCGTTTTTTTTTTTATTTTTAATCAATGCTTTTTAAAGTTTTTATTTCTCCTTTCTTTTTTCTTTTATTTTTTTATTTTTTATCCCTGCATTTTTTAAAATTTCGTTTCGTTTATTTTTAGTCAGTCCTTTCTAAGTTTTTATTTTTCCTGTCTTCTTTTTATTTATTTTTTTTTTATTTCTGCATTTATTTCGTTTCATTTTTTTTTTTTTTTTAAATCAATACGTTTTTTTTTAAGTTTTTATTTTTCTTTTTTTATTTTAGCTTTTTATTTTTGCATGTTTTAGGAGCGTTAGATTTCGTTTCGTTTTTCTTTTTTTTATTTTTCAATCTTGTTTTCATATTGAGTTCTCTCCTTTTTATTTCGTTCTTTCATTTTTTTTTATTCTCTTTTTATGGAAATCTCCCCCAGACAATGCGTGTAGCCACTTGCTATAAGTAGCTATCAGGAACGATAGATAATTATTGAAAAGTAGAAGCCTGTTGGACTTAACCTTAAAAAACCAAGGTTATAGATAGGAAGAAAACAATCAGCATGCAAGGAGTTCCATAAGTTTGCAGTTCTCAAAAAGAAGCTACTGGAATAGGATGTTGTATTACAATAGTGTGTAATAAGATAAAAGACACAAGTAACTTATAAACACCAGGTCAATTCCAAAAAGAAAAAAAAAAATATATATATATATATATTATATAAAAATTCGGGTTAAGTACATTTTTTTTATGTATAATTGAACCCTACGTAGACAGACTGACAATTAGTACATTAGAGATAAATTTTAGTAACAAGCCCCATAGTTTTAGTTGGAAGTTATTTAAGTTAAAAAAACAAACAAAAAAAAACATCTCGCGAACACAGCTGCAGTTTGTTTTGAAAAGGGATTGTCCAATGCGTTGAACTGTGCCCTCAAGCCTTGAACCTTCAGGATTTGTTATTTTGAGGGTGCTGGCAATGGTCCTGTTTTCATAAATTTGAGTAAGAGGCCCCATTGTTTTAGTTAGAAGTTATTTAAGTTAAAAAAAAAAAAACATCTCACGAACACAGCTACAGTTTCTTTTAAAAAGGGATCGTCCGATGCGTTGAACTGTGCCCTCAAGTCTTGAACCTACCGGATTTGTATTTTGAGGATGCTGGCAATGGTCCTGTTGTCATAAATTTGAGTAAGACGTCCCATTGTTTTAGCTGGAAATTATTTAAGTTAAAAAAACATCTCACGAACACAGCTGCAGTTTCTTGTGAAAAGGGATTGGCCAATGCGTTGAACTGTGCCCTCAAGCCTTGAACCTTCCGTATTTGTATTCTAAGGGTGCTGGCAATGGTCCTGTTGTCATAAATTTGAGTAACGGGCCCTATTTTTTTGTTGGAAGTTATTGAAATTTAAAAAAAGAAAACATCTCGCGAACACAGCACAGCTGCAGTTTGTTTTTAAAAGGGATCGTCCGGTGCGTTGAACTGTGCCATCAAGCTTTGAACCTTCAAGATTTGTATTTTGAGAGTGCTGGCAATGGTCCTGTTGTCATAACTGTGCCGTAACTTGACTAGAAGTAAGCAAGTAACAAGCCAATAAAGATATGAATTGCATCAAAACTTATAGGAGTTGAAAGAACGGAAACTGTAAATTATTTTAGCGTCAAATTTAAGACAATGGCAAAATCATTCGAAAATGACCTCCAGACCGTAGTGGAATGAGGCCGTAAATGGATGGTTACATTTAATGCTACTAAGACTAAACTGCTCTCCTTTAACAATTACAAGAAGTCTCTTTAAGCACCAATATCCATGACAAATAACACTATACCTGAGAATTCTTCCTTTAAACCCCTCGGCATAACATTCACATGCAATATGAACTGGAACAAATAATTGAGGAGATTGCGAAGGCTGCTGCAAAGCTGGTTTTTCCTCCCACTTGAGGTTATCATGTACCTTTACGAAACCACCATTTGCTCATGTATAAAGTATTGTTGCCACATCTGGGCCCATCCATCTACCGCTAGTCTCTCCCCCTTGGACAGAGTCTCAAAAAAGAGTTTCTAATCTAATAGGTTGGTTGGTTGGTTGGTTGGTTGGTTGGTTTGGGGATAATATATATATATATATATATATATATATATATATATATATATATATATATATCAGCGTTCTAGAAGGTGTTCCTCTTAAATTCTATGCAATTATGCAGAATGTGGAAACTATGCATAAATAGAATTCATTTAAAGGAATGTGCTAATTAGTAAACCTTGATGCAATCACTTGCATATCCATGACTGAGTCTATTAAAAAGTTTTACATAGAAAAATGTCGGCTTTTAATATCGACTTTATTGTTGCATAGAATATTTTATCTGCAGAAATTAGATGTATAGGATGTTTCGACCTCGGGAACATTTTCGATTTAGTTTTGAGCTGATAAAATAGCTGACAAGTGGTACAAAACTGAAAAAAATATTGATCTTAGCCTGACGTAAGTCGCCTATATGCATACACAGTGTTTTCAATTATAAGTGCACCAACGTTATTGCTTTGCAGCGTTTGTATACGTATGCACTTTTGTCATACACTAACGGATCAATCTGGAAAGTTATATGTTTTATTTTCGATTGTAGTTGATGGCATACAAGTCATTAATTTTTTAACTTTTGAAATCACTACAATTCTGGGTACAATATAATAATCAATAGAAATTTGCTTACTAATATATATATATATATATGTATATATATGTGTATATATATATATATATATATATATATATATATATATATTAGTGTTGGGTCGATTAATCAGAATCGAGAATCAGATAAAAAAATGTTAGGGGAATCGGAATCGGAATCGGTATCGGTATTGGAATAATTTGTGGCTATTTTTCGATGCCAACAACGATTTTTTTATTCGGCTTTTTCTGATTTTCTTAAAAAAAATATTCTACCGCTGAAAGTAATAGGAATATAGTGAATATCTGTCGATTTTAATCTATTAGTAAAACTAAAATCGATAGATCATCCCTCACAAGTGTATCCTTATGTTTAAGAAAATATCTGCAGATTTAACATGTGTTTTTACGGTAATCGTGAAAAATAACAACTTTATAGAATAAATATGTAGAGATTTATAAAGAATCGGAATCAGAATCGGTAATTGTATCGGAATTGGTAATTGAGTTACAATACTGGAATCGTTATCTCCCCCCCAAAAAAAATATATATATATATTTATATATATATATATATATATATATATATATAACTACTTAATTTACTCACATAAAATTAATATACGAAAGTATAAATTTATGCGTAAGCTTTAAGTATTTACTTCCAAAGTGCTCAATACGTAGGTAGTGCTAGTTAGTAAGTTATAAAATATATATGGCGATTAAGCCACACTGAATATTCCGCGTTTCATCCACTCTAGGACTCTCATATATAAAAACGACAAACAACCACAAAATTCGCGCATAAGCCTAAAGAGTCCTAGAGTGGATGAAACGCGGAATATTCAGTGTAGCTTAATCACCATATATATTTTATAACTTACTCTCTCTCTCTCTCTCTCTCTCTCTCTCTCTCTCTCTATATATATATATATATATATATATATATATATATATATTATGGATTATATATATATATATTTATATATATATGTATATATTATGCATTATATTCATTTAATGAAACTCAATGTCCAGTTTAAATAACTCCTCTACCCACAACCTACTGTTCTTTTAAAAGACTTTAATAATTTCAAATTTATATTTTCTATAAATCCAGCTGTCTGTAATGTAATTTAATCTATCTATCTATCTATCTATCTATCTATATATATATATATATATATATATATATATATGTATGTATACATATATATGTATATATGCATATATATTTATATATGTATTATGTATGTATACATATATATATATGTATGTACGCATATATATAGATATATATATATAATTACAAAACTCAAATGACCTTGTAACGATGTATGTAACCCACTTTCCGGTTTACGACATCCGGTTGCGTATGCGCGCATGACATGCGCATTGAAATACTAACGTTATTATTTCGAAATTATTATTTAAAATTGGAAGAGTGAGGTTTAAAATAACTTAAACGTAATACAGAAATGAACGATGTAAAAAAAAAAGCAGAAATATCAAAATTTGAATGTAACTATAATAAGTATTATGATATCTGTTCAGTGCACATTTACCTATAAGTATGGCCAACCACTTATAATTCAGTAACTGTAAATTTATTTTTCCAAAATAATCAATTATAATAAACAGAACGACTCATAGAAATCTATCTATATTCTTTTTTCATTTTAATATACTTTCATAGAAATATTTCTGTTACGACGGGCGCGCAAGAAGTAATGCTCTTGACCCACTTCCCATAGTAGTAGAGCAACGAAACCTGGCACAGTTATTAGTGTTTCTCTACATAGGAACCACCCAGAGTTGTGCATTTCTCCCATCGTTTGATGCAGCTCTGGAGACCGTTTTTGTAGAACACGCCAGGTTGGTCATCCAACCACGATGTGACTTCAGAAATCATGGCTGCATCATCTGGGAAACGCTTTCCTTTCAAAAACAACTTCATGGCTGGGAAGAGGTGAAAGTCAGAGGGTGCAAGGTCAGGAGAGTAGGGAGGATAGGGCAGGATTTCATAACTACATGTCTGTGCTTCTGATCTGGCGACATGCGAGTTGTGGACCGGAGCGTTGTCCTACAGGAGGAAGGTACCTTTGCTGATCTTGCCCCACCTCTTGATTTTGATAGCTTCCCTTAATTTCCTCAAAAGTGAAGCATAAGGGGCTCTTGTAATTGTGGTACCTTTTGTCAGGAAATCTGTCATCATTACTCCGTCTTGGTCCCAGAAGACTGTGAGCATGACCTTGCCAGAGGAAGGCTACATCCTTGCCTTCACTGCATTGACTGGGCTTTGGTCTCTGGGTCATAGTGATGAACCCAGGTTTCATCCTGTGTAATCAGTCTTTTGAAAAACTTTGACTCATCTTCTTGGCACATCTCCAAATTCATCCTCAAGCACTCGACGCATTCTCGCTTCTGGAATGGTGTGAGTAAGCTGGCAGACACCTTATGCATATGCAAGTGGTCATGAATGATAGTTTCCACAGACCCTGTACGAATCTTGACATCTTGGGCTATTTGACGAATAGTAATGCGCCGATCTTCCAAAATGGCAGCCTTAACTTGACCGACAGATGCCTCATCAATGGCAAGGGGGGGGGGCGACCAGATCTGGGAGCTGTTTCCACAGACTTCCGGCCATGTTTGAATTCACGATGCCAGCGTTGTACAAGGTCATATGATGGGGCATTATCACCATAAGTTTCTTTCATTTCATCAAAAGTCTCCTGTGGTGTGCGTCCTTTCAAATACAAAAACCGGATCACTGCTCGACATTCAACAGGCTCCATTTTACACCTGACTCAGTTCAAACACCTGTAAAACAGAAACCATACTTAGTTCAGAGCTGTAACTTGCCACATAACTCGTAAAGATATAAATCATTGCACATGCAAAATTTCAGCTAGATCAGACAACTGAAAGTGGATCAGGGGCATTACTTATTGCACGCCTCTCGTATCTAAGGAAATGCTAGAAACACTAGAGGATGACCTCCAATCTGTAGTGGAATGGGAACAAAAATGGATGCTCACATTCAATGCTGCCAGATTAAGCTTGTTCAATTGATAATGACAAGAAACCTTTTCTACGACTAATAGCAATGGCGAAGAACACATTACCCGAAAGTACTTCCTTTAAACTCCTTTGCCTAACGTTTACAGGGAACATGAACTGGAATAGATAAATTGAGAGCATTGCCAATGCTGCTGCGAAGAAGGTGGGCTCTCTCTACCGTGCTAGTAAGCTACTTACGCTAGAAAGTATCCTGTATTTATTTATTTTTTTTTTTACATGGGAGATTACCAATTATCAAGGCCCGGAAGCCACTCGGGGATGAGGATTATTGTGTGTACAATAACCAATGGGATAATATCGTAGTAATAGTTGGTATTGGAGATTTGATAAAGCGTCTTGCTTAAGGAGGTGATTAATCGGCAATTTGTTATGTTGGACTTGAAGACATCCAGGTTGTAGTCAGGTGGGAAGCAGGCAAACGGAAGAGAATTCCACAGGCGTACACTTGTAAGAAAGAAGCTTTGCTCATGGAATCTACGTTTTGATTTAGGTACAGATAAAGAGTAGGGGAAATTACTGACAGTGGTTTTAGCCAGACGGGTGTTTATCGTGAAAGATTGGCGAGGGGGGGGACCAAAGATTGGAGCTTAGACGAGCACTTGCCATGGAAATAACGATAAAACACAGACAGGCTCGCAACGTCTCTTCTGTGGAAGAGAGGTTACAGAGAAGAGAAAAGGGCATCCCCCACTAAGCTGTACTCTGTCAAGGCAGGATATGCTGTTTTTAGCAGCTCCTGCCCAGATGTGGCAGCAGTATTCTATCCTTCGACATACTTGGCTTTTATACAGATAGATAATTGCATCAGTAGTGAGATATCTTCTGGAGTGGTAGAAGGATCCCACCATTTTCCCAGAATTTATATACGTGTTCCATTTCAGATCAGGAGTAAAGGTCAAACGCAAGAGCTTGTCAAAACCTGAAGCCTCCCCAAGACGAGAGCCATCCATTTCAATTGATGTTAGATGAGGAACAGAGCGTTGATGATGTAAATATAGGAGGTTGGTTTTAGATGCATTAAAAGTAACCAGCCACCTCTTCCCCCACTCTACCACCCGCTCAAGATCAGAGAGGAGAGAATCAGAGAGAACTTTGTCATTTACGGCCTTTGATGTGTTGCCATAGATGGTCGTGTCATCAGCATAGATGTCAACAAATGATTTAAGTATGTGTTTTAGGAGATCATTGATGTAGATCAGGAAGAGAGTTGGGCTCTGGATGGACCCCTGGGGAACTGCAGCATTAATACTGCGGACCTCTGATTGCTGCCCATTAACCACTACTCTTATGAGAAGAGAGAAATGATTTAATTATTGAGCAAACATTTCTAGTTATACCGTAGTTGGAAATCTTGTGAAATAGGCCCTTATGCCATACCTTATCGAAGGCCTTTTTATCTTTATAAGGACACCATTCGCCCATGTATGAAGTACTGTTGTCACATTTGAGCTAGTGCATCTGCTGCTAGTCTCTCACTCCTTGACTGGGTTCAAAAAAGAATCGCGAACCTGATAGGTCCTGAACTGTCATCTAAGCTTCAGGCTCTGTCCCATCGACGAGATGTTGCATCCCTTTGCATGTTCTACAAGTATTTTAATGATGAATGCTCTGACGAACTGCAAGCTATTACTTGTACCCCCTTCGACGTGAATACCTCCGACAAACTCGACAAGCAGCTAAATCCCACCCCTTCACAGTAGAGATCCCTAGCCTTCTACTCCAATATTTTCTTCCCCAGAATTGCTAGACTTTGGAACTCCCTTCCGGGATTATGCTTTCCCAACTGTACTGACATGCAGAAGTTCAAGTGTAATGTGAACAGATATCTTGCTACTCATCTCCCTTCATAATACCCCTGTAACTTATGTCCCGGATAGTAGCCCCCTACTTGTTTGAGGTGATGAATTGAATTGAAAAAAAAAAAAAAACATTTTTCCATGTCGTCGCTTAGAAGCAATGATAAGACAAGTTCTACCGTGGGTAAGTTGATAGCGCGTTTTTTCTTTGTTTTTTTTTTTTGTTTTTTTTGCTGTTTTTTTTTTGCTGTGACGTGGTCTGTAGGTTCAAACTGCGCTGCACACGTTAATTTCTTAATCTTTTTGCATTAACTACAAAGAATTTTATAAGACTTGAAAATTTACGTGTTTTGAGTTTTTTTTTTTTTTTTTTGCATGAGGTATTCTGTAGATTAAACAACGCACGTAAATTTCTTAATGTTTTTGTTTTTCGTTAACTGGAAAGAAGTTTATATAATATAACTTTCTAAAAGAAACAGTAGGTTCTCTAGAGTGCAATGTAGAATAACATATATTTTAGACTAAGTTACTGCACGTGAAGCTTCCTCCCGGGCGATTTCACGGATTTCGATGACAATAAAAATATAGGAGTGTGAAACATTCGTTGATCATCATTCGATCCCGGGCAACGTCGGGTCTCCCTGCTAATATATATATATATATATATATATATATATATATATATATATATATATATATATATATATATATATATATATGATTTTTTTAAACTCGAGGCTTGGAATTCCGGTTCGTTGACTATCATAGCTATTGTGGGCTGTGACGTTGTTTGGATGTGGAATTATATATATATATATATATATATATATATATATATATATATATATATAGATAAGGGGGTAGTCACCAACAATGTGTATTTTTAAACATTATTTTATTATTCCCTGTCTTGGTTTTTCATTGAGAATTATATTTAGATCATTGTAATAATGTTACATTTTTATTATTTTGAACATTCCAATGAATAGTAGACACTTACACGCTTCCACCCCTTGGAAACACTTCAAATGAACTATGAAAATGCTATTTTTACATCTCTAACACATTTGAAAATAATTTCTGACGAGGACGCTTCACAGAACGTCTGAAACGCGTTAAAAACGATTTCAATGATTTAAAAACATTATTACAATGATCTAAACATAATTCTCAATGAAAAACCAAGACACGGAATAATAAAATAATGTTAAAAAAATACACATTGTTGGTGACTACCCCCTTATTTAAATATACATCTTTCTTTAGTTGGAATTTCTTAACCCATTTTATATAAATAAATAAATAAGAATATATATATATATATATATGTGTGTGTGTGTGTGTGTGTCTGTCTGTGTGTGTCCTTGTATAATCTATTATTCCATCTTTTTCTTTCGTATATAAAATGATATCTCCAGGTAAAGAGTTGTAGTAATTAGAGTAAAAAAAAAGTTGACAAATTCTACTGCAAGAAATTCATCAACTCCTACACGACTCCTTCATTTAGCCATTGGCTAATTTGATATCTTCTTTTACACTTTACACGTTTTCTTACCCACCATCCGCCTTCTTCATCCTCCATCTTTGATTGGCATTCGCTGTTTACCAATATTCCGGCTCCACTCTCGGTTAGATGTTTATTTACCTTTCAGTCGAAGCCCAAGTGTCTCTCGTGTTCCCGCCACACTGACTGCTTTTTATATCCTAGTGTCTACCTCCTCTTCAATCTACATTTTTAAATATGCGAAGAAATAAAAATTTGGTATTTACACCTTATCAGACACATATTTCAATTCTTATAACCTATATATATATATATATATATATATATATATATATATATATATATATATATATATATATATATATATAAAGCTGAATGTCTGTGTGTATGTGTGTGTGTCTGGTCACGAATAGGCTCCTATATGGTTGACTATTTTAAAAAACTGATTACATATAATGATGGAAGATGTATCGAGACACAGGAATGGGTATGTTTGATCTGGAAGAACGGTGGTTCATTAAAACTGTAGGGTCTGCGTTGGAAATAAAAAATTAAAAAAAAAACGTTTACAAATGTTTTTGATATAAATGTACGTAAGAAAACTTTGATAAGTATGTTTTAACTTAAATAGGGATGGTATAATAAAATTGTGGGGTCTGCGTTCGCGCCTGGCCTCCATGCTATGGAAATAGGCACAAACTTTAATAAAGACTTTTCATATCTATCTTCGTAAATATACTTTGATAATTATGTTTCAGTTTGAAGAAATATGATATAATAAAATTGTGGGGTGTTCGTTCGCATCCGACCTCAATAGAATGGAAATATGTCACCAAGTTTAACAAGTTTTTTTTTTATATATATAGATACACAGAATATTGTGATAAGTGTTTCAGTGTGAACAGGTATGGTATAATAAATTATGGGGTTTACCTATTTTATTTTTACTTTCATCATATTTTGCTTTGGTTTTGATACCACCAAATTCGAAGCTATCTCTTTACAACCCTTCCTTTTCATAACATATCATACTTTCATAAATCAGAGTCCATTTTCTGTAGGCTGTTTTTGAACTCAGTCAACGACGGGTACTTTTGCTAGTATATATATATATATATATATATATATATATATATATATATATATATACGTGTGTGTGAGTGTGCGTGTTTGTATGCGTGTGTTATTTTCATTTTCAGCACCCTCGAAAACTTAGTCGTAATTTTAAAGGATTTTTATGGGTGGAAAGATACTGCACCTTTACCAAAACATGAGAACTATTTGGAATCAAGGCGAACCTTTTGCTAGTATATATATATATATATATATATATATATATATATATATATATATATATATATATATATACGTGTGTGTGAGTGTGCGTGTTTGTATGCGTGTGTTATTTTCATTTTCAGCACCCTCGAAAACTTAGTCGTAATTTTAAAGGATATTTATGGGTGGAAAGATACTGCACCTTTACCAAAACATGAGAACTATTTGGAATCAAGGCGAACCTTTTGCTAGTATATATATATATATATATATATATATATATATATATATATATATATATATATATATATACGTGTGTGTGAGTGTGCGTGTTTGTATGCGTGTGTTATTTTCATTTTCAGCACCCTCGAAAACTTAGTCGTAATTTTAAAGGATTTTTATGGGTGGAAAGATACTGCACCTTTACCAAAACATGAGAACTATTTGGAATCAAGGCGAACCTTTTGCTAGTATATATATATATATATATATATATATATATATATATATATATATATATATATATATATATATATATACGTGTGTGTGAGTGTGCGTGTTTGTATGCGTGTGTTATTTTCATTTTCAGCACCCTCGAAAACTTAGTCGTAATTTTAAAGGATTTTTATGGGTGGAAAGATACTGCACCTTTATCGAAACATGAGAACTATTTGGAATCAAGGCGAACCTTGCTGTTATTTCAGATCATTTTAAACCATAGCCGCAAGTTTTTGCTCTTCTCCATCAACTCCAGGGGTTTGGGGGTAAATAATTATATATGTTTACGTCTGCATCATTTGCCAAGCTATAATCTTTCTTTCTTTAGACGAATAATTGATTCTATTTTATTAATATATATATATATATATATATATATATATTCTATTTTATTAATATATATATATTCTATTTTATTAATATATATATATATATATATATATATATATATATATATATTAATAAAATAGAATCAATTATTCCTCTAAAGAAAGAAAGATTATAGCTTGGCAAATGATGCAGACGTAAACACAGATGCCCCATATAAAAATTCATTATCGTAATTTTAAAGGATTTTTATGGGTGGAAAGATACTGCACCTTTACCGAAACATGAGAACTATTTGGAATCAAGGCGAACCTTGCTGTTATTTTAAACCATAGCCGCAAGAGTTTGCTCTTCTCCATCAACTGCATCTGGAGGAAGATTCCCATGTGCACTGTAGAGAGTGTACTGATGATTTTATAAAATTATTTTTATATATAATAGTTTGCATTAAAGTTTAAAATACAAAAGTCAAGTATCATGCTTCAATCGTGTACTAAACAGAAACATGCTCTTGTCATGTCAAAGAAACTACTGTTGATTTTATATGTCGGGCCTTTCAGATTGTGTGGTAATAAAGCTTCTAAAATGCACTTGTGGTGTTAGGTTGTGTAGGATGTTAACTTTGGTCAAAATTGCCTGTTCCTTGTTTCATCGGATTATTTCGATTATCAAAGACATTACAACACAAAACTTATCTAAGAACACTGCCAGGCACATAAAGTACCTTTATGTGAAATTTTATAAAAATTGGCGCAGCTGTTTTTGAGTCCATAAGGAACGAACTTACAGACATGCAGATATGCAGACATGCAGACAAAGTTCCTTTTATATAATAGTAGATAAATAGGCAGATTTATAGTTTTAGTTTTCACACAGGTCATCATCAGAGATTGCTCACGGTGGTGTTTGCTGGAGTCTACATGGCAATGAATTTTTCCAGATTTCTAATAGTCTTTATCTGTTCCAATAACCTTTGCAGATTAATTTGCGTTATCGCTTGCCATTGATTATATATATTCTGTTTTATTAATATATATATTCTATTTTATTAATATATATATATATATATATATATATATTAATAAAATAGAATCAATTATTCCTCTAAAGAAAGAAAGATTATAGCTTAGCAAATGATGCAGACGTAAACATATATAATACAGACGCCCCATATAAAAATTCATTATTATCAGTCTACTACCCACTACTTTAGGTCTTGAGCATATTTGTGTTCGAATTCATTCGTTATAATTAAATATTATTATATTTATTCTTACGAGCGTCTTAATCTAGACAATGTCTTAAATTATTATGGTAGCAAAATCCCATCGTAACCGGGAACTTCTCAACATTCATCTCAAGTTTGGTATGATGACCGTTCGTATTTATTTCTTATCTTACATATCATCAGTTTCTATATTTTCTGTTATATTAGCTTGGTGCAAAAATAATGTGTTTTGACATCAAGTTGAACCTACTACAAATACTGATTCTGTCGCTAACTGTTATTTTCCGCCGCTCTCGTTGGCTGCCCTTTTTAATTTATTCGAATACTGGATTACCAGGTTTCTTTGTAACTTAACGGACAGTTAAACGCGAAACATCATGGCGTATTGTCATCTACAGCAGCGGTTCTCAACCGGGGGCGAATCACCCCCTAGTGGGCGAAAATCAAATTTTTGGGGGCGATTTTCAATCAATTTTATCTGTGAAAAATTTTGACATTTTTGCGAGTAAATTTTTTAAATAGTCAAATATAGCTTTTGGGGGCGATAGCCGGGAAAAGGTTGAGATGTATGTACATTCACCTAACAATTTAATGGAACAAAACATACCGTAAAAATTGAGTATAACTTAAAAATCCTATCTACAAAATAGCACGGCCCGTATCCTGCATAAGTACCAAAACTACACACACACACACACACACACACACACACACACACACACACACACACACATTCATTCCATTACGTGAATTTACAAAAACAAAAACACAAAAAACAGTTAGCGTTAATCAAGTTTTCATTATTATAATTGTTGTAAAATACTTTATTTGCATTAAATTAGTTTTCATTTAAAAATAAAGTTTAATTATATAATATTTATTTGTTTATTAAAAGCTCAAAAATTATATTGAGAAATAGAATATTGTTTTATGACCAAAAATTATAAGGGGGTCCACCAAGAAAAAAAAGAAGGGAAAAGGGGTCCATGGGTCAAAAAAGGTTGAGAACCGCTGATCTACAGAATCTAACAAAAACTTTGAAATAGTTTATATCGTGAAAAAAAAAACAAAAAAAAACGAAGTAAATACGCTGAAAAGTAATAGAGAAAAAACATTTCTAATCTCAGAAATCATATATTGGATGACCAATAAAATATGTACAGAATTATTATGTCCTTTTTTGCTCCAGCAGTTTTTATTTTTCTTTCCTCCTGTTTACAGAACGCATCAAAGACCCTTATCAATCCATGAAAGATTTTTTTTTTTAGAAAACGATCAAAGGCGAAAGAAGAAACAGATTTTTTAAAGTCATATGAAAAGAAAATTACTATTTTAAGGTTATTTATAGATTGTTCCAGGAAGAAACCATTCCAGAAAAACATAGATACCATGAGAGTAAAAATGTTGCAATACACCGAAGGGATATATATATATATATATACATATATATATATATATATATATATATATATATATATATACATATATATATATATATATATATATATATAGAGAGAGAGAGAGAGAGAGACAGACAGAGACAGACAGAGACATACAGAGACACAGAAAGACAGAGAGAGAGAGAGAGAGAGAAAGAGAGAGAGAGAGAGAGAGAGAGAGAGACTTGTTTGTAATATACCGATTTTTACTGTGTTTGTATAATTCAGTAAATTTTCATACAGGGTGACCAAAAAAAAAACAACAAAAAACATAGAAAGTATATCTAGAACATATGCTGTAGAACGGAGAAAAAAAGGCAAAAGACCCTAGTGTTTTTATGTGATGTTTTGAATATAATAAACTAGTGATGACCAAAGTTTCATTTCATTCGGGTCCGTTTTTTTTTGGGGGGGGGCACCCTGTATACGAATAAATTTTAAGCCAAGAAGAGATGACTTAAAATGCAAGCTACAAAATTATCATATTTCATAATTGAGCATTCATATACTGTATTAACAAAACCAAGATTTCCAAAAAAAGAATTGATAGCAACAAAAAGTGTATTTTATTGTTAGTTCAATTGTTTCAAGACTAATTGGACAAATTCAAACATTATGTCGTTCGAAAATTGTAACTAACAATGAAATACACTTTTTGTTACTATCAATTCTTTTTTTGAAGTCTTGGTTTTCTTAATACAGTATATATATATATATATATATATATATATATATATATATATATATATATATATATATATATATATATATTTTACCAGTGGTGAAAAAAATGGACTCTCCCATCCACTCCCCTCTTCTTTTCTAACTCCCCTTCATCTACGATTTTTCCATTCTTATTTGATATTATAACTTAGTCCATCTATGAATTCTGACGATGCTAGTTGGATATTTCCTCTTCTTTTTGATGATCTTCCTCTAGCTGAAACAATATGTAAACTCATTCTGGACTCACAGTAATAAATTATATATATATATATATATATATATATATATATATATATATATATATATTGTGTTGGGACGATTAATCGTAATCGGAATCGGGAATCGTAAAAATCGGAATATTTGAGGGTAATCGGTATCGGAATCGAAAAAATTTGTACCGATTTTCTGATGCCAAACGATTCTTTTAATTGTCTTTTTTATTTAATTTTGTTTAAGCAAAATCTTCTATTGCTGGTAATAACGATAAAATAATAAACAATTATTGATTTTAAATTACGATTGAAGGTAAAATCAATAGAACGTTCCACAGAAGCATATTTTTACGTTTAGGAAAATATTTGCACTTTAAACATCTGTGTTTTTACGGTAATCGGAGAAAAATACAACTATATAGTTAAATATTTAGAGACTTTTAAAGAATCGGAATCGGAATCGGTAATTGAATCGGAATCGGGAAAAATATTGTAATCGTCTCATCACTAATATATATATATATATATATCATCACTAATATATATATATATATCCTTTCTCTCTCTCTCTCTCTCTCTCTCTCTCTCTCTCTCTCTCTCTCTCCATGTGTTCCTCTTCTCTCCACCACTTTTGTCATTCCTTTCTTTTTTGTCATTTTTACTTTCTCCTTCTTCCTTTCTCTCTTTCTTTTTTTTTCTCTCCATCTTTCTGCTGTCTTTTCTATCTCTGCCTTATTGTATTTCGGAAGATGAATCACTAAACACGTTTCGTACGCAGTTCTCTCCCTTGTCCAAAACATAACCCCTTCCGTAGTCTTCTTAGTAGGCTTAACTGTGAATTGTATCTACCGCTTGGACAAATCTGTTTGTGATGCATCTAACAAATCAAGCTATCAGCTCAATGTCGTCCACTCCAGGTCAACCGATCAGATCGATTCTGGAAAGACCTCGTTTGGGAAATCACGTTCATCGCAAAACTTTAACACATTTCTATTTTTTTTCCTTCTCCACTTCAGTCACGCCGAAATCGATTATCTGACCATCGATCCATTAACTTCGTGATTGATTTATTAGGTTCGCTAATGAAGATACGATTTGGTTTGCTGTTTTTACAGAAACTAAACATGAAGCTATTCGGCCAACGTAATAAACACAGATTTCAGAGAAATCAACTTAAAAGATAACAGTTGTACAAATACTTGGATATATAAAGAAAATATAATTTAAAAACGTTTGCCAATATCACCAGATTCGGCATTATATAACCTGAAAAATGTTGATATGCCGTAAAACGAAACATCTAAACCAAATAATATGAAAAAATATTTGAAGATATAAACAAATTGAAGCATTAAAACTTGTGCCAAAATTAATGTATCGGCATTAATTAACTCGAAAATAGTCGATATACCGTGAAACAAAATAAAACAAAACAAAAAAAAACTATATCACTCGTCTTTTGAATAAAAAAAAAATTAAGGCAAATTGAATGACAATCCAAACTTTTTAAGCCAGAGACGATTGTCAGATGATAGACAAAATTAGAAAAACGTCGCAGCTCACAAAAGCCATGACAGCCAACCAACCAGAAACTGAAGACTTGAGTTTCGCTCTCATTTGGGCTCATCAGTTGGACATATCCGAACTCCAGATTCGAAACCTGAGCTTCTTGCATGCCAACAAACAGGAAGCCCAACACGCAACACAAAGACTCATTTGGGCTCATCAGGAACGAGATAAACATCTACGTCTCTTGCCAGACAAAAGGAAGGCATACCTTCCACAAAAGAGACGAATACCATTCTATGGGTTTACAACACTTGGCCAATAAGGGAACGCACTTTGCCCATCTTTTATCTTGCTGGACGGAAAGTTGCAACGAAAATTCTACCACAAACAACAGACCTCGGGTTTTTCTTTTCGGCAACTTTTTTTTTTCCAGAATGTTGTTCCCATCTTGGAAAAGTTGAACGCTGATACAGTCCTGTCTACATATCAATTATCGATCTTGCCCCTGCTGGATATCATCCCGTCTGTCGATGCTCTCTCCACCGCCCGTTACAGACTCTAACTAACATTTTAAGGTGTCTCTACTCTCGTTACGTCATGTACTACGTAACTAAAAATCTTTGCCTAGTCTTTTGTCATGTACCTTTGTTTATTAAAACCAAAATATCAAGGATCGACTACTGTTGCAACATCTGGGCAGGAGCTGCTAGAATCATCTTATCCTTCCTTGAAAAAGTCTAAAATAGACTTAGTAACATAGTGGGGGGGATGTCTTTTTCTCTTCCTTGCAACCTCGTTCTTACAGAAGAGATGTCAGGAGCCTGTCTCTGCTCTACCGTTATTTTCATGGCAAGTTATCGTCTGAATTCTATTCTATGGTCCTCCGTGGCATGGCGTTCACGAAAAACACTCATCTAGTTAAGACAACTATCAATAATTTCCCCTTCTCTTTATCTGTGCCTAAACCTAAAGGTAGATTCCATGAACAAAGTTTCTTTCTTAGAACTGCACGCTTGTGGAACTCTGTTCAGTTTTCCTGCTTTCCAACTGACTAAAAAATGGTCGTCTTAAAGTCTAACGTAAACAAGTTCTTGATGAGTCGTCCCCTTAAGTAATCCAATTTACCAAGTTTATACTACAATCGATTACTACATTTTTTTCCATTGACTACTGTATACTCATAAACCCTTATTCTTGAGTGGCCTCCGGGCCTTGATAAATGGTTACTCCTTTGTAAAACAACAAAAAATGCCAATCCTATTTTTTTAAAATACTTTTCTTAACATTTTATTGTTTTACATATTTCTGGCTTTTTATTTCAACATTAAACTCCAGTCTTATCTCAAAACTTTCTTCTCTCATCAAAACATTTTGTTCTTTCCATATTTTGAATATACGGCGGAAGTTAAGCAATGTTGAGCCTGGTTAATACCAGATGGGTGACCATTTGGTAATTCTCGGCGTTGTATGTGCTCTCCACTTATCTCGGCATTTGTTTCCAGTCGTTCTGAACATATACTTCACTTGTCACGTGTATTTAACAATGTCGAATCAGGAGAGGTGTGGTTGGAGATTGCGCACCGCACCTCCTGCCACAAAAATCTCACGCGCAGACACCCCTTTGTTGGTATCCATAATCTGGCAAAGACTGAAGGAGCCCCCCGCCCATTTTGTTCTTTCCAGAACATTGTAACCAGTTCAAATGTTGGTCACTCATCTCTCTACTCGGGGCATCCGACGTTGCCCAGGTCTTAATATAACTAGGGGGGGGGGAGAAACAGAAAATGTAGAATAGTTACCGATTTATTTAGAGTAAAAGTTCCTTAAACTGTTTTTACATGTCTGCAGAGTATTGAGTTCAATAAATTTTCGCGGCACACTTATCAGAAAAATATTTACATCAATATTTAACGACACTTCCATGAATATACGGCATAATCGCGTTGGACACACTGGTTCTCGTCAGATCACCGAAGTTAAGCAACGTTGAGCCATAGAATGTTTAGTATTATCAAAACTTCAAAATATGTAAGAATTTTATTTCTTTGTTGATATTCAAACATGAATATCACGTATGAGTTGATATATTAGACTGTTATCCAAAGATAAAGGTAATGCATGGGAGTATTTCGAATAATATAGATATGAGGTGCCTCCAGTAAGTTTCCAGACTATTTTGTACAGACATTTAAAATTCTTGTAGATTTTTGAAAATTCAGTATATTATTGCTATACATCTTATGGGATGACTGACCAATTTTTATATTCAGGTTCAAATAGAACAGCTACACTTTTCTACGACAGTGCCATGAGGCGAGTGAGACGAGTTATCGACCCCTGTTCTTTGAATGAGAAATGCCCTCTACCGGCTGTTCTGTGAAACTCAATTATAAACAAGTGTCTCCCATAACGCAAATATATAATAACGAAATAAATAACACAAGAATATAGAAAAAGTGAAAGATTTATAGATTGTTTTTTTCGAATTATTTGGGTTTTTTTTATGTAAGATTATATGAACTGTAACAACATATAATTATTTGTTTTGTTTTTTGTTTTTGTTTGTTTGTTTTTTCACAATAAAATTGTATCAAAATATAATTTTAGTTTGTCGATATAGCAAAATATAATTTTAAAAACATGAAACCTTTATAGAGGTTTTTACACGAATATTTAGAAAGGTATGAGTTATCGACCCCTGTTCTTTGAATGAGAAACTCACTCTATCGGCCGTTCTTGAAACTAAAATACACACATTCACCTTATGACACTGCCGTACAGAAGTGCCAGAACAGCTATAGCAGGAATTAGAATACACCCTACTAAAGCGTGATTTTCACAGCCGGTAATTTCCAAAAATGCAATCTGGAGACGAGGACATTTTAAAAGAAGGACATGCAATAGAATTCTGCTTTAAACTTGAAAAAATGTCATGGAATTTTTTTGGCTGCTTTTGGACCAACTTGCATGAATCGAGTATCAGTTTTGGAGTGGCGTAAGAGATTAAAGAAAGGCAAGGAGTTTGTGAGAGATGACGAGAGACGTGGGAGGAATAAGGAAGTCAGAACACCAAAGTTGATTGGCCAAATAAAGAATTTCATAGATAAGGACTGTCGTGTGTTTATAGAGACAACAAGTGCTCAGTTTGATGTGCGTGGGGGAACTGTACATACAGTTATTCGCGAGGAACTGAAGATGCAGATTTTTGCGAAGTTTGTTCCAGTGGAAGTCAGGGCATTCCATCCTTATCATAAACTATTGACCAAAATGGACATTAAGACATTTTCTCACCCTCCCAATACTGTAGCTGTTGCACCCTGTAATTTGTGGTTATTCCCTAAGCCCAAGGAAAACATTAGAAGCTGTCGTGATGAGACAATTGAGGATATGAAAGAGGCTGTGATGAGGGTCATTAACACGCTCACACAAGAGGACTTCCAAGGGGCTTTCCAAAAATTGTTGGAACGGTACAACAAGTGCATTGCAGCCGGAGGAGATTAATTCGAAGGGGGCTTGAGTTTCATGCATGTACTATCAATGAAAGTGGCCATACGAAAAAAGTATTGAAACTTATTGAACGCACCCGTAATATCCTGATTTATGATGGAATTATTTATATACTGCTGCTACTGATAATAATAATAATAATAATAATAATAATAATAATAATAATAATAAAAGTAATAATAAGATGATGATGATGATGATGATGATGATGATGATGATCTTCTTCTTCTGTCTCATGAGACAATAACTTTCTGCATCTGATGCACGACAGCGTCTGCTTTGGCTGTAAAGTCGAAACTGGAGTTGTCCCTATTTACAATGCCTCCCCACGGGACAGATTTAGACACCAGGGTCGTTTTTTTAACGTGGAGAAAAGGAACAAAAAGTAAAAATTGTCTCAGTCGTGAAAGATTTCTCCTCCACTGACAGAGAACAAGAAATTGAAGTGCAGCATCTGAAGAGCAGATGCTACACTTTGATCTTGTCCCGAAGCGTGTGAAAAACAGACATGGGGTTCCCCAGTTTGCAAGTTCTCCCTCTTTACGTAGCAAAGTCCGATGGAAAGGTAAACCAAAATGGTCGGAACCAGCATAGCTGCATGCGTAGCCGGAAAGGTGTTGTAGTACTTCATCATACATTTATCGGGATTCCAAACAGGATTTTTTTGTCAGGATTCCCCTCCCCCCTTGTACCTTTGCTTTTCCCGTGGCATCCACAAGGCAGCGGAGTCTTTTTTTCATAGCTGAGATGTAACATAGCCTGGACAACTTTATGCAAATACCGATTCGTGAACGAAATGACGTCACGGTAAGGGAAAGGAAGACTATATTTTTATAGTAAAAGGAGGAGCACTTTCGAGAAAAGGATCATGTAAGAGATCTCCCAGCCTAACGAGAAGTCACGCGAATGAGAAAATAAAGGCCGTCGTTACACGAAAAGTGAGGTCGAGTTATTTTCTGTTCTTATGTCCCTTTGCAACTGATTCTACAACGTGTTGTGGGTAACGTTACAAGGGACTGTTGATAAAACAATGCAGTAAACGTAAACTTGTGTGCATGGGCATTATAGGACGTTTTGGCTGGTTTTATTGCTGTTGGCATTGGCTACTCCAACTGTTTCTAGAATCGATTACTCACAGTAGAGGTCGCCAACAAAATCTTCTCTGCCACCAATAGCAATGGCCAGTGACTCCCTGTCTGAGTGCACATCTTTCAAACTGCTTGGCCTAACGTTCACAGAAAACATGAGTTGGAACAATTATATTGAAAACATTGCCAGGGTCACTGCGAAAAAGGTAGGCTCTCTCTACCGTGCTAGAAAACTACTGACACCTGAAAGTATCCTATACCTCTATAAGGCCACCATTCGCCCATGTATGGAGTATTGTTGTCACATTTGGGCTGGTGTATCTGCTGCTAGTCTCTCGCTCCTAGACAAGGTTCAAAAGAGAGTCGCCAATCTATAAGGTCCTGAACTGGCATCTAAGCTTCAGCCTCTGTCCTATCGACGAAACGTTACATCCCTCTGCCTGTTCTACAAGTATTTTAATGGTGAATGCTCTGACGAACTGCAGACACTTGTGTCCCCACGACGTAGACACCCTCGAAAAACCCGACAGGCAGCTAAATCCCACCCCACACAGTAGAGATCCCTAGATGTAAAAGATCTTTCTACTGCAGTAGTTACTGCCCCAGAACCGTTAGACTCTGGGATTCCATTCCAGGTCCCTGCTTCCCTAACTGTACCGACATGCAGAAGTTCAAGTGTAACGTGAACCGACATCTTGCTGCCCAAATCCCAACATAGTGCGCCAGTAGTTGCTGCCCCTGATAGTAGCCTCCTACACCAAAGTGGCAATGTGCCTTGTTTGGGGTGAAAATGTAAAAAAAAAA
>NC_136497.1:132500339-132502839 GCF_053919585.1 Euprymna scolopes
TAAATTAATATTCATTACGAATACTAATTTATTAATAATTAATCAATATTTAATTTTCAGACTGATATTTATATACGTACGTATTTACAAGTCGTATATATATATATATATATATATATATATATATATATATATATATATATATATATATAGGAATGAGTTTACAAATTGTTTCAGCTAGAGGAAAATCCTCAAAGAGAGGAAAAATCCAACTAGCATCATCAGAATTCATAGATGTATATATATTACATTTTCACCCCAAACAAGGCATATTGCCATTTTGATGTAGGGGGCTACTATTAGGGACATAATCTACAGGGGTACTATGTGAGTAGTTGGGCACCAAGTTGTCGGTTCACGTTACACTTGAACTTCTGCATGTCAGTACAGTTGGGGAAGCAGGAACCCGGAAGTGAATTCCAAAGTCTAGAGGTTCTGGGGAAGAAACTACTGGAGTATAAGGCTCTCTTACATCTAGAGATCTCTACTGTGAAGGGGTGGGATTTAGCTGCTTGTCGGGTATTTACGTCGAGGAGGTACCAGTACTTGCAGTTCGTCGGAGCATTCACCGTTAAAGTACTTGTAGAACAGGCAGAGGGATGCTACATTTCGCCAATGGGACAGAGGCTGAAGCTTAGATGACAGTTCAGTACTTATCAGGTTGGCGACTCTCTTTGGTACCTGTCCAAGAGTGAGAGACAAGTAGCAGATGCACCAGCCAAGTATGACAACAATACTTCATACATGGGCGAATGGTGGCCTTATAGAGGTACGGGATACTTTCAGGCGTTAATAGCTTTCTAGCACAGTAGAGAGAACCTACCTTCGTCGCAGCGGTCCTAGCATTATATATATATATATATATATATATGTGTGTGTGTGTGTGTGTGTGTGTGTGTGTGTGTGTGTGTGTGTGTGTGTGTGTGTGTGTGTGATAGAAATAATAGAGAAATAAAAAGGAACGAACCGAGTTACGTGTTCATCAACGTTTCGTCTTTATTTCGAGCCTTCCTCTGGATGAATGAGATTAAGAAAACAGAAATACCAGTAGGAATATTTGAAAATGTTTCTCTAACAGCGTCACTCTTTGCACATGAAACATTTTCAAATATTTGTACTGTTATTATAGTTTTCTTAATCTCATTCATCCATTATTGCACGTAATTTGATGTCTACCACAATAAAAAGCATTGTTTTCCGAAACGATCGTACAGATAATTGATTTTGTTGTTGTTCCTTCTTATGAAACGGATTTTTAATTTAATTATAATTTGATTTTCAAATTTTAAATTATCAAGCACATTACTTAATATATATATATATATCTATATATATATATATATATATATATATATATATATATATATATAGATATATATATATATCATATCATATCATATCTAAACTTAGTGTCATGCATATATCTACATGTCTCATAGTTTTTTCTTTCTATATCCCCCTGCCTTCCTCTCCCTTAATATATACGTTTGCAGGTGTGTTCTTGTATCATATGTACATAATTGTGTTAGCTGTGTTGAGTTGACATTTCGTACAAGCTGAGTCTGACGTCAGCAACGATGGTACCACTTCCGGTTTATAGGCTGGCCGTGTGAATGCAGTCCGAATTAAAGTCACATGATGAGCTATCAAAACGTGTAACGTGTGTATGTGTGTGAATTTTGTAAGAGGTTGTGAGTACGCAGGTGTGTGTGTTTGTCATGTTGTGTGTACGCATTTAAATAAGTGTGTTGGCCTTGAAAAGTTTTGGTGGGTGATGACAAATAAAACTGGGAAATATAAAGCACAAAGTGGCTTAAGAGACCACTTGTTATTGACATTGAGCCATCAATGATAATGATTTGCGTGAGAACTCCAAGTGAGTAGATTTCGATAATTTTTGAAGGAGAGAATCAGCGAAAGGAAAAAAAATAAATAAAAACCATTGAATTAAAGAAGTAAAAACAAAAAGAAAGATAAAGAGAAATTATTATACAGAAGGTGAAAAATAAGAAAATAAAAAAGGATGAAAAGAAAAAGTAAAAAACAACACATACATTAGAAGGAAAAAATAGAAGAAAAAAAAAAGAAAATTAAAAAGGAAAGAAAAAAATGAAGAAAACAGTGAAATATAATGAAAGGAAAAATGAGGCAAGTATATAAAGAAGTAAAAAGAAATGAAGGTAAATAAAAAGAAGACGAAGAAAGAAGAAGAAAAAAAAAAGAAAAAAACAATCATTTAAAGACGAACACGAAACAAATATATCAAAAAAAAAAAAAAGAATAGAAGAAAAAATGAAAATAAGACAAATTAAAAGAAAGAAAATCGAAGGAGATAATTCCATAATAATAATAATAATAATAATAATAATAATAATAATAATAATAATAATAATAATAATAATAATAGCACTAACAACAACAATAATAATTATAACAATATAATAATAATGATGATAGTTATAATAATAATGATGATGATAATAATCATAATACTAATAAT
>NC_136497.1:132507839-132527839 GCF_053919585.1 Euprymna scolopes
TATAGATGACTTCAGTGTCATCAGGTATAATCGACACTGAAACCAAAACTCATTAAGAATTCTTGGTAGAATTATTTATTAAAGAAATGGAAGTCCATAACAATTAAACGACAGTTACTCGGATGTAAGCGTGACACACAAAATAAATAACACACACGCTATCCTATACAGATAATTTATTAAATACTTGCAGGCCGCTCGGCGTTGTTCGGATGCAAAATACGCATAAATATTATATTTTAATTAATGCAGAATTCTTATTTATTATAAACAGAAATACTGTAGGTATTAAACGTAACGTTAAATTTCTTTTAAAAAAATTGATAAAAAACGGAAAGAAATTGTGACATATGCATGTGATTATTATGTTTTTTTTTTCTAAACAGTTCAATTCTTGTAAGTCAAAAAATAACTCGAGCTAAGATGAAAACCAAAACCTAAAGACATTGATTCATGCACGATAACCATTAGACCAGCTTGATTCGATCTTTAAAAAGTGTTTTCAACCCAACTTATACTTAACATAAGGAAGCTGTCATGTTTCATGGCAAACAGAAAAAGAAAATCTGATGCCCCCCACGTACTAATTTTTTAATGTTGACTTCTTAGCAGTGCTTTTTTCCGGATGAAAACCGATTAAATGTTTTCCACATGTCTGAATACAGTATATACCAGTGATTGAGATTGTCGGACTGACTTCCTCATCTTGATTGTTATAGTCACAACGTTTCGGCCGTTTTGCCCTCCGGCCTTCTTCAGGTGTTTTGTGTCGAACTGGGGAACCGTTTGTTAGGAGTCCGAACATGGTACCCCCGTTATAATAATAAAGGGTTGGATTCGAGACTCCTAACAACCGGTTCTCCAGTTCGACACAAAACACCTGAAGAAGGCCGGATGGCAAAACGGCTGAAACGTTGTGACTATAACAACCAAGATGAGGAAGTCAGTTCGACAATCTCAATCAATGTAAACACCTCATCTCAAAAATACAGACAATTACTACAGTATATACCAATTTTAAAGTCTGTAGATAAAAAATCCGTTGAGTATATAGGTTGAAAAGTGTAGTACATACACACACACATACACACTCACTTTTATAGATATATAAATATATGTAAAGACGCTACAAATAAAAAGAGTCCTACAAGACATACAGAATGCTAAGCGCCTCTCTGCTTACCAAATGAATGTATTCACAATTTAAAAAAAAAAAAAAAATGGCTGAACGGAAGCAACGACGTACGTTCATAAAAATTTGTCGTAATTGTTCGCCCCCCCCCTTAAAAAATAGAAATGGTTGATTTAATTAAAACACATACATATTTATTCTGCCATCCTCTTACGATGCCGTTAAATCAAGCGAGACAACTACAAAAAAATGGATCTTAATTTTTTTTGACACGAACTTTCAAACGTACCCTTTGGCGGAAAGAAGAAAATAAAAACCGAGTGACGGCCATTTTATGTTTTATAATTTATCATTTTTGGAAAAGAGGTGCAAAATGACCCCATATTCATCGCTTTTTTTTTTTTTTTTTTTTTTTTTTGCTGTGGGTGTCGTTTCATAATTTTGCTTGCTTCATTGGCGCATTTATTTTTGGTGTAAAAGAAATTAATTGGAGAGATTTTTCTTTTTTTGTTTGCAACGTTCAATAATTTTATTTTATTTATTTATTTTTTTATTTATTTATTTATTTTTATTTTATTTTGTTTTATTTTTGTTGCTATTCTCTAATAAATAAAAGTAAATATTTCATTGTTATCTATAACTAGCAGATCGTCCAGAATTGCTCGGTCGTAAATTAAGCTTAACTATGATATTTTGATTAATCCAGATTTCGTATTTATTAATATACTAGCGGGGGTACCCGGCTTTGCATGGGTGTTTTGAAGTGTGTGTGTTTTTGGGTAAATGAAAACAAAAATCGTTGGCCGGGTGTTTGTTTAAAAAAAAACCCAAAGCCTTGACGCGCAGTTGGAAAATAATAAAGTGAAAAAAAAAAAAAAACCGTGCGACGTTTAACGGCAGGTGCCTGTTTTTGACGACTTAATGACGTCAACTTTGAGCGCGGGACAGTATTTTATTTACCGCGAGTCTATTCGTTTCTTTTTTTTATACGAAAAAGCTTAATGAACATGTGGCGATCGAAAAATCTTGAATATTTATCTTTTAAAAGTCGGGCAGATTAAATAGACAGGCGACCCCGGTTGTTAACTCGTAGATATTATCATTTAGGTGTGATATAAAAAGTTTTAAGAAGAAGTGAGTCGACCGATCGCTTCTCGGAAAAAAGCCTTTCTTGGACATACACAAAAAAACGAACATACATACATACACACATTTTCGCTTTCCTATTTATAGATTATATTGGGCCCAATATATTTATGATTTTAAAAGTTTTTAAAGAATGAAACAGGCGCCACCACTGAGAATCGAAACCAAAACGATTAGCTTACGATTATTTTTTCCTGTGACGTTAATGCTGAGCTATGAAAACATGCTTGCTGCAAGGCTAAAATTAAAACACGAACCAATAGCTATTACGTTACGCATGTATATTCGTAAGGCCGTCGTTCAATCATCACATGGAAAATTCCATTTTTATAATTTTCACACTTTTGCACCGATTTTCCCCGGCTAAAACCCAAATATAAAGTTTCGCATGGGTTCGAATATCCTATATATCATGTTTCATGTCTGTAGACTAAAAACTGAGAGAAAAGTTTGGTAGGTAATTGTTTTAAGCATATATATATATATATATATATATATATATATATATATATATATATATATATATCTTATAATCTTTTAAAAAATACTTTGAAAGGATGAGATATAGATAATATATTTTCGCTTGTTTTCTTTTCCGTATAAGAGAAATGTTTTCCATAATGTTTTATTGTTAAAGTGTTTTTATTGAATAAGTCTGAAGAAAGGCTGTTTTTTGTGAAATTTTTCAAACGACATAATGTTTGAATTTGTCCGAATAGTCTTGAAACAATTGTAACTAACAATGAAATACATCTTTTTCCTTAGTTTTGTTCTTGTTGTTATTATTATTGTTCTTGTTTTAATTTTGTTCATCGACTTATTCTTCGACAAGTCCTTCCATTCTAATTATGTTTGTTGTTATTGTATTTTACGACCTCTTAATATTAATATTTCTTCTTTTTCTTGTTCTTAATCATGTTCGCTTATCTATATATAAGTACACTAATGTGCTTCGACCGTTATCATCTTGTAAATCCCTTAACGTAAAAATGGAATATCAACTGTTATTATGCTGAATTCCATTTAGTATGAAAATAGAATATTCTGAAATGGCCAATTTATACCACTATCAGCCGGTCGCTGACGTGTATAACCGCCAGATGTATTATAGTAAATGTCTTAAAGCGGTCTCGGGAAGATATGAAGATGGCCGTCATTAGGGTCAAAAAGAAGAAAAGCATACCTGAGATGTTGGATGTGCTGTGTGGCTCCTTCTTCTCATAGGAAAGGTCTTGACCTCTTCACCCTTGGTGGCGTTCTGACTGGAATTGTCTTTCTTAATTTTCCGGACCGTTTCGTTGTTTCAATGAAGGCATTTATGAAGGCATTTATGACAGACACAAGAAAGACGACACGCGACACAATTGTAATATATATGGAACATAACTATTTTATTTTACATTAGAGATACAATATATTACAAAAAACTTTTACGATTTAAAACTGGACAATAAGCTTTTTAAAACTAACTAACCTAACTAGTTTGGAGGGAGGGAGGGAGGGAGGGAGGCAGGGAGATAGGGGTGATCCCTCCATTTACGGAGGGACAGAATATGCTTCTTCACTTCATGGTGGTCGTGCAGGAAAGAGACACAAAAATAGCAAGGGAATTATGGGAAGGGATTTCTTTGTATCTCTACGCTCATGGCCAAATTACCACTCGGCCATGCTCTATAACGTGTTAAAAACAGTGGCACGGAAAAATAGTGCCACAAATTAACAATTGTTTCAAATAGATGAGTTATCGCCAGCAATTGTATGGTGAGTGCAGATCATAATACTAATTAGTTACTTATCGCCAGCCAGTGTCTGGTGTGTACAAATCACAATACTAATAAGTTATTTATCGCATACCAGTGTATGGTTGGTGCAGGCTACAATACTTATAAGATATTTATCGCCAGCCAGTGTATGGTGGGTGAAGATCGTGATAGTAATTAGTTATTTATCGCCAGCCAGTGTCTAGTTATCATTTTTGTTGTTGTTGTATCTACTTTTTTCAATTTACTACTCTTCCTTATTTTCATCCTTTCTGACCTATTTCTTTCATTATTTATCCTTCATCTTCCTCCCCTTCTTTCTCTTATTCCTCCTTTGTCATTCTCCTCCTACCGCCACCCCACTTTTTGTTCCTCCCCCTTTCTTTTTTCACCTTGCTGCGAGTTTCAAACATCTTTTTTTGGTTTTCTTTTCTCCCATTTTATTCAACTAAAAAAAAAAATAAATAAAATAAAAATGAATCAAGAAAAAACGCGTTTTATTTTACTCAAAGTTTGTTGCCATTTCATTTTTTTTTTTTTTAGTTTTCCATTCAAAAAATCAAAACAAGCTCAATTCCAAATCATATTATTTTACGCCTCACGCATTTCTCTTTTTCTTCTTTATTATTTTTTTTTTTGTTTAACATTTATTTTTTCACTGAATTACTGTTCTTAATTTCTTGTTTATCAATAAGTAAACGAACAAAATGGCTGCACCGAATGTGATGACGTCATAAATTCACGTTATCTCTGAGGGGGTTTAAATAAAAACGAAAAACAGTAGCATGCTATTTTTACAATAATTATTTTAAAGAAAAACAGCAATAATAATAATAATAATAATAATAATAATAATAATAATAATAATAATAATAATAAAATAACAACAGTAACAATAAAACTAATAATAATGAGAATGATAACAGAAATAATACAACAGTAAAAATATAACAATAGTAATAATAGTAATAATAATAAAACAACATATAAAAAGCTATAATAGCAATAATAACAAAAACAATGATAATAAAAATAAAAATTATTTAAAAAATAATAACAATAATACTAATGATAGCAATATAAATAGCAGCAATAACAACAATAATAACAACAGCAACAATAATAATAACAATAACAACAATAATAACAACAATAATCGTACCAATAATTACAATAACAATAATATTAGTATTAACAATAATAACAATATAACAATAGCATCAATAACATCAATAGAAACAATATTAACAATATTAACAATAATAATCAAACAATATTAAAAAACAATAACAACAATTATAATAATAACGATAACTATAACAGCAATAACAACAATAATAGCAATATATTCAACAATAACAATGTTAACAATATTAATAATAATAATAATATTAACAATAATGACAATAACAACAATAATAATAACATAATTAACAGGAAGAAACACATGGGTAGTATCACTAATTATATAGTCTGGGCCGTTCAAAGGCTGGTCCACACTCTTTATCTGTGCCTAAATCCAAACGTAGCTTCCATGAGCAGAGCTTCTTTCTCAGAAGTGCACGACTGTGAAACTCTCTTCCGTTTGCCTGTTTCCCACCTGACTACAACTTTGATGTCTCCAAGTCCAACATAAACAAATTCCTGACAAACCGCCCCCTTAAGTAAGACACTCTATCAAATCTCCAATACTAATGATTACTACAATACTATCTCATTGATTACTGTACACGCAATAACCCTTATCCCTGAGTGGCCTTCGGGCCTTGATAAGTGGCGACCCCCATGTAAAAAAAAATGGATCTCAACCAGAAGACCAGGAAACTTATGACCATGCACAGTTCACTACACCCAAAGGATGATGCTAGCCAAGTCTTAAGAGAGCAGATGGAGGAAGAGGACTGGTTTTCTCTTGTTTTAATTTTCGTATTGCTTTCTTTTTCCTTGGGATGGGGCATTCCACCGGATGCCAAACATTCTCCCATTAGTTTAGTTACTCCAACCGAGAGATATTTTTAAGATTCTAACCGTGCCCACCGGGTAATTCGCCAGATAATTTTTGAAATTCTTTTTCATTAGCCTGGTTGCTCCTATAATGACTTGTATTATTGATATCTTCTTAAGATTTCAGTTTCTTTTCATGTCGTACATAAGTCTTTGGTATTTTGTTATTTTCTCCTCTGCTCTGTTAAGGCCAGCATCATTAGGGACGCTTACTTCAACTAGGGTTGCTACTTTGTCCCTCTTGTCCTATATCACTATGTCAGGCTTAATAGCCCCATTTTCTAGGTATGTAGCTGTAGGAATCTCGTAGTCATAGTGGATGGTGTATGACTTATTTCCAACTGTTTTTTTCTGGTAAACATGTTATCAAGATTTGCTATTGCATGGGATATTCAGGGTTTTTACAGATTTTCCAGTGGAGATATTTACATACTCCATGGTGCCATTTCCCAACAGGACTTTACAACTGGATGTCAGGTGGCTCACACTCTCTATTTCTGTGTGGCAGAACCTGCACTTATTGTTATTGCTGAGACCACTCATCTTTTTAAAAGCATTGGTTATCAAGCCTTGATCTTGATCATAGCGAAGAGATTCTTTTCTACAGAACCTTCTTTATTTATTGTATTTATTTGCTTCCCCACCAAAGCAAATTAGGCACAAAACCGTTTTTAATGTGGGGTAAAAACCAGCTCCCCTAAAAGTAGGTAAAAAGGGGGCACTCTGGTTACCAAAAATAATAATTGTCCCAGTATAGAGGGTTTCCCTTCCATTGACTTGGACAAATTATCTTAAGTGCAGCATCTGCAGAACAGGGTATTTATTTGCCCCCCCCCCACCGAGCAAATTGGTATGAAGGGTTGCCCCTACATTGACCAAGGCCTTATATATGGGGTTGTATTTATTTGCTCCCCCACCGAGCAAATTAGGCACAAGGCCGATTTTTAAAGTGAGGAGTGAAGGGGAAATGAGGACCAACTCTCCGGGGAGTAGGGGAGCTGGATAGTGACAATTGGTATGAAGGGTTGCCCCTACATTGACCAAGGTCTGATATATGGAGTTACCCCCACATATGGTCTTTGCTTGCAGTATCTGCCGGAACAGATGATATTTATTTGCTTCCCCACTGAGCAAATTAGGCAGGAGGCCGCTTTTTAATGTGGAGATAGGGGGAGGGGGAGGGAAAGGGGGATCCAGCTCCCGAGAGGTGGGATCTGGCTTAGAAACTGTTGGTATGGAGGGTTGCCCCTTCAGTGACCAAGGTCAGATATGTGGGGTTACCCCCACATATGGTCTTTGCTAGTCATAGCTTGCAGCATCTGCGGGAACAGATGGTATTTATTTGCTCCCCCACCGAGCAAATTAGGCACAAGGCCGATTTTTAAAGTGAGGAGTGAAGGGGAAATGGGGATCAACTCCCCGGGGAGTAGGGGAGCTGGATAGTGACAATTGGTATGAAGGGTTGCCCTACATTGACCAAGGTCTTATCTGTGGGGTCGCCCCCACATAGGGTCTTTGCTTGCAGTATCTGCCGGAACAGATAGTAATTATTTGCTCCCCCACCGAGCAAATTAGGCACAAGGCCGATTTTTAATGTGAGGAGTGAAGGGGAAATGGAGACCAACTCCCCGGGGAGTAGGGGAGCTGGATAGTGACAATTGGTATGAAGGGTTGTCCCTACATTGACCAAGGTCTTATCTGTGGGGTCACCCCCACATAGGGTCTTTGCTTGCAGTATCTGCCGGAACAGATAGTAATTATTTGCTCCCCCACCGAGCAAATTAGGCACAAGGCCGATTTTTAATGTGAGAAGTGAAGGGGAAATGGGGACCAACTCCCCGGGGAGTAGGGGAGCTGGATAGTGACAATTGGTATGTAGGGTTGCCCCTACATTGACCAAGGTCTTATATGTGGGGTCGCCCCCACATATGGTCTTTGCTTGCAGTATCTACCGGAACAGATGGTATTTATTTGCTCCACCACCGAGCAAATTAGGCACAGGGCCAATTTTTAATGTGAGGAATGAAGGGAGGGGGAAGGGAAAAAGGGGACCAGCTCCCGAGAGGTGGGAAATGGGAGCTGGTTAAAGGTCAGGCATGTGGGGTTGCCCCCACATCTGGTCTTTGCTAGTCATAGCTTGCAGCATCTGCCGGAACAGATGGTATTTATTTGCTCCCCCACCGAGCAAATTAGGCACAAGGCCAATTTTTAATGTGAGGAGTGAAGGGAGGGGGAAGCGAAAAAGGGGACCAGCTCCTGAGAGGTGGGAAATGGGAGCTGGTTAAAGGGCAGGCATGTGGGGTTGCCCCCACATCTGCTCTTTGCTAGTCATAGCTGGTCTTTGCTAGTCATAGCTTGCAGCATCTGCCGGAACAGATGGTGTTTATTTGCTCCCCCACCGAGCAAATTAGGCACAAGGCCGATTTTTAATGTGAGGAGTGAATGGAGGGGGAAGGGAAAAAGGGGACCAGCTCCCGAGAGGTGGGAAATGGGGGCTGGTTAATGGTCAGGCATGTGGGGTTGCCCCCACATCTGGTCTTTGCTAGTCATAGCTTGCAGCATCTGCCGGAACAGATGGTGTTTATTTGCTCCCCCACTGAGCAAATTAGGCACAAGGCCGTTTTTAATGTGAGGTAAAAACCAGCTCCCCTAAAAGTAGGCAAAAAGGGGCCACTCTGGTTACCAAAAATAATAATTGTCCCAGTATAGAGGGTTTCCCCTCCATTGACTGGTACAAATTATCTTAAGTGCAGTATCTGCCGGAACAGATGGTATTTATTTGCTCCCCCACTGAGCAAATTAGGCACAAGGCCGTTTTTAATGTGAGGTAAAAACCAGCTCCCCTTAAAGTAGGCAAAAAGGGGTCACTCTGGTTACCAAAAATAATAATTGTCCCAGTATAGAGGGTTTCCCCTCCATTGACTGGTACAAATTATCTTAAGTGCAGCATCTGCCGGAACAGATGGTATTTATTTGCTCCCCCACTGAGCAAATTAGGCACAAGGCCGTTTTTAATGTGAGGTAAAAACCAGCTCCCCTAAAAGTAGGCAAAAAGGGGGCACTCTGGTTACCAAAAATAATAATTGTCCCAGTATAGAGGGTTTCCCCTCCATTGACTGGTACAAATTATCTTAAGTGCAGCATCTGCCGGAACAGATGGTGTTTATTTGCTCCCCCACTGAGCAAATTAGGCACAAGGCCGTTTTTAATGTGAGGTAAAAACCAGCTCCCCTAAAAGTAGGCAAAAAGGGGGCACTCTGGTTACCAAAAATAATAATTGTCCCAGTATAGAGGGTTTCCCCTCCATTGACCGGTACAAATTATCTTAAGTGCAGTATCTGCCGGAACAGATGGTATTTATTTGCTCCCCCACTGAGCAAATTAGGCACAAGGCCGTTTTTAATGTGAGGTAAAAACCAGCTCCCCTAAAAGGGGTCACTCTGGTTACCAAAAATAATAATTGTCCCAGTATAGAGGGTTTCCCCTCCATTGACTGGTACAAATTATCTTAAGTGCAGCATCTGCCGGAACAGATGGTGTTTATTTGCTCCCCCACTGAGCAAATTAGGCACAAGGCCGTTTTTAATGTGAGGTAAAAACCAGCTCCCCTAAAAGTAGGCAAAAAGGGGGCACTCTGGTTACCAAAAATAATAATTGTCCCAGTATAGAGGGTTTCCCCTCCATTGACCGGTACAAATTATCTTAAGTGCAGTATCTGCCGGAACAGATGGTATTTATTTGCTCCCCCACTGAGCAAATTAGGCACAAGGCCGTTTTTAATGTGAGGTAAAAACCAGCTCTCCTAAAAGGGGTCACTCTGGTTACCAAAAATAATAATTGTCCCAGTATAGAGGGTTTCCCCTCCATTGACTGGTACAAATTATCTTAAGTGCAGCATCTGCCGGAACAGATGGTGTTTATTTGCTCCCCCACTGAGCAAATTAGGCACAAGGCCGTTTTTAATGTGAGGTAAAAACCAGCTCCCCTAAAAGTAGGCAAAAAGGGGGCACTCTGGTTACCAAAAATAATAATTGTCCCAGTATAGAGGGTCTCCCCTCCATTGACTGGTACAAACTATCCCAAGTGCAGCATCTGCCGGAACAGATGGTGTTTATTTGCTCCCCCACTGAGCAAATTAGGCACAAGGCCGTTTTTAATGTGAGGTAAAAACCAGCTCCCCTAAAAAGGGGTCACTCTGGTTACCAAAAATAATAATTGTCCCAATATAGAGGGTTTTTATTTAAATGCTGCCCACATCAGCATTATGTGGCACAAGGCCGGAAAGTGGGAACCCCGCAGGCTCCCCTAAAGGAGGGGCACTCCTGCAATTTTAAAAATTGCCTGAGTAACCCCGTCGGCATTCCCCGGTCGGGGCGCCTCAGGCAGCAAGCAATAAACTTGCCCCACCGGAAAGCCCGGTGGCAAGGCCTGGGAGGGTGGACCTCCTAGGTATTACCCAGGCGGTTCCCAGTATAGAGGGTTTCCCCTCCATTGACTGGTACAAATTATCTTAAGTGCAGTATCTGCCGGAACAGATGGTATTTATTTGCTCCCCCACTGAGCAAATTAGGCACAAGGCCGTTTTTAATGTGAGGTAAAAACCAGCTCCCCTAAAAGTAGGCAAAAAGGGGGCACTCTGGTTACCAAAAATAATAATTGTCCCAGTATAGAGGGTTTCCCCTCCATTGACTGGTACAAATTATCTTAAGTGCAGCATCTGCCGGAACAGATTGTATTTATTTGCTCCCCCACTGAGCAAATTAGGCACAAGGCCGTTTTTAATGTGAGGTAAAAACCAGCTCCCCTAAAAGGGGTCACTCTGGTTACCAAAAATAATAATTGTCCCAGTATAGAGGGTTTCCCCTCCATTGACTGGTACAAATTATCTTAAGTGCAGTATCTGCCGGAACAGATGGTGTTTATTTGCTCCCCCACTGAGCAAATTAGGCACAAGGCCGTTTTTAATGTGAGGTAAAAACCAGCTCCCCTAAAAGGGGTCACTCTGGTTACCAAAAATAATAATTGTCCCAGTATAGAGGGTTTCCCCTCCATTGACTGGTACAAATTATCTTAAGTGCAGTATCTGCCGGAACAGATGGTATTTATTTGCTCCCCCACTGAGCAAATTAGGCACAAGGCCGTTTTTAATGTGAGGTAAAAACCAGCTCCCCTAAAAGGGGTCACTCTGGTTACCAAAAATAATAATTGTCCCAGTATAGAGGGTTTCCCCTCCATTGACTGGTACAAATTATCTTAAGTGCAGTATCTGCCGGAACAGATGGTGTTTATTTGCTCCCCCACTGAGCAAATTAGGCACAAGGCCGTTTTTAATGTGAGGTAAAAACCAGCTCCCCTAAAAGGGGTCACTCTGGTTACCAAAAATAATAATTGTCCCAGTATAGAGGGTTTCCCCTCCATTGACTGGTACAAATTATCTTAAGTGCAGTATCTGCCGGAACAGATGGTATTTATTTGCTCCCCCACTGAGCAAATTAGGCACAAGGCCGTTTTTAATGTGAGGTAAAAACCAGCTCCCCTAAAAGGGGTCACTCTGGTTACCAAAAATAATAATTGTCCCAGTATAGAGGGTTTCCCCTCCATTGACTGGTACAAATTATCTTAAGTGCAGTATCTGCCGGAACAGATACTACACTTTGATCTTGGCCCGAAGGCCAAGAAGACCTTCTTTATTTATATATTCCTGTTATAGCTAGTATAGAAGACAGTGTGAGCGACAAGAAAATTAGCCTCAGGGAAATACATAACGCAGAACACAAAAAGGGGCAATCATTGTAAAATGAATGCAATGGAGAACAAAAAACAGTGGATAAGACGGGAAAATTAAAATGCCAAGAAAAACAACAACACATAGATAAGCACAAGAAAATAAACCTATCCAAGCAAGAAGACCTCATAATAGCCGATCCAGCATACCACAAGGTAAATATCAAAGAGACAGAGACGCGAAACAGTTAAACATGGCTGCGAAAAGGAAGCCTCAACAGAGAAAATGAAGCACTAATAACAGCCGCACAATAGAAATCACGAAGTTCTATGGGACATGTATGTCCTTTTCCTCCATCCAAGTAAGAAGACCAGAGGTAATAATAGTTAGCAAGAAGAAAAAGTTTTGCCAAATTGTAGATTTCGCCGTTCCAGCAGTCCACAGGGTGAATATCAAGGCGACGGGTAATCAAAACAAATATACCGAACAAGCCAGAGCGCTGAAAAGAATATGAGTGATGAAGAAAATCAAGGTAAGACCAATAAAAGTGGATGCTCTAGGAACAATTCTGAAAAAACTTCGAAATAAGAATGGAAAAGGTTGGAATAAAGGGGAATGGCTGAGAAGATACACTGGATGACGATAATGAAAACATATGAAATATTAAGGCTCACCCTTGAATGCAGAGACTTATACGGTTGAGCTATAAACGATAACTGGTCATATAAAAACTGCAACAGAAATAAAACTGAAAAATAGAGGAACATCACATTGATCCAAGAAAATGGAGCCGGATAATTCTACCCTAACTTACCCTAAATAAATTGAAGTGTTGGCATCAACTAGAATAACACGAAATAGTAGGTCAAGGAGCATGGAATGATATAGGAAAAAAAAAAGCACTGACCAGACTTCTACTGGATGAGTGCGAAGCAGATTGGGACATTAGGGGGGATTATTGCCATCCAAATTGCAATGAAAGCTAATGTTCGTCGCCAGCAAGAAATCAATGGTAAACGACTGCTGCGATAAGGCGAATTCATTTGCAAACATTATCGAAAGAGGTGGAAAGTACTGGATATCTGGGGAGACTGCTGTCACTCAGAGTCTAGGAAACACCACAGATTGCCGTCCATGAGTAATATCTGATTATGTCCTGTGTGAGAACTCCTGGTAGATACTACTACTACTACTACTACTACTACTAATAATAATAATAATAATAATAATAATAATAATAATATGTATATATATATATGATATATATATATAAAAGATATATATATATATATCTTTTATATATATATATATATATATATATAGCGAGAGGGAGAGAGAGAGAGAGAGAGAGAGAGAGAGAGAGAGAGAGAGAGAGAGAAATAGACTTTCGCACTTTTTTGTATCGTACTTTGTGTGCGATTCTTTGTCATCGAATAAAACAAAATAATACAAGACAGCCATTTTATAGTTTTTTTTATTACGTTTTACCAATTATATGAATCAAACAAAAGGTCTGACTTCATCAAATGTGGTGACGTCATCAATTCATGTTATCTTTCCGAAGTTTGTAATGAAAACAAAAATCGATACTCTATACAAAAGAACTTAAACTTGCGTTTTCAAAACGGAGGAGGAGTATTTCTATAAAAAAAAAATAACGTGACTAAAGGTCGATAATAACGCAAAGATCATTCGAAAGACAATTTGAAACACGGATGGACGTAAATAAATTAATATATAAAAAAAATAATATCTCATAAAATAAACAATTTTAAATGTTTCTAAAGATTTTTTTTATATAAGAGATCATACGAAATTCGGAACGGAACTCTTTATTTAATCCACGGGGGTAGCATGCTCTCGTCCCGTCAGCCAGGGAGTCATAAGTAATTCGCAGTTGTAGTCTTAGTATCGTCCACACAGATTCCCGAGTTCGGCAGAAAGATTCCCGAGTTCGGCAGAAAGATTCCCGGGTTCGAGAATAAAAACATAAAAATAGTTGGAACTTACAAACAGAAAATTGTTAAAAAAATAAAGTAAAAAAGGCTACAAGACGTTTCCCAGGTGTTTGCAGGTGTATGTTGAGCAAAAAAAAAGGTGTTAGTTTTTATAGTAATAATCAAAACTAGCAGGACCTGTGGAAATTCCACACCGGGATTCCTTCGTATGTGATATATTGATGTTGGAATTCTGTAGATGTTCAGCGTAAATGGAAACGTCCTGATATTATTGTAGCTCTTTTGGTAAAACTGCGAAAGTATCTATCTAAGGTAGCATGGACGCCCGGCGTGGCCCGGTCGTAAAGTACGCTTAAATATGATATTTTAATTGTTGCAGATTTCGTTTTTATTATTATAGAGTAAATGTTCTATTGATTTTCATACATTATAAAGTTGCAATTTCATATATATATATATATATATATATATATATATATATATATATATATATATATATATATATATATATATATATATATATAGCCAGTAGAGTTTAGTTTCCTAGAAGTACATCCAATGAAACAACATGTGTCTACCAAAGAGTGCTCAATGAGTGAACAGAGCAGGTATATTAAATTTTCGAAATATTATATTTAATATTTTCGACGGTAATTCTTGACCTGAAGACGTAATCCCCCAATGCGGGTGATTACAGAAACATGCATGCACATATGTAGCCATTAATGTTTGTATAAATAAATTTTATATATATATATATATATATATGACTTGGGTGCATGAGCTTAAATCGAAGCCGAAACTAAAGCTTATGAAGAATTCTTGGTAAAATGATTTATTACAAGAAATACAAGTCCATAAAAATTAAACGACAGCCACTTTTTTTTTTTTTTTTTTTACACAGTGATCACCACTTATCAAGGCCCGGAAGCCACTCAGGGATAAGGATTATTGCAAGTACATTACGTTAGTGTGGAGATTTGATGAAGTGTTTAATTAGGGGGGGGCGGTTCATGAGGAATTTGTTAACATTGGACTTGAAGACATCCAAGTTGTAGTCCGGAGGGAAGCAGGCAGACGGAACAGAGTTCCACAGGCGTGCAGTTCTAAGAAAGAAGCTTTGTTCATGGAATCCGCGTTTTGATTTAGGCACAGATATAGAGTGGGGGAAATTTTTCACAGTGGATTCAGCTAGACGGGTGTTTTTCGTGAAAGATTGGCGAGGGGGACTTAAACGTGACACACAAAATAATTAACACACACGTTATCCTATTAATATATAGATTAGAGTTCGTTATCAATCCTAATCTCAAAAAATCAAATACATTGTACCTCAAATTTGAAATAGCGTTTTCGTTAAGTCTGTCACGTTAAAATTTAAATAGCATTTTCGTTAGTCATTGAAACTTAAATTTGAAAATAGCATTTTCATTGGTCTTGCAGTCTTAAGTTTAAAATAACATGTTCGTTCGTCGGTCAAACTTAAATTTGAAATATCGTTTTCATTGATCTGTGTTGCTTAAATTTTAAATATGTTTTTCGTTGGCCTGGAATGCTAAGGTTTGAAATAATATTTTCCTCGATTGCATATTAAACAGACGCACCTCGCGAGTATCCGTTCTTATCCGTTTGTTATTGTGTTGGTTTGAAAGAGCAGCTGAGTGTCGTCGGATTTGATTGGATTAACGCAAATCCAGTGAGTTTCTGATAAAAAGTGGATTTTGCTTCGTCTTTGTTTTTTTTGTTTTTTTTGTTTTTTTTGTTGTTGTTATTTTGTTGCTGTTGTTGTTATTTTGCTGTTAGACAGATTACAACGCAGATTCGGTTTGATCGCAAATGCCGAGCATTTGTGGAGGTTTACTGACTGACAGCATAGCTCAAGAGTATTAGGGAATACAATCACGGATTGAAAGATAGGAGGTATGATAGAGAGAACATAAGGGATAGGAAAAGAGAGAGAGAGAGAGAGAGAGAAAGAGATAGAGAGGTAGATAGTGAAAGAAAGAGGGGGTAGGAGGGAAAAAACAGGTCTGATGAAGAGGAGGAGCAAATTTGTAAAATACCAAAACGAAAACAAAAAGATGGGTGTTATTGAAATGATATATACATATATATATATATATATGTATATATATATATATATATATATATATATATATATATATAGATATAGATATATATAGATATATATCTATATATATCTATATATCTATATATATATATATATATATATATATATAGATATAGATATATATAGATATATATAGATATATATAGATATAGATATAGAGAGAGAGAGAGAAAGAGAGAGAGAAAGAGAAAGGGAAAAGAGAAAGGGAAAAGAGAAAGGGAAAAGAGAAAGGGAAAAGAGAAAGATATATATATATATATATATAATATAGAGAGAAAGAGAAAGAGAGAAACATATATAGAGATAGATAAAAAAAAGTTAATGTATATATATATAAAGAGAGAGAGAGAGAGAGGAGAGAAAAAAATATATATATATGTATATATAGAGAGAGTGAAAGAGAGAGAGAAGACGTATATATATATATAAAGAGAGAAAGACGGACATACCGAGAGAGAGAGAAAGAGAGAAATAGAGAGAAAGAAAGAGAAAGAGAGAGAGTAATAGTGAAATCAAAAGGATTTAGAAGGTAGAAACAGTACTGACGAAGAGGCTAAATAACAAATGGGTGTTATTTGGGTGGGAAAGGAAGAAACAGAGAGAGAGAGAGAGAGAGAGAGTAGAAAAGGGGGAGGCAGAGAGATATATACATATATAAAGAGAGATAGATCTATGATGTATAAGAAAGATATATAAATGTACAGAGAGAGAGAGAGAGAGACAGACAGACAGACAGACAGACAGACACAGAGAGAGAGAGAAGGAGAGAAATAGAAAGAGAGAGAGAGAGAGAGAAGGAGAGAAATAGAAAGAGAGAGAGAGAGTAATAGTGAAATCGACGAAGAGGCTAAACAATGAATTTGTAAATGAAAGAAACAAAAAGACAAACAAATATGATGTTATTTGAATTAGAGAGAAAGAGAGCTAAAAAGAATGAGGGGAGAGATCAAGTAAGAGAGATAGAGAGAGAGAGAGAGAGAGAGAGAGAATCAAAAAGATAAAAAGGGAGATATGAAAGAAAGAGGGAGTAGGAGGGAAAACAACGCTGATGAAGGGAAGCAATAGCGAATTTATGAGATTTAGAAACAAACAGAAAAGACAAAGATGAGTTAGATGATTAGAGAGGGAGAGGGACACATAGAAAAAGGAAGAGGGAAAAAGAGGCAGAAAAAGAAAGAGAGGGGGAGAAAGAGAGAAAGAAAGAGAGGGAAAGAGACAGAAAAGAGAGAAAGAGAGAAAGAGAAAGAGAGAGAAAAAAAAGAAAGAACGAGACAGAAAATAGAAAGAGAATGAGAAAAAGAGAGAGAGAAAGAGAGAGAAAGAAAGTGAAAGAGAGAAAAAGAGAAAAAAGAGAGAGAAAGAAAAAGAGATAAAGAGATAGACACAGAAGGAGAGAAGACGAGAAAAAAAAGAGAGAAAGAGCAAAAAAAGACGAAGCAACAAAAAACAATTTAATATTATTTGGATTAATCAGACTTTCATCATCTTGATTTTAATTTTCACAGCGTTTAAGTCGATGTGCAATGTTGTCCGGAAACCAACACATTGTAGCCTCAGTCGCAAAGCAGACAAAAAATTGAAAAGAATTTAAACTCGCTTTTTATTGTACAACAATATTTATTTTCTTATTCTCTTGATACGGATGTGGCATCTCTCGCATGATCGTGCTCTCGAACGTCATCCAATTTTGTGTCCCGTTTTCTTCACAGTGAACAAAACTCATTATGTTCGTCAAAAAGTTTTTTTATCAACTATCTGGTCAAATAAGTATTTTATGCCGTATATATGTATATATATGTATATAATAATGGCAAGCAATCTACGAAATATTAATGCAAGCAACAGTAAACATAGTTACTAGTTTTGTCTTCTCTGCGCCCGCCTGTCCAACTAAAGGTTCTCAAGACACGCCCCCATGCTGGTATATCTTCGGCTAACTCCTCCCACACATTCACATCGATTCCAAGAGCGATCAGATCCCATTTGGCCACGTCTTTAAAGCGCAGGACCGGGCGACCGCGGCTTCTTGTTCCATTTGCCAGTTCGCTGTAGAGGATATCCTTAGGGAGACGGCCATCGGGCATTCTGCGCAGGTGTCCAAGCCAACTCGATCATCGGATCGAGTGTCTGGAACGAGGAGCGGCTGCCGGTCTTAGCACCTCTTTGTTGGTGATTCTATCCCATCAATTGATGCCCATGATATGTCGCAAGCATCGGAGATGGTAGACGTTCAGTCTTTTCTCGTGATGAGCATATGTGGTCCAAGTCTCTGCTCCATACAGTAGGGTACTCAGAACACAGCATTCGTAGATGTGACATTTTGTGCGAGAAGTGAGGTATTTATTGAAGCATGTAGTCGGTTGAAAGTAGACGCTGCTCTACCTATGCGCGTTTGTAGCTCCTGTTCAATGGATACTCCCTTGTTGTTGTTGGATCCAAGATACGCAAAGTTCTCAACAAAGTTCTCAACAGTCATGGCCATTGAAGGTGATTAGTGATGTGTTACCCTGGTGCATCACAACTGTCTTCTTACCAGTGCGAACTCCACACAAGCAGCGCTCAATTTGTCAAGCAGCCGCTGGAGTCTTGCAGAGTGCGAGATCAATGCAGCATCGTCTGCAAACAGCAGCTGAAGTATTAGGACTTTTCGAATCTTGGTTTTGGCGCGTAGGCGAGCCAAGTTAAAAAGTCCTCCATCAGAGCGAGTATGAAGGAACACACTGCCTTTGTCCTCGTGATTTCCAAAAGCGTAGTGCAGAAGAACTGAGAAGAAGATGCCAAACAGTGGGGGAGCCAACACACAACCTTGCTTGACTCCACTGCACACGGGGAAGTTGTCAGACATGTCAGCCTCGAAGAAGACTGCGGCTGTCATGTTGTCATGGAGCGATCTTATCAAACTAAGAAGAGTTGGTGGACAACCCAACTTTTGTAGGGTGGCAAACAGACCATCTCTACTGACCATATCAAAAGCTTTCGTGAGGTCCACAAATGCGATATGGAGAAGTCTACTTTGTTCTCTGCATTTTTCCTGGATTTGACGCACTGAAAATATCATGTCCGTGGTTGAGCGCCCGCTGCGGAAGCCGCATTGCGATTCTGGATAAACGCGGTTTGCAATCTGCTGGAGCCTTGGAAGGATCACTTTGGCAAAGAATTTGTCAATGACATTGAGTAAGGATATACCACGGTAGTTATTGCAATCTCCTTTGTCTCCTTTCTTGAATAAAGTGACAATTTTAGCATCTTTCATAGCTGTTGGAAATTTTCTGTTGCGCCAACTGGTGCAAAGGAGGTCGTACAAGTGCGGGAGCAGGAACTTATCGCACTTGAGCAGGTCTGCTGGAATCTCGTCAGTACCTGGGGCCTTCCCTACATTTGTGTGTTGGAGAGCTACTTCGAATTATGACATAGTTGGAATGTTGTCCAGTTCGACTAGGGTGTCGAAGTTCGGAGTGGAATTTAAAGCTGTGACTGTGATGTTGCGCGGTTCGCCATATAGTACAGAGTAGTGCTCCACCCAGCGTTCAAGCTGCTTCATAGGATCAGTGATGAGCTCCCCTGTAGTAGATTTTAAAGGGCAAACTTTCTTTGCGCTCGGTCCAGTTGCCTTGCGGAGTCTACGGTACATCACACATAGTTTACCGCAGTCAGCAGCAGTCTGGACTCCGTTGCACAGGTTGTTCCAGTAGTTGTTTGCACAGTGCCGAGAAGCTTTCTGGAATTGACTGCGAACCTCTTTCAGCTTGGACAGGATGCTCACATAGTTCTTGTGAGCATCGTTTTTGGACAGTAGTAGAGGTTCTAAGATTTCTGCATTCTCAGCCATCCAGTCTTCGCAAGGCAGTTGCTTGGTTCCAAAGGATGTGACTGCAGCGTCATGCATCGCAGTTTGTAGGATTTCCCAGGATTTATCCAGGTTCACTGCTTCCCCTGGTGCAGAATCTCTCAGCTTATTTTCGAGTGCAGTGCGAAACGCACTGATGCTGTCGTTGTTCTTCATTGCAGCCGTGTTGAGACTACGGCATGGTCTTGGCTTACGTGGTGCAGGTTTCTTGTTCAGGAGATCGAGTTGTGTAAGCACGAGTGAGTGGTCGGTATCACCATCGGCGGAGTGGTAGGTTCTTGATCGTTTGACAGAACC
>NC_136497.1:132537839-132540339 GCF_053919585.1 Euprymna scolopes
CAATCGAAAGAAGGGGGAGTACTTTCGAAAATATCGGAGAAAAAATGACCTCTCCTTGTAGAAAAGTGCCCGGTTGAGAGTGAAGGAATTAATGTTTTTTTTTCATTGAGTTTAGGGAACAAATAAAAGTCACAGGGAGCAAGGCCTGAACTATAGGGAGGGTGAGGAAGTGTTTTGTTGCCCATCTAGGTCAAATAGTTTGTGACAAGGATGGAGTTGTGGACTGGTGTATTCGCGCAAATCTTCTGCATCTTCAGTTCCTCTGAATAACTGAGATCAAACTGTGCACATATTGTCTCTATAGACACAGGATGGTCCTTATCCACGAAATTCTTTATTTGGCCAATTAACTGTGGTGTTCTGAGTTCTGTAAGCCACCCACGCCTCTCAGCATCCCTCATAGACTTCCTGCCTTCCTTGAATCTTTTATGACACTCACAAACAGACGCTCGATTCATGCAAGATGGTGCAAAATCAGTCTGAAGAATTCTATACGTTTTTGTGGCATTTTTTCAAGTTTAAAACAGAATTTTATCGTATCCTTCTTCTAGAGTATACTTACGTCCATAATGCACTTTTGAAATTCCCCAGCTGTGACAATCAGGCATTAGTAGGGTGTATTCCAATTCCTGCTGTAGCTGTTCATTTGAACCTGAAATCATAAAAATTAGCAAGTCAAATCATAAGAGTCTGTAATAAATTTAAATATATGAACAAAAATGACTGGAAATTAATGAAGGCACCTCGTATATATATATATATATATATATATATATATATATATATATATATATATATATATATATATATATATATATATTGTGTATATTTAGGTAGCATTTTCTCATTTAGACAAATATTATTGAATAGCACGGAATTATTCTGTTTTACAACTTTCCTTTTTTATCTTCTCCAATCTCCGAATAGTCCTTTTTGTGTTCTTCTCGAAATTGTATATGTTGTATCCATAATCGCGAGCGCTTTCGACAGAAGTACTTCTATCATCCTCAGGCATATTGTAGAAATAAATGTAGGGATTGTTTTTTAATTTACTTATATATATACTTTTTTTCCTAGTCACGTGGTAGTTTGGATCCAACATATACAATTTCGAGAAAAAACACAAAAAGGACTATTCGGAGATTGGAGAAGATAAAAAAGAAAATTGTAAAACAGAATAATTCCGTGCTATTCAATAATATTTGTCTATATATATATATATATATATATATATATATATATATATATATATATATATAGATAGATAGATAGATAGATAGATAGATGTTTTTATTTGTTTTTGTTAGCGATACTTTCTTGAATGAATTCAAGTATTTATGCGAAAGTGCATTTTTACCTAAATGCTCGTTGGGAATAATTTTCCCATTGACCAATCTGGTACCCCCTTTTAATGGGAAGCGACATATATATATTTTTAAAATATAATTATCCACTGACACGTGTTTCGTTGTCCACGACTCATCAGAGTGGCTGAATCTTTCGAATCTCGCTAGATTCAGCCACTCTGATGAGTCGTGGACGACGAAACACGTGTCAGTGGATGATTATATTTTAAATATATATATATATATATACATACATATATATATATATATATATATATATATATATATATATATATATATATATATATATATATATATATATATATATATACTAGCAGTTCCGTCTGACTTTGCTCGGGCCATATATACTGTTCATAACTTGTCCTACGTGTGAATACACTTCATGTAAGATTTCAAGTGTTTAGACCAAAATTTGTCTGAGTAATTTCGTAGAGACCGCAAGTGTAAATTTTTATACGTTTGAGCCCAATTATGATCCGTTAAAATTTATTATGTTGGTCTAAAATAAAAATGCAAAGTTTTACCCATGTCCAAGTTACCTGCATCTAAAATTTCAAGTCTTTAGACCCAAAATTGGTGGAGGTATTTGGTAGGATCTACACAAGTTAACTAGTTCAACTTTGACCATTTGGCAACCAAATTTTCGCCCCAAAACTGATTAAAATTCTTGCTGCATGTCTGAATACCTGTTATGTCTAAATTTCAAATGTTTAGACCCAATATCTATCTATCTCTCTCTCTCTCTCTCTCTCCTTCTCTCTCTCTCTCTCTCTCTCTCTCTCTATATATATATATATATATATGAATGATAATTTATGCATATGTATGCTTATTTTATTTGTTTATTTTCTATTGTTATTGTTAATTTTAAAATTATTTTGTATTGCTATCCTAGAGTAAAGTTTATCCTGTGAACACAGTTGTTCACTATTTCTCTCCTACAGTTCAATAGATGTTGGTATTCTTTAAAATATAGTATAACAAATTTTTAATGAAAGCATAATCTACATGGATCGTCCGTTCACTTCTCTTACTATTTTCTATTCGACTATCGGTGAACGTCCGCTTTCTTTGAGCTCCCAGTATTTGTTTGCTGGAGTTGTTTTCATTCTGTTTTTTTTTTTTGTATGTAC
>NC_136497.1:132545339-132562839 GCF_053919585.1 Euprymna scolopes
AAAGAAATTGTGAATTGAATTATTAATCGATTAATCGATGTAATTAAATATCGATAATTAATGAGCATAATCTCATGTAGTCACGTGACTGAAGACGTCATTCATTTTTAATTACCCGAAAAGAATTGTTGCTTTTAATCCGAATAATAATAATAATAATAATAATAATAATAATAGTTACTACTACTACTACTACTAATAATAATAATAATAATAATAATAATAATAATAATAATAAAAATAACCATCACAATAATAATTATAACAACAACAGTGATGATACTAATAATAACAATAATAATTACAATAACAATAACAATAACAGTAATAATAATGACAACAATAACAATATAAGCAATAATATTAATAGCAATAGTAATAACAATAATAATTACAATAATATTATTAATTACAATAACAATAATAGCAATAATAATAAAAAAATCATAATTATAACATTAATAAATTGATGTTATATTGATTTTCTAGAATAGGAGGAGGACTATGGCATAATCACGCTTGATAGACTAACAGTAGTCTGCAATCATGGTGACGTCCCAACAGCCCCCCCCCTTGCTCGTCGCTCACATCACCTAGATCTTCCGGAAAACGGGCAAGATAGTTGTGCAAGAAATCTATCTTGATGCTCATATTTGCATTCAGTTGATGGAGCCTTGTGGGTAATGTTTCAACAAGTTCTCTGTAGATGTGCGTCTTTATTCCCCCCCCCCCCCCAAAGAATTTTGCTATCATTCGTGAACGCCGTTCAGGCACTCAATTCTGAAGGATTTATAAAATTACAACAAAATTGCGTCATGGGCTGCTCCACCAAAGGAGAAGGCAGACCATTGAGAGAACCAAGAATTGGTTCAATGCGCACAGTCCAATCTCTTTTGTTTTTTATTCAGTGCTCTGTTCTTACTCTGCTATCCTACAAACACAAGAAGCAAGGAATTTTTATGTAGCCATCTTGTAGTCCGAGAAGAAACTCAACCATCTTCAAATCGACACATATGATCCATTGGTGCTGTATGTATGAAATCCTTTTCAGCACAAATTTGATTTCGTCATATTTTTCCTTGGGGGCCATTGAATGCCTTATATAAGCTGATACATATAAGTTGCCATTGTGAAGAAGAATGCATATTTAACTTCTAATGGAACTATCTATCTATAAAAATGGCGCCAATCTTGAGAATCATACTGTTCGATACCAAACTGTACTGAGACTAAAGCTTTCAGGACTGCCAGCAACCATTGTAAGAAAGTAATAAAGAATGCAAGAGCGTTGTATGCTCAGTCCATCAAGTCCAAAGTAGCTGAGCAGCGGCTTGGTTCCCACAAGTTTTGGCAAATAGCAAACAGAATCCTAAACAGGAGCGTGTGCTCTATCCCAACTATCATCAATGGACCTGAGGTAATCTCGTCAGCATCAGACAAAGCCAAACTATTTGCCAAGAACTTTGCAGCTAATTCTACCCTATGCGACCAAGGCCGTCAACGTCGTATTTTTTTCTGTATCAGAAAACACGTTATGCGACATATTTGTGCGTGATGTTACCAAGCTAATCACGAACCCTGATTCCAGTAAAGCAACTGGCCCTGACGGCATTCCAATTATAGTGCTGAAAAAGCTTCAGCCAGAACTAGAGTCCATACTTACAAAGCTGTTTAAGTGTTATCTTAAAGAAAACTGCTTCCCACCACCCTGGCAGACCAATAAGTCTCCTGTGCGTCATGAGTAAGTTACAGGAATATGTGGTAAATAGAGAAGTAGTCAACCAACTCAGCAATAACAACCTTCTTAGTGACATGCAATATGGTTTCCGTTCTGCTAGATCTGCAACAGATGTGCTAACGGTTATATCTCATAGGATTAGAGAATCTCTCGATGAAGGAAACCTTTCAAGGGCAATTGCTCTTGATATATCAAAGGCCTTTGATAGGAAATCGCATAAAGGTTTATTTTATTTTTTTTACACAGTGATCACCACTTATCAAGGCCCGGAAGTCACTCAGGGATAAGGGTTATTGCAAGTACATTACGTTAGTGTGGAGATTTGATGAAGTGTTTACTTAAGGTGGCGGTTCATTAGGAATTTGTTAACATTGGACTTGAAGACATCCAAGTTGTAGTCCGGAGGGAAGCAGGCAGACGGAACAGAGTTCCACAGGCGTGCAGTTCTAAGAAAGAAGCTTTGTTCATGGAATCCGCGTTTTGATTTAGGCACAGATATAGAGTGGGGGAAATTTTTCACAGTGGATTCAGCTAGACGGGTTTTTTTTTCGTGAAAGATTGGCGAGGGGGGACCAGAGATTGGAGTTCAGACGAGCACCTGCCATGGAAATAACGATAAAACAAGGATAGGCTCGCAACGTCTCTTCTGTGGGAGAGAGGTGACAGGGTAGAGAAAAGGGCACCCCCCACTAAGCCACGAAGTCTATTTTGTACTCTGTCAAGGCAGGATAGGCTGTTTTTAGCAGCTCCTGCCAAGATATGGCAACAGTATTCCATCCTTGGACGTACTTGGCTTTTATATAGATAGAGAATTGCATCAGTAGTGAGATATCTTCTGGAGCGGTAGAAGGATCTCACCATCTTTCCAGCGACCTTGGCAACAGACTTGATGTACGTGTTCCATTTCAGATCAGGAGTAAAGGTCAAACCCAGAAGCTTGTCAAAACACGGGGCCTCACCCAGACGAGAGCCATCCATCACAATTGATGCCAGCTGGGGATCAGAGCGTTGATGATGTAAGGATAGGAGTTTGGTTTTGGATGCATTAAAGGTAACCAGCCACATCTTCCCCCACTGAACCACGCGCTCGAGATCAGAGGAGAGAGAATCAGAGAGAACTTTGTCATTTACAGCCTCTGATGTGTTGCCGTAGATGGTCGTGTCATCAGCATAGATGTAAACGAATGATTTAAGTATGTGTTTAGGGAGGTCATTGATGTAGATCAGGAAGAGAGTTGGGCCCAGGATTGACCCCTGAGGGACTCCAGCATTTATATTGCAGGCCTCCGATTTTTGTCCATCTACCACTACTCTTATGAGCCTATCGGAGAGAAATGATTTAATGATTGATTCACAATATCTACAGCTACAGTATAACTGGAAATGTCTTCTCAATTATCAAATCATTTCTGTCTGATAGGATCATAAGAGTAGTGGTTGATCGGCAGAAAATGGAAGCTTTCAGTATTTATGCTGGAGTCCCTCACGGGTCCATCCTGGTCCCAACTCTTTTCCTGATCTCCATCACCGATCTCTTAAATCACATCCTAAGATCATTCGTTGACATTTGTGCTGACAACACCACCATCTATGGCAACACTTCAAAAGCCGTAAATGACTAAGTTCTCTTTGATTCTCTTTCCTCTGGTCTTGAGCACTTGGTACAATGGGGAAAGAGGTGGCTGATTAATTTTAATGCACCAAGCTTCTATCTTTACATCATTAACTTTCTGATCCCCATCTGGCATCAATTGAAATAAGCGGCTCTCGTCCTGGGGAGGCTTCATGTTTTGACAAGCTTCTGGGCTTGACTTTTACTCCTTATTTGAAATGGAACCCGTACATCAAATCTGTTGCCAAATTTGCTGAAAAAAAAATGATGGAATCCTTCTACTGCTCCATTAAATATATCACTGTTGATGCAATTCTCTATCTATATTAAAGTCAAGTACGTCCAAGGATGGAATACTGTTGCCACATCTGGGCAGGAGCTGTTAGAACTTAATCCTGCCTTGACAGAGTTCAAAATAGACTTCGTAGACTACTAGGGGAAGCGCTTTTCTCTCCTCTGTCACCTCTTTCCCACAGAAGAGACCGGTCGGCTAAAACGTAATATTTATATGAGGAAAAATCAGCTAGTTATTTCATTGTTTTTTTTTCTCTTTAGAATCCATACGGATTCTAAAGAGAAAAAAAAACAATTAAATAATAGACTTAATGAGTATTCTTTTATGAAATTTAATTCATCTTTAATATAAATTCAGGTTAGCATTTCCCCTATTTCTTTTACCGGTATAGCTCAAGGTTCATCTGTTATATCGATTGCTTTTTCTACTTCACGCAAATTCGATTCTCTTTATCACTATAAACACTTTCTCACACCTGACGTTATTCTCTATAGCTATATCTTTACTGTCAATGATCATTCAGGTCGTTCCCCCTGAGCAAGGCCCATCCATTACACTGCGGCTGGATTGATCTTTGCGATCCTCCTAAATGTGGACGAGTCGGGTGCACTTTTTCTAAGTGTGGGGTCTGCGGACGCGCTCACCTCGATAATTCAATCAAACTCAGACATCTTTCCCTACTCCTTCTTCTGGGAAGAAAACCGCCTTATTTTCCAGCTAGCTCTCGCCAGGAGGTCTGCAGCTCTCACCAATGTGTGTAAGGACTCCCTCTGTTTCTTTTTTTTTTTTTTTTTCGCAATCGCCCGTCTCTATACACGCGACAAAATTGGCCATTTCTCTTGACCTTCTTATCATCCACTTCAATTCCAATGTTCTGATGGTATCGAATCTGCATGTGCATATCACGAACGTTTGCCCTGAACAGACCGATCTCTTAAGCATAAGAAATCCACCTAGCTGTCGCCTACAGCTGCTGAAAGTGTTTTCTTTCGATATAGATTAATTAATGAAAACGATGTATGGAGTACTGTTGTCATATTTGGGCTGATGAATCTCTATCTTATTTGAACGTTCTTGATAAGGTGAAAAAACGTATCTGTAATTTGATTGGCTCATACGTATCTGTAATTTGACTGGCTCCTACCCTGTCTCCTTTGAAACCCTCTTTCTCTTTCTCTCTCTCTCTCTCTCTCTCTCTAACACATACACACACACACACCAACGCACACGCACACACACATGAAGATGTGATGTTGCTAATCTTTTTTTTTTTACAAAAAGAGTCACCATTTATAAAGGCCCAGGTGCAAATCGAGGATAACGGTTAATAAGTGTACAGTGGTCAATGGGACAATGTCGTAGTAATTGTTAGTAGTGTAAATTTGGTAAATTGAATTACTTAAGGGGAGCGGCTCATCCAGAATTTGTTTACTTTGGACTTGAAGACGACCATATTATAGTCAGCTGGAAAGCAGGCAAATGGAAGAGAGTTCCACAAGTTTGCAGTTCTAGGAAAGCTTTGTTCATGGAATCTACGCTTAGCTTTAGGCACGGATAAAGATTGGGGGAAATTATTGATAGCGTTTTCAGCTAGACGAGTGTTTCTCGTGATAGATTGGCGAGGGAGGACCCTAGATTGGAGCTCAGACGAGCACTATTCATGAAAATGACGATAAAGCAGAGACAGGTTTACAACGTCTCTTCTGTGAGAAAGAGGTTGCAAAGGAGAGAAAAGGACACCCCCCCACTAAGCTAGGAAGTCTATTTTGAACTCTGTCAAGGCAGGATAAAGTTTTTCTAGCAGCTCCTGTCCAGATGTGACAACAATAATCAATCCTTGGCTCTTATATAGGTAGAGAATTGCATCAGCAGTGAGATATCTACTGGATCGATAGAAGGACCCCACTATTTTCCCAGCGACCTTGGGTACGTGTTCTATTTCATATAAGGAGTAATGGTCAATCCCAGAAGCTTGTCAAAACATGGAGCCTCCCCAAAACGAGAGATATTCATTTCAATTGATGCCAGATGGGGATCAGAGCTTTTTTTTTTTTTTTGCAAATACTATCATAGTATTTGTTCTTCATAATTTTCTGATCTAATCGCTGCATTTTTTTTTTTTTTTTTTTTTTTTGCAGCTCGTTAGACTTATTCGTCTAGTGATTCCCATCAATACGTTTTTTCATACTTCATTGGATAAATGTCGATAATGCACCAACGCACAACTTACGTTTAAAATGTCCATTAAAAGGTTTTCGGGTATGTTATGAACGAATATCACATTCAAAAATTGGGGTCTACAAGTAATTTTAAAGATATCTAAATGTTCATAATCCAATGTTGTTGTTAGTAGTTTTCAATGGCGGCCATTTTCTGCGGCTTAAACCTTTTTTATTGTGTTGTTTTTCGATTTTTTTAAAGTCAATTATAGAACTTGTATAGTTTTTAACAGGCGCTTCTGCAGTTTTTAACAGGTGATTATACAGTTTTATTTACCGTTTTTCTCTAAGTAACGCGCCGATATTAACCAAGCAGAAGCTCCGTTTAATTATTTCACACAAATTTTGTTTACATTTGGGGGACGGTGGGGGAGGGGGCAGAGTTGTGGCGGCCTGTAAAAATATATAGAAGTTCTATAATTGAATACAGCAAAAAACAGAAAACAAAAATGAAAAACAACGTAATAAAAAAGGGTTAAGCAGCACAAAATGGCCACCATTGAAAACTACTAGAGACATTATTGGATTATGAAGATATCGATCTCTTCAAAACTACTTGCTGGCCCCAGTTTTGAATGTAATATTTGTTCATAACATACCCGAAAACTTATAAAAATGGACATTTTAAAGGTTTGCGTTGGGGTATTATCGATATTGAGCCTTCATTGTAATGAAACAGCGAAACAGTACTGTATATGGATAACTATATATATATATATATATATATATATATATATATATATATATATATATATATATATATATATGTGGGGGGGGGAAATGGGCCAAGAGTGAAAAAAGGAAGAAATAGATTTTTCAATATTTTTCCATGAATTTTTGTTAATTCTAACTTAAAATTTCTATTTGCAGATAATTATTATTATAGTATATAATAATAAATGGAAAAAATTAATCCTAAATATGGTATGACCGCATCTTGGCGAGGCTATAAAAAACCGAATTGCAGGATTAAGGTAGTCCAAAATGACTTAGAAGCAGATTTTTGATATTTTAAGAAAAGAAAATGTGAAAATATCTCTTTCTGTAATGAAGCGAATTGGTCAAAGGTTCGAAGTGAAATGCTTGGTAAAAGGGAAATCTGGATCTGGTCGTCCTAGAACTGCAGCAGTATGACACTTCCTTCCCGTTTATTGTCCCCCCGCTTCCTATAGTTTGGTATTTCCAAAACTAAGCCATCTCATGTCTTTACGATAAATATATTTCGTTTTTGTTAACTCCTTATATCAAGTATATACGATATAATCACGTGGACACTCCGGTTCTTGTTAGATCACTGAAGTTAAGTTGCTTTGAGCTTGGTCAGTATCAGCCTAACGTTCACAGGAAATATGAGTTGGAACAATTATATTGAAGGCATTGCCAGGGCCGCTGCAAGAAAGGTGGGCTCTCTCTACCGTGCTAGACAACTACTAACACCCGAAAGTATCCTGTATCTCTATAAGGCCACCATTCGCCCATGTATTAAGTACTGCTGTCACATTTGGGCTGGTGCATCTGCTACTAGTCTCTCGCTCCTTGACAAGGTTCAAAAGAGAGTCGCAAACCTGATAGGCTCTGAACTGGCATCTAAGCTTCAGCCTCTGTCCCATCGACGAAATGTTGCATCCTTCTGCCTCTTCTACAAGTATTTTAGTGGTGAATGCTCTGACGAACTGCAATCACTTGTGCCCCCACGACGTGAGCACCCTCGACAAACCCGACAGGCTGCTAAATCCCACCCCCACGCTGTAGAGATCCCTAGATGTAAAAGATCTTTCTAGTCCAATAGTTTCTTCCCCAGAACCGCTAGACTTTGGAATTCCATTCCAGGTCCCTGCTTCCCCAACAGTACTGACGTGCAGAAGTTCAAGTGTAACGTGAACCGACATCTTGCTGCCCAAATCCCTACATAGTACCCCAGTAGTTGTTGCCCCTGATAGTAGCCCCCTATACCAAAGTAGCAATTTGCCTTGTTTGGGGTGGAAATGTAATAAAAAAAAGAAGATAGGTGACCAATTTGGGAATACCAGGCGCTGTATGTCGACACCTTCCTGCAAAAGTTGCAAAAACCTAATATCATAATCTCCTCTAACGGAGGATATGCACGTGACTGGTGGTCGCTTGTGAATTTTCTACTCCCATGAAACTTTCTCTTTCAAAGGAAATCGATTAAACCCGCATAGGGTTAGTGCCGTTTACATCCATTTTGCATCAAGTGGCTTCAAGCATTTTCTGGTGCTTTTCTATCAAAAATTGTAATAAATCTAACAATGTGCTTGGTGCCTACGAAGAAATTGAAGTGATTGAATCTACTAGTGTATATTTGGAGCAATGCACATTGGAATCAGAGAATTATCAGTGTAAAATTCACTTGAGACACGGAAAATGCTTAGGGAAATCTAACAGGAATTCTTTTGTCTACGAAACAAGAAAGACTCTGAAGACGGAAATGACAGTTGCAGAGGTCAACTGAGGTCAGGTATGACATGAATGTCAACAAAATCTGATAATAGTACTAACCTTCTGGGAATGACAAGCGGAATTCAAACCGAGGCCAGAGAGAGGTGGTACCCAATCAGAATGTGTGTTGGCCATGACGTAAGGATTAATCACAAATGTATTCAGGTAAACATACTAATTTGTACAAAATCATAAGGTTTCCAGAATGATGCCAATACAGATCTCTTCTAGTATGAGACGGTTTTTGGGGAAGTCATTACTTATCAAGGCCAGGGGTCCCTCTAGGGTAAAGGTTAAGTCTTGAGTAGATGGTGAGACAACATGATCAGTTATGGTGGAACATATGGTAGGGCATGCATTATTTTAGAGGACGGTTCAATGGGAATTTATTCACATTAGATTTGAAAACCACCATGTTATAGTCAATTGGGAATCAGACACACGGTAATGCGTTCCACAGGCGGACGGTTCTGGGAAAGAAATTCTGCTCATAGAATTTTCGTCTAATTTTAGACACTGATAGAGTGTGGGGGTAGTTGTTGGTGGTTGCTGTAGCTAGGCGAGTATTTGTTGCGGGCGTTTTAAAGGGAGAGATCATCGATTGGAGCTCATGTCCTTACGTTTTTTTTTTTCACGATTTTGAACACCAGTAAATCCATCATAACTTTTGTTTTACTGAACAAAAACTGAAAAATTTTTTTCACAATATAGCTGAAAAGGTGATCTATAAACTGTAACAATTGTTTGACATTTGGTCGAAAAAAATGAGTGAGTGGTTAAGCTTTAAAGCAGTTCTAAATGACTAAAACTGCCACTTAACCATATATTCAAACACTACCATGTTTGAATGCTAGCAATGAATTACGATGCCAAGTCTGATATATTTTAATAGAGTACGGCTGTCGTATGTCATAATAAACCCCTGCAAGAATTGACGGAAAACATCAAGAACGAAATAAGGGAGTTAACTCGCAATCCAGAGATTCTGCAATCTGTCATGAATAATGTTTTGGAAAGAGCACAAATATGCAAAGCTGAAAATGGTCAACATTTAAAATACGTTGTTTTTCATAAATAAAAATGCTTGAATTTTGCAATTTTTTTAAAATCAAAACCCAATGTCTTAGACAGATTTTTATTAAATTTACATAAAAATATCATTAAAAAATATAGAATCTTTTCAAGTTCAAAACTCTTTAGTGACTTTTTGGACATCCTCGTTTGGGCGGCCGGGTTTCAATTTTGGCTTGAGGTAGTTATCTGTCTAGCCGCACTGATGAGATGTGATACAGCGAAACAGTACTGTATGTTGACGTATATATATATATATATATATATATATATATATATATATATATATATATATGTATAAGAAAAACAGATTTAGGGAAACAAGTTTATTATCCTACAGTTTATATAATAGAAAACTAATGATATTTAAAGTTAATATTAGACTGGGATATTGTTCAGAAGAGATGCAGAAAATCATATTTTGAGTGATTCTTAAGTCTGATGAGGAATATATGAATTATTATAGGATAACTGCATGACAGATTACAGGTCCGTTGCGTGACGATTTCCGAATAAATGACCTTTTCAGAATGCAAAACTTCGCTGACATTGACACGGTCATCTTAGGACACGCACACCGACAATGAAGCCTGAACGTAAACACGACATTGCCAGCTTAACTTGAATCAATCAATATCTTTTTTTACTAATTTTCTTACTACATGCTGATGCTTTGAAAATAATTCCCTGTTATTATTAAGCGCTCGTAATTTATTACTGAAATGTAAGTCGCAATTAGTATCATTGCATACAGATAACACGATCAAGGTGCGAATGAAAAACAATATTAAGGCAGTACGTATTTACAGCCTCAAGTCATACATTACGAATGGAGATTTGGTGCCTGTCTGTCTAAAGCCGGAACTATACTATTACTTCTATTACCAAAAAAACTGGTATCTGTCTGAAACCGAAACGATACTATTACTTCAATTATGAATAAAAACTGGTATCTGTCTGAAGCCGAAACTATACTATTACTTTAATTATGAATAAAAACTGGTATCTGTCTGAAGCCGAAACTATACTATTACTTCAATTATGAATAAAAACTGGTATCTGTCTGAAGCCGAAACTATACTATTACTTCAATTATGAATAAAAACTGGTATTTGTCTGAAGCCGTAACTATACTATTATTTCAATTATAAATAAAAACTGGTATCTGTCTGAAGCCGTAACTATACTATTACTTCAATTATGAATAAAAACTGGTATCGGTCTGAAGCCGTAATTATACTATTACTTCATTTAGAAATAAAAACTGGTATCTGTCTGATACCGAAAATATACTATTACTTCAATTATGAATAAAAACTGGTATGTGTCTGAAGCCGAAACTATACTATTACTTCATTTAGAAATAAAAACTGGTATCTGGCTGAAGCCGAAACTATACTATTACTTCAATTATGAATAAAAACTGGTATCTGTCTGAAGCCGTAACTATACTATTACTTCAATTATGAATAAAAACTGGTATCTGTCTGAAGCCGTAACTATACTATTACTTCAATTATGAATAAAAACTGGTATCTGTCTGAAGCCGTAACTATACTATTACTTCAATTATGAATAAAAACTGGTATCGGTCTGAAGCCGTAATTATACTATTACTTCATTTAGAAATAAAAACTGGTATCTGTCTGAAGCCGAAACTATACTATTACTTCAATTATGAAGAAAAACTGGTATCTGTCTGAAGCCGAAATTATACTATTACTTCATTTAGAAATAAAAATTGGTATCTGTCTGAAGCCGTAACTATACTATTACTTCAATTATGAATAAAAACTGGTATCTGTCTGAAACCGAAACTATACTATTACTTCAATTATGAATAAAAACTGGTATCTGTCTGAAGCCGAAACTATACTATTACTTCAATTATGAATAAAAACTGGTATCCGTCTGAAGCCGAAACTATACTATTACTTTAATTATGAATAAAAACTGGTATTTGTCTGAAGCCGAAACTATACTATTATTTCAAGTACGAATAAAAACTAGTATTTATCTGAAGCCGAAACTATACTATTATTTAAATTATGAATAAAAACAGGTATCTGTCTGAAGCCGAAACTGTACTATTACTTCAATTATTAATAAAAACTGGTATTTGTCTTAAGCCAAAACTATACTATTACTTCAATTATGAATGAAAACTGGTATCTGTCTGAAACCGAAACTATACTATTTCTTCAATTATGAATTAAAACTGGTATCTGTCTGAAACCGAAACTATACTATTACTTCAATTATGAATAAAAACTGGTATCTGTCTGAAGCCGAAACTATACTATTACTTAAATTATGAATAGAAACTGGTATCTCTCTGAAGCCGAAACTATACTATTACTTCAATTATGAATAAAAACTGGTATTTATTTGAAGCCGAAACTATACTATTATTTCAATTATGAATAAAAACTGGTATGTGTCTGAAGCCGAAACTATACTATTACTTTAATTATGAATAAAAACTGGTATTTGTCTGAAGCCGAAACTATACTATTACTTCAATTATGAATAAAAACTGGTATCTGTCTGAAGCCGAAACTATACTATTACTTCAATTATGAATAAAAACTGGTATCTGTCTGAAGCCGAAACTATACTATTATTCATTTAGAAATAAAAACTGGTATGTGTCTGAAGCCGAAACTATGCTATAACTTCAATTATGAATAAATACTGGTATCTGTCTGAAGCCGAAACTATACTATTACTTCATTTAGAAATAAAAACTGGTATGTGTCTGAAGCCGAAACGATACTATTACTTCAATTATGAATAAAAACTGGTATCTGTCTTAAACCGAAACTATACTATTACTTCAATTATGAAGAAAAACTGGTATCTGTCTTAAACCGAAACGATACTATTACTTCAATTATGAATAAAAACTGGTATCTGTCTGAAGTCGTAATTATACTATTACTTCAATTATTAATAAAAACTGGTATCTGTCTGAAGCCGAAACTATACTATTACTCTAATTATGAATAAAAACTGGTATTTGTCTGAAGCCGAAATGATACTATTACTTCAATTATGAATAAAAACTGGTATCTGTCTGAAGTCGTAACTATACTATTACTTCAATTATGAATAAAAACTGGTATCTGTCTGAAACCGAAACTATACTATTACTTCACTTACTAATGAAGATGTTATGTCTGTCCCTCTGGAGCAAAAATACTATTCCTGCAAGTTTGCTTATATTGGAAATGCTTGCTTCCTAGCTAGCCAATCAAACCATCTAATATAGTTAGTCTTATTTTCAATTATATTCGAACTATAATACAGTGACATTAGCAAAGTAAAAGTCGCCTATGAAAACGAACCTCCTAAATTAAAACCTTGAATAATTATCTAAACTCAAATGTAAATTTATATTAAGCCGACTTTGTAAATTGATAAAAAAAACTTCCACACATTAATATGGGATGGGAGATTATCATCAAAAGTGCCCTGAATTGATAATTTAGCACCGGACTTTACTACTTAGATATTAATAAGTCACTTGTACCCATTCCCCACTTTTTTTTCTTTTTCTTTTCTTTTTAAATGGAGAGTAGATAATACAGTGGATGTGTTATCGGCAGCCTCAGTAACTCTCGCTTCTCCTTTTTTGTCCCTTAGTCCTTATTCAAATGAGTGATTTTTCTGACAAAGGCTGAAGAAAAAGCTGCTTTAAAGGTTGGTAGTACTTGGTGAACAGTAGTCTAAGATGTCGGAAATTTTCTATCTCTATGTCTATCCTTGTGGCCATGTCACTAGTAAGGGTGCTGGAGGTAAACGTTTTGTCTGGGCTGACGTTATCCGCTAGATAGTCAGGGACCCGAACCTTGGATTAACCACTAAGGAGGCTGTCCTATCAGCAGGCGCAAAGTACTGGGACTGCTGTATTGCCATTTGGTGAATGGATTCTGGACCATGCAGTAGTCTCTGGTGGGGCCTCTCGATACCATACTAGTGGGTAATTGTTACGGCTTTACCTTTTCATGTGCTACAAAAAAATTTCCTGTCTTTTTCTCTCTTACTTTCCCTCTCTGTACTGTTCTAACCAAGTATGCCAACCTGTTCCACAAATCCCAAAACCTCAACATAAAACATCTCCAGAAAAAAAAAACTCGAATAAACCTAGAACCCCATCTTCCAACGTAGACCCCTACTACCATGTCTCCTTCTCCAACATCAGGGGTCTACGTTCCAACCTTCCAGAGGTTGAAACCCAATTACAGGAGACGAAACCGGACATATTCTTTTTAAGTGAAACTGGAATAGGGCCAACCACTTCCCTAGATGAGTTCATAATTAACGGATACTCTAACTTAACATCTAAATCTGACCCCCAAGATCACCATGGGCATGGAATATGTGTCTACATTAAAGATGGCTTCTCGTGTGGCAGGGATATCTCTAGAGAAGATCCTAATTTACCCTATATGTGCTTCCGGGCTGCACTTGCTTACACCTATTGTGTCCTGATGCAAATACGTGTCGGCGACATGCGTTTGAAAACAAACGAAATAAATAACTTTTTTCTTTCATGCAAAAAAAATGGTGCCAAAGTTATTTTTTCTATGCGAGTCTCCAAATTCAACATTTTGATACATTTTAAAAGTATTAACAACGTCATATTCTAACGAGAAAGATATCGGGGAAACCAATGCCAACATTCGTATCATCTTATTCAAAGAAAAAGAATAAATGGGCATCTCTCCTGAATCGGAACTGCCTAATTCCAATGACAAGGAGAAGAATGGATATAAATGGTTGCTGCGCACGTAATTGTGAAGCAAGGGTTGCGTAACCTGCAACCTCACTTTTAAATCGGCACTGCTTGAATCCAGTAATAAGGAACAGTCTGGGACGCCTGGTGTTGCATATTAGCATTTTTGGAGCATTGCCGAATTATCTGAGCAAGAAGAAGAAGAAGAAGAAGATTATTATTATTATTATTATTATTATTATTATTATTATTGATATCATCATCATCATCATCATCATTATCATCATCATTATTATTATTATTATTATCGTGTAGATTGAATTAGATATACTTTAAAGAGAAAAATGCAATTCAATGACAAATATAGTTAAATGACGTTTTAGGAATTTAACTTGACTAGATTTTATAAACAATTTACAAGAACGAATTTTAAATAAATAAAAACAAATATGTTTTATGAAAAAAAGGAATTTTCGTTAATAATAATAATAATAATACCTAGATACGTGATACAGATGTCGGCTGATAGGATTTTTTGTGGACGTGCAGATGACGTCAACACAAAGAAATAGTTCAATATATACACGGACGGTGGTTGGGAGGTGAAAGTGAGTCGAAGAAGTCAGACGAGAAACTGAGGAGAAGACACCGTTAAAATCGGTGAAGCCAAGATCTGAAATGTGAAGTCGAAACGTTGTAATCTCCGAAATGTTGACAAGATGTGTGAATAAATGTTGTATGACAATATAACTTTGTGTGGCGCCATCTTTCGAAGAAACAGGGTTGTGGATTCGTCCTGGTTGTTACTGCCATGTTAAATGTTTATCGAACTCTTAAATGTTTACAGACTTTGTCCATTATATAGACTGTTGTTATTATATACACTCCTCCTCCTCTTCTTCTTCGTCTTCTTCTTCTTTTTCTTCGTCTTCGCCAAAGAACATTTGCCTAACTCTCCACCAATGAAATATTGTCTCTTCTCATCGTTTGGACCCCCTCAGATACAAATATTTGTTATTCCACGAACAAAGCTTCTTTCCCAGAAGTGCACGCCTGTGGAACTCTCTTCCGTTTGCCTGTTTCCCACCTGACTACAACTTGGATGTCTTCAAGTCCAACATAAACAAATTCCTGATGAACCGCCCCCTTAAGTAAGACACTTTATCAAATCTCCAATACTAACGATTACTACGATATTATCCCATTGATTATTGTACACGCAATAACCCTTATCCCCGAGTGGCTTCCGGGACTTGATAAGTGGTGACTACCATGTAAAACAAACAAAAGAAAACCCCCTCAAAATAGCATGTCGATATTTCCACGATACCGTTAGAATCCAGCTCAGGCAAAACATTGTTCATTAGTAATTTGATACCCTGCTATCTAATACTGGCATCAATGCCGAGATGAGCGAAGAACGCACAGTGCACCTGGTATTACCAAATTGGTCACCCATTTAGTAATGGCCATAGTCAACGTTGCTTAACTACGATGATTTAACAGTACTGGTGTATAAACGTGATTATCGATGAAAACATGGTTGCGTTTAATCCTTTGCATGTCTTGCGTTTATATTTCCGAATTAGAAATATAAACGATCTTTTAAAAGTGCAAGGCCTCGATGACACTGGCGTCAAAAGTTTATGGAAACACGCAGTTTCAACCGACCGTTGATTGTAAACACGTTATCGACTAAGTCTACAGCGATCGGTCATTGATTGGGTATCGATTACCAATTTCTGGCCGGGACGTCATCACCTTATTACGTGCTTAGTTTGGGAGATTAACTGAAGCAATATTATTATGTAGTTTGAGAGCTGGGTGTCACTGGGCGCTGGGGGGGGGGCGGTCAGTCACCCGTGCAGGCGATCAGCTGATTAGCCGAGCAGGCCTGTGCGTGCGGAAGGGATGTTTGTTCTTTCGCTAAAGGCGGGGATTAGTCACAATAAGGTGAGTCTTATCGCAGTGAAAATAATTATAATCGACGAAAAACAACGAAGAATAATAAATAATATTATACATCAAAACACAAAAACCACAATAAAAAAATATTACATATGAAGCCAGTAACAATATTAAAAAAAACAAAAACAAATCGAACAAGTGGAACATGTGAAACGCGTGAATGCACAGTGAAGGAGGCATAAAAAATGACCAAGTTGATCATTTGCCTCCCCCCCCCCATTAAACCCCAAAAGTCTTCAGGGGACGTCAAATCTACGTGAAAATGAACAAACGATGCAGTTTTAGGCCTTAACATATGTAAATTTGAGTTCTGCACCATGCAAAAAAAAAAAAAAAAAAATGATCAAGTCCATCATTTGCACCCTCCCCATTAAGCCCCAAAAATCCTCAGGAGACGTCAAATCCTGGTGGAAATGAAAAACCGATGCAGTTTTATGCCCTTAACATATTTAAATTTGAGTTCTGCACTATGCAAAAAAAGAAATAACTAAGTCTATCATTTTCCCCCTCCCCATTTAGCCCCAAAAGTTCCTAGGGGATGTCAAATTCTGGTGAAAATGAACAAACGATGCAGGTTTAGGCCTTAAAATATGTAAATTTGAATTCTCCACCATGCAAAAAAAGAAATGACTAAGTCCATCATTGCCCCTCCCCCATTTAGCCCCAAAAGTCTCTAAGGCCTTAACATATTTAAATTTGAGTTCAGCACCATGCAAAACTGCTAAATAGACATACACAGAAAATTTTGGACAAATATGGTAAAATAGTCGCCAAAAATGGAGTGTTTTTATTAGCCCTAAAAGAGCCCCTGGGGCACACCCAAGAGTTATCGTGAAGTATAGACAAACAAAATTATATAGAAATCAGTTAGTTACAACTTTTCAGAAAGTTTTATAAAAATCCAAGGCATCAAAACTGTCAATGTTAGCTATTTTGACCCGAAAGGCACCCCTAGGGGAGCAACCGAAGTTTTCCCGGAAAATCCGTTCTGTTACTTTTTTACGCATATCATGTTTATATTTCGTATTTGCAAACATGCATAATAATTTATAATTATGTTATTTTTATAAGTATGCGTACATAAATTAGAATTAATAAATTTAAATAATTATTAAATAAAACATTTTGATAGAATATGTATAAATTAATACGGAATGTTAGTACGAATAGTTGGGTCCAGTGACATTATTTTTGAAATTCAAAATGGCGTAATGGAAACTTATTAAAAGTATTTGCAGTTTTTTTTTTCTTCACTTTTTTGATTTTAATCATGTCAAATCACACTTTATTTCCTTTTGATGGATTGATTGCTACTACTTCTGATGAGTTAAGGGCAAAATAGATTCACTGATTGATATATTACTTAAGTAATTGATTTTGCGCTACGAAACAGATACTG
>NC_136497.1:132567839-132640339 GCF_053919585.1 Euprymna scolopes
ATATCTCACTGCTGATGCAATTCTCTACCTGTAATTCCTGTATAAGATCAAAGTACGTCCAAAGATGGAGTACTGTTGCTACATCTGGGCAGAACAGCTTATCCTGCCTAGACAGAGTTCAAAATCGACTTCATAATCTAGTGGGGGATGGCCTTTTCTCTTCTCTACAACCTCTTTCGCACTAAAAAGACGTTGCGAGCCTGTCTTTGCTTTATCGTTATTTTCATGGCAAGCGTTTGTTTGAGCTCAAATTCATGGTCTCACCCCCCACACGCACCGCTGCCTGACTTTCACAAAAAAGCACTCGTCTCTAAAACAATTTTCAATAACCCCCCCCCCACACCAACCCACACTCTTTATCTATGCCTAAACCTAAGCGTAGATTTCATAAACAAAGCTTGTTTCTTAGATCTGCAAGCCTGTGGCACTCTCTTCCGTTTCCCTGCTTTTCAACTAACTACAATATGGTCGTCTTCAAGTCCAATTTAAACAAATTATTGATGAGTCATCCTCTTAAGTAATCTAATTTATTAAATTTCTTAACTCATAAAACCCTTATCCTCGAGTAGTCTGCGGACTTTGACAAGTGGTGACTCCTTTGTTAAAAGAAAAAATGTCGCCCACACTGGGGATTGGTTACATTGCAACTGAATTTAATCAAATACTTTATCCACTGCGGCACAAATTAGCAATCCTTCTCTCAAAAATTAAGAAACCCGAGAACAGTAGACTGAATAATCCAAATAATTCAAATTAGCGAGAATTGTGGAAATTTCACAACGGAATCTTTTATAATCTATTGCTGCAGGGCATTCTGGGATATTATTGAAGTCGTTTTGTTAAAACTGTAAAATTATTTATCTAAGTAATCCGGTTAATGTAGTGTCAGAATATATCTGGTTATTACTGATTATTTCCAATATCGTTATAGGAGTCTGTGACATATTTTCATTGTATGGACGTCCGGCGCGAACGAAAACCCCACGATATCATTATACCATTTTCAGACAGAACTGATACTACCATTGGATCCCAGCCAGAAGACCAAGAAGGTATATTTTAGTTTCATGTACGACCGAAAAGCGACATTATCTTTTTTTTACATTACGTCTTCGGTGATCGGGAGATCCTATTTATTAAAAAGGATGATAGAAGGTGATGACAAACTACGAACATTAAATTATCGTATCTATTTGCTAATAATTTTTTAATCGTTAATTGTTATTAGCTTCTTTACTCCTTTTTAATAAATAGGATTTACCCAATCGAATAATTTATATTCTGGACACTGTGACACACATACGTACGTTAAAGGTACTACGGTATTAATATATAGATAGGCAGAAGGATGCCTGGCATCGTCCGGACGTAAAATACGCATAAATATTACATTTTAATTCATACATAATCTGAGACATGTACATGCGAGTATTATGTTTTCCCCCCCTAAACAGTTCACTTCTTGTAAGTAAAAAAAAAAAAATACTCGAGCTGAGATCGAAACCAAAACTTAAAAACTGTGATTCGCGTACGATAACCATTGGGCCAGCTAGACACGATGTTATAGAAGTGTTTTAAAACCTACTTGTTCTTAACATACGGAATTGGTCATTTGAACAATTCACGCATTCGCATTCGTGAAACAGTTGATAAACAGATAAAAATCGGCCCTGTCGGTGGGGCATTAGCATACGCCGACTTCCCCCCTGCAGAGGGTAAAAGTCCCTCAATGGGGGTCCTGGATATGACCTTAAACTATATCCAGTGGTGAGGCCCCAGCTTGTTGGCTTTGGGGAGTGTGGAGCCACCCTTTAATAACTATTGCTCCCAGGTCCACTCTGACTCGGAGTGGTAGTACCTGTTAGGGTCCCAACTATGGGTTAAATAGAAACCGACGTGAAAACAACAAATGTATTCATCTAAACTTCAACCCCTGTCATACCTCTGCCTTTTTTTACAAGTATTTTAATGGTGGATGATCTGACGAACTACAAGCCCTTGTGCCCCCTCTACGAAAATACCCCGACAAACCCGACAACACACAATTGATATCCCTAGATGTAAGAAAGCCTTTTACTCTAATAAGTTTGTTTTTTTTCCCCAGAACTGCAGGACTTTGGAATTCTCTTCCGGTTTCCTGCTTCCCCAACTTTACTGACATGCAGAAGTTCAAGTGTAATGTAAACAAACATCTTGCTGCTAAACTCCCTACATAGTATCCGTGCAACTTGGATCCCTGATAGTAGCCCCCTACATGAAAGTGGGAACGTGCCTTGTTTGGGGTGAAAGTGTAATAAAAAAAATATTTTTTTTAATTAAAAAAAATCCTCATCTCTAGAAAGTCCGACCCACCAACCATTGGGCTGCCTCGTTATCCACTAAAGTTGAACTACAGCAAATGACGAGGTTTTACACCCATAACTCATTCGATCGTATACACAACGGGGGACGTTGACGACAAACGCGATTTTCTACTTGACTCGCTCATGAGTATTAATAATTCCTTGCACTCTACAATCGGACATAATCTTTCAACTAAAATCGACCGGCGTGCTTAAGGAGCTTGAAGTCTTAATCCGCCTTAGCGACACTCCGGCGCACAGATAGCCCCGCTGTTCCAAAACTACTGCTCCGAAAAAGATTTAAAGCATTACGTTGCTATGGAGTCGTTTTAACGGGACAATGGACCAATGTTTACAGACGGGTGGAAACATCTAAGACGTCGTTCAAGTTTACCCTTTGCGTGCTTTGTGTCATTTTCGGTTGATACGAAGGACATGTGCAACCTTGGCATTTACTTTTTAGAGCTGGAGATGAAGCGAGAATAAGACAATAAGTACACGTTCCCGCTACTACGCTAACACGCGACTTGCTTTAGAGGTGGCAGATTTAAAGCTGGTTCAAGCAATTCTTATCCGCAAAACCATCGTGCGTATCAGTCACATCCACATCACAACTAAAATATTAGTGCCACGACTTTATGAAATAAAATTAAAATTCCATTTTATCTTTTCTATACGACATAATAACATTGATACACCGATTCTCGTTAGATCACGGAAGTTTTTTCCCTTTCTTTCTTTTTTTTTTTTTTTTTACAAAGGAATCACCACTTATGAAGGCCCAGAGACGACTCGAGGATAAGAGTTATTGAATGTAGAGTAGTCAATGGGACAATATCGTAGTAATCGTTAGTAGTGGTGTTAAGTGTTGAGACATTATGTTGAACAAAGATGGCGGCCAAGAATCAGTGCAGTCCCGATATTGAGTGTGAAGTAATTGCTAGTAACAAAGATGGCGGCGACGAATCAAATGCGGTTCGTGACGTAGACAACGGCGAACTGATTGAATCCAAAATTCGACATATTTTATAGCAATTTTGGAAGCTTTATATTGGTTGGTTATTATAAGTGGTGGTTATTTTTATTTATTTATTTTTTTTTTACATAGGCATCACCACATTATCAAGGCCAAGAGGCCACTCAAGGATAAGGGTTAAAGAGTGTACAGTATCGTCGAAATCATTGGTAGCATTTGGAATCTAATCATAAATAAACCTCTTTTCAGAAACCCAAAAAAGAGAAGCATGAATAGTGGAAACGATTGGTGCCCAACTCCCCATTAGGAGTCAAAAACATTTAACAAGTGGAAATTTGATAAATTGGATTACTAAAGGGGACGGCTCATCAAGAAATTGTAGTGCTTGTGCATTTTTGCCACCGCGCTATTTTTAAATAGTTTTTTTTTTATTATTATTTCAGGTTTAATTCAAGCTTCAGGATATCATTTTTTATTATTAAATTGTTAGGGGGAAGCACAGAATAGTTACTAAACAGCCTCCTCACCACATGTTAAGAATGGATTTCAAAATAATAACGCTATTGTTTCAGCACAGTGGCAAAAGTGCACAAGTACCACAATTTGATAATAAAATAAAAAACGCCGTGAAATTTAACTTTAGCTTAAATACTATTTACAAAAAAAATTAAATTAAATACCACCCACAGTTAAAATTCAGGTAGATAAATGTATATGAAAAACAAATAAATAAATAAATAAAAAAGAAAAAATATTGAATTATTATTATTATTATTATTATTATTATTATTATTATTATTATTATTATTATAAAAATAATAATAATAATAATAATATTTTTGATATGTATTTATTCATTTATCTACCTGAATTTTAAGTGTGGGTGTTAGTTAATTGCGAAGGCCCTTTCGGGTAATAACCCATCGTCAGTGGAGAAATATATATATATATATATATATATATATATATATATATGATTAGTTTTTTTGGAAAAAGACTTCCAGCAGAGTGCTCAATTAAAAGGAAAATCCAAATTTTAAGAGCGTACTTATATTTTGTGTACAGAAAGTTGTTAGTTGAGACAGGTCATTGGTACCGTCGGTTTCAAGCCCGATAATAAGGCCCGTTTAAGGTATCCTTATCGAGCTCTCTTCAGCCAATATTCGTCTCGACGAATATTGGCTGAAGAGAGCTCGATAAGGATACCTTAAACGGGCCTTATTATCGGGCTTGAAACCGACGGTACCAATGACCTGTCTCAACTAACAACTTTCTGTACACAAAATATATATATATATATATATATATATATATATATATATATAATAAATAATATAAATAAATAAATAAAATGTTGATTATTCATATATTTATTTATTTATCTTCACACAACGACTGTATATTCCTGCATTGCTTTAGCCTTCATAAAATGCCTTTTATTCTTTAACGATGCTTCAAGCAAACTACGTCCATACTTCTTGTAATATTTGTCTATATGAATAAAAATATATTTTGCTTCTACAATTGAGCACTCTAAATAACTTAGTTTTACTTCACGAGTTTTCCCTCTTGAATATCTTTAACTTGGAGATATATATATATATATATATATATATATAAGTGAAAGTGTCTGTCTGTCTGTCTGTCTGTCTGTCTGTGTACATTTCCCTACGCAATAACTCTACACTTTTTAGTCTACAAACTCGAATAAACCTAGAACCGCATCTTCCAACGTAGACCCCTACTACCATGTCTACTTCTCCAATATTAGGGGTCTACGTTCCAACCTTCCAGGTTACAGGAGACGACACCGGACATATACTTTCTAAGCGAAACTGGTATAGGGCCGACCACTTCTCTAGATGAGTTCATAATTAACGGATACTCTAACTTAACATCTAAATCTGACCCCCAAGATCGCCATGGGCATGGAATATATGCCTACATTAAAGATGGCTTCCCATGTGGCAGGGATATCTCTAGAGAATATCCAAATTTACCTTATATGTGTTTCCGGGTTGGACTTGCTTACACCACTGCATTTATATTTGCCCCCTATTGGCCCCACAACAGCGAAGTTACTATCTTTAAGAGCATATCTGAGAAAATAGACCACATCCTGTCTGCGCATCCCTCGTCTAATGTCCATATCTGTGGTGACTTCAACGTCCATAACGTGGAATGGCTGACCAACTCAAATAAGATGGACGATGAGGGGAGGGTCTGTCATGATTTTGTACTTGCTTATGACCTCACTCAGATTGTTCGCGAGCCCACCCGAGTGCCAGATACTACCGGTCAGTTTGCAAGCCTTCTAGACCTTTTTCTCTCAACATTCCCTGAGCTATGTTCATGCACTGTTCTTTCTCCTCTAGGATCCTCCGACCACTCCGTTGTATCAGTTAAGATAAAAATGAAATGTAATAAGTCTCCAGTATAATTTTTGCCCTCCACCGTACTGTATTCTGATACTCCATGGCTGAATGAGATAGCTTCCGTACATTTTTTTTACATAGGCGTCACCACTTATCAAGGCCGATAGGCCACTCAAGGATAATGGTTAAAGAGTGTAGAGTAGTCAAAAGGACAATATAGTAATCGATAGTAATGGAAGTTCGGTAAATTTGTTAACTTAAGTGAACGGCTCATCAGAAACTTGTTCATGTTGAATTTGAAGACAACCATATTATAGACAGCCGGAAAGCAGGAAAACGGAAGACAATTCCATAGGCGTGCAGTTCTAAGAAAGAAGCTTTGATCATGGAATCTATGTTTATGTTTAGGCACAGATAAAGAGTGGGGAAAATTATTGATAATGCTTTCAGCTAGTCTAGTGTTTCTTGTGAAAGTTTGGCGAGGGGGGATCATAGAGATTGAAGCTCAGTTGAACACTTTCCATGAAAATAACGATAAAGCAGAGACAAACTCGCAACATCTCTTCTGTGGGATAGAGGTTGCAGCGAAGAGAAAAAAACATCTCCTACCAGGCCACGAAGTCTATTTTGAACCCTATCAAGACAGGACAAGTTTTTTCTAGCAGCTCCTGCCCATATATGGCAACAGTATTACATCCTTGGACGTATCTGGCTCTTATATAGATAGAGAATTGCATCAGCAGTGAGATATCTAGTGGATCGATAGAAGGATCCGACCATTTTTCCAGCGGCCTTGGAAACAGATTTGATGTACGTATTCCATTTAAGATCAGGAGTAAAGGTCAAGCCCAGAAACCTGTCAAAACTTGAGGCCTCCACAAGACGAGAGCCATTCATTTTAATTGATGCCAGATGTGGATCAGAACGTTGATGATGTAAAGATAGAAGCTTGGTTTTAGATGCATTAAAAGTAACCAGCCACTTCTTTCCCCATTGTACAATGTGATCAAGATCAGAGGAGAGAAAATCGGAGAGAACTTGGTCGTTTACTGTCTTAGATGTGCTACCATAGATGGTAGTGTCGTCAGCATAAATGTCTACAAATGATGTAAGGATGTGATTTGGAAGATCATTAATGTAGATCAGGAAAAGAGTTGGGCCCAGGATCGACCCCTGAGGGACTCCAGCATTTATACTGTGAGCTTCTGATTTTTGCCCATCAACTACTACTCTTATAAGCCTATCAGAGAGAAATGATTTAATAATTGAGAAGACATTTCCAGCTATACCATAGCTGGAGATCTTGTGAAGTAAACCTTTATGCCATACCCTATCAAAGGTCTTTGATATGTCAACAGCAATTGCCCTAGAAATGTTGCCTCTGTCGAGAGATTCGCTAATCCTATGAGATATAACTGTAAGCACATCTGCTGTAGATCTAGCAGAACGGAAACCATATTGTGTGTCACTAAGAAGGTTATTTTTGCTGAGATGGTTGATTACTTCTCTATTTAACACAGATTCCAGCAACTTACTCATGACGCACAGGAGACTTATTGGCCTGTACTGAGAGGGGGATGAACGATCACCTGAATTCTTAAATACATAGCATACTGATGAGATTTTCCAGGGTGATGGGAAGCAATTTTCCTTAAGACAACGTTTAAACAGTTTTGTAAGTATGGGTGCTAGTTCTGGTTGAAGTTTTTTGAGTACTATAATTGGAATACCGTCAGGGCCGGTTGCTTTACTGGAATCAAGGTTTTTGATTAGCTTGGCAACATCACATACAGATATTTGTATATCACATAGTGTGTTTTCTGATACAGGAGGAAATATTGGGGGTTGGCGGCCTTGGTCGCAAAGGGTAGAATTGGCTGCAAAGTTCTTGGCAAAGAGTTTGGCTTTGTCTGATGCTGACGAGATTAACTCAGGTCCATTGATGATAGTTGGGATGGAGCACACGCTTCTATTCAGGGTTCTGTTTGCTATTTGCCAAAACTGGTGGGAACCAAGCCGCTGATCAGCTACTTTGGACTTGACGGACTGAGCATACAACTCTCTTGCGTTCTTTATTACTTTCTTACAATGGTTGCTGGCAGTCCTGAAAGCGGCTTTAGTTTCCATACATCTATTACGTTGGAAACAGTGGAAAAAGTGATTTCTGTGCGCAATAGCAGCAGCACATTCTGGAGAGAACCATGGCTGGCTGTTAGGTTTTTGCTGGAACTTTTTCGAGGGTATGAAATTGTCTATACCTACAATTAACCATTCTGTCAGGTCTGATACTATAGACGACACATTCTTTTTAAACATGAAACGCAGAGGAAGATCCGATATAAGTGTACGGAAACTATCCCAGTCAGCCATAATGTATCGATATACTGTACGATGGAGAGGTACGTCTGAGGACTTATTACATTTCATTTTTATCTTAATTGATACAACTGAGTGGTCGGAAGATCCAAGAGGAGACAGAACGGAAAATGAACATAGTTCCGGGCAAGTTGTGAGAAAAAGGTCCAGGAGACTTGCATACTGGCCGTCATTATCGGGCACACGGGTGGGTTCGTGAACAATCTGAGTGAGGTCATAAGCAATGGAGAAATCATGACAGAATCTCCGCTCATCATCGGTCTTGTTTGAGTGGGTCAACCATTCCACATTGTAAACATTGAAGTCTCCACATACGTGAATGTTAGCTGAAGGATATGCTGATAGAACTTTGTCAATTTTCTTAGATATGCTTTTAAAGATAGTAACTCCGCTGTTATGAGGGCGATAGAGAGTAAATATAAATGCCGTAGTGTGAGCTAGTGCTACTCGGAAGCACATATAGGGTAAGTTAGGATCTTCTCTGGAGATGTCCCTACCACATGGAAAGCCATCTTTTATATAGGCACATATTCCATGCCCATGGCGATCTTGGGGGTCAGATTTAGAAGTTAGGTTAGAGTATCCTTTAATTACGAACTCATTTAGGGAAATAGTCTTCCAATTCCAGTTTCGCTTTAAAATAAAAGGTCTGCTTTAGTCTCCTGTAATTGGGCTTCAACCTCTGGAAGGTTAGAACGTAGACCCCTGATGTTGGAGAAGGAGACATGGTAGTGGGGGTCTACGTTGGAAGTTTCAGATCCGGGTTTAATCGTGTATTTTTTATTGAAACTTGTCATGATGGAATTTTGGAGTTTGTGGACTAGGTCGTCAGACTTGCTTAGAGCAGGACAGAGAGGGGAAACAAAGATAGAAAAGTAACGAAGAATTTTTTTTTGTAGCACATGATAAGGTAAAGCCGTAACAATTACCCACTAGTATGGCATCGAGAGGCCCCACCAGAGACTACTGCATGGTCCAGAATCCATTCACCAAATGGCAATACAGCAGTACTTTGCACCTGCTGATAGGACAGCCTCTTTAGTGGTTAATCCAGGGTTCGGGGCCCTGACTATCTAGCGGATAACGTCAGCCCAGATAAAACATTTACCTCCAGCACCCTTACTAGTGACATGGCTACAAGGATAGACATAGAACAGAAAATTTCCGCCATCTCTTGTCGACTGTTCACGCAAAATACTGCCAACCTAGAATACAGCTTTTTCTTCTCCCTTTGTCAGAAAAATCTCTCATTAAAAAAATGAGGACTGAGTGACAAATAAAGAGAAGCGAGAGTAACGGGAGCTGCCGACAACGCTTCCACAAAACGTTCTCTACTCTCCTTTAAAAAAAAATCTATTAAGTATTGTACTTAATAAAAGTCCAACTGGCGTGTTTTATAAAGAGAAAGTATGGTGATAGATTCACTTCTCACGAATTAACAATGAATACAATTTCCTAATATGTTCATGCAATCAACATGGTAGATATAATAAACATTTATGACGAGAAAACGCTATCATTAAATAAAACAACCAGGAGATAAAAATATAAATTAAGTACTGAAATAGAATGTAGTTATTAATATTAGAAATTAAACATAAAAATTAAAATACACTTATCTCGAACACGCATTCGTCTCCAGAGTGCAAACTGATTTGAGAAGACTTTTAGCTTAAATATCAGCGTCCCAAAAGACTTTTTTTTTAAATTAACCGTTAAAACAAAAACGTGATCGCTTTCTGAAATTTTGCGAGTGGCGTTTAAGAAATTGCGATATAAAAAAAAAAAAACAGAAATTGAGGGGGGGTCTGAAAGAAATATAAAATGGTTGAGTATGCTATCCTTAAGATCAAGTTGATTGATATAATAAACATTTATGACGAGAAAACGCTATCATTAAATAAAACAACCAGGAGATAAAAATATAAATTAAGTACTGAAATAGAATGTAGTTATTAATATTAGAAATTAAACATAAAAATTAAAATACGCTTATCTCGAACACGCATTCGTCTCCAGAGTGCAAACTGATTTGAGACCTCTGCATTCCATGTTTAAAAAGGATGTGTCCTCTTTAGTATCAGACCTGACCGAATGGTTAATTGTAGGTATAGACCGATTCATACCATCTAAAATTTCAAACAAAAACCTACCAGCCAGCCATGGTTCTCCCCAGAATGTGCTGCTGCCATCGCGCACAGAAATCACTTTTTCCATAGCTACCAACGTAATAGATGCACTGAGACTAAAGCTGCTTTCAGGAACGCCAACAACCACTGTAAAAGAGTAATAAAAAAATGCAAGAGAGCTATATGCCCAGTCTGTTAAATCCAAAGTAGCTGATCAGCGGCTTGGTTTCCATTAATTTTAGCAAATAACAAATAGGATCCTGAACAGAAGTATGCGTTCTATCCCAATCATTATCAACGGACCAGAGGCCATCTCGTCAGCTTGGACAAGGCCAAACTATTTGCCAAGAACTTTGCAGCTAATTCTACCCTATGCGACAATGACCATCAACTCCCTGTATTTCCTCCTATAACAGACAACACGCTGTGCAACATACAAATATCTGTGCGTGAGGTCGCCAAGCTAATCAAGAACCTTGATTCCAGTAAAGCAACTGGCCCTGATAGCATCCCAATTATAGTGTTAAAAAAGCTTTAACCAGAACTTGCTGCCATACTTACGAAACTGTTTAAGCGTTGCCTTAAGGAGAAGTGCTTTCCAACACCCTGGAAAACCCCGTCCATATGCCCTGTATTTAAGAACTCATGTGATAAGTCATCTCCCTCTCAGTACAGACCAATAAGTCTCCTGTGGGCCATGAGTAAGTTGCTGAAATCAATATTAAATCGAGAAATAGTCAACAACCTAAGCAGAAATAACCTTCTTAGTGACACGCAATATGGTTTCCGTTCTGCAAGATCTACCGCAGATATGCTAATGGTTATATCTCATAGGATTAGTGAATCTCTTGACAAAGGCTTCCTTTCTAGGGCAATTGCTCTTGACATATCAAAGGCTTTCGACAAGGTATGGCATAAAAGCCGACTTCACAAGATTTCCAGCTATGGTATAACTAGAAATATTCTCTCTATCATTAAATCATTTCTCTCTGATAGGCTCATAAGAGTAGTGTTGATGGACAAAAATCAGAGGCCTGCAGTATTAATGATGAAGTCCCTCAAGGGTCCATCCTGGGCCGAACACTCTTCCTGATCTACATCAATGATCTCCCTAAACACATACTTAAATCATTCGTTGACATCTATGCTGATGACATGATCATCTACGGCAACACATCAAAGGCTGTAAATGACAAAGTTCTCTCTGATTCTTTCTCCTCTGATCTCGAACGATTGGTTCAGTGGGGGAAGACGTGGCTGGTTACCTTTAATGCATCTAAAACCAAACTCCTATCTTTACATCATCAACGCTCTGATCCCCATCTGGCATCAATTGAAATGGATGGCTCTCGTCTATGAGAAGCCCCATGTTTTGACAAGCTTCTGGGCTTGACCGTCACTCATCGTCAAGTATGTTGCCAAGATCGCTGGAAAGATTGTGGGATCCTTCTACCGCTCCAGAAGATATCTCACTACTGATGCAATTCTCTATCTATAAAAAAGCCAAGTACGTCCAAGGATGGAATACTGCTACCATATCTGGGCAGGAGCTGCTAAAAACAGCCTATCCTGCCTTGACAGAGTACAAAATAGACTTCGTGGCTGAGTGGGGATGCCCTTTTCTCTTCCCTGTAACCTCTCTCCCACAGAAGAGACGTTGCAAGCCTATCCTTGTTTTATCGTTATTTCCAAGGCAGGTGCTCTTCTGAACTCCAATCTCTGGCCCCACCTCGCCAATCTTTTACAAAAAACACTCGTCTAGCTGAATCCACTGTCAAAAACTTTCCCCACTCTTTATCTGTGCCTAAATCAAAACGTAGATTCCATGAACAAAGCTTCTTTTTTAGAACTGCACGCCTGTGGAACTCTGTTCCGTCTGCCTGCTTCCCACCTGACTACAACCTGGATGTCTTCAAGTCCAACATAAACAAATTCCTGATGAACCGCCGCCTTAAGTAGGTACTTTATTAAACCTCCACACCAATGTACTGTACTTACATAACCCTTATCCCTGAGTGGCTCCGGGCCTTGATAAGTGGTGACCACCTTGTAAAAAAAACCTGATATACAAGGTACTGAGATTTGGAAAAATCGATGTGATCGGTTTTTGGCCAGAAATTTGGCTATCAAGGGGTCAAAGTTCAACGATTTGATCTTTGAGAACTCTACCAAACTCATCCGACAATTTTGGGTCTACACACTTGAAATTTTAGATATAGGTTCCTTGGACAGGGATCTTACTTAATAACTATATTTAAGCCCAAAACAATAAATTTTAAAGGATCATAATAGGGGTCAAAGTTTTTAAAAAATTGACCGCTTTTTTTTTTTTTTTTTTGCTCAACATACACCTCCAAATACCCGGGAAACGCCGGGCACCCATGCTAGTATATGCCGGGAACCCATGCTAGTATTTATATATATATATATATATATATATATATATATATATATATATATATATAACGTTTTCTAATCCATATTTTTTTGTTTATTTTCATGTTTATTTAATTAAAAAAAATTCTAATGCTAAGCTAGATACCGCACTTCTCTCTATCTGTAACCCAGGCCTTTTCTCGTTTTCTGCTGAGAAGCATTAGACGTTGAAATCTTTACTTTAAAGAGCATTTATAACCCTTCTTCCTTATTGATGATTTTCTCATTGAACTGAAAATAAATTCATATATATGTATTTTATTTTGTTATTATTATGTGGCCGCTGACAGACCTGAGTGTGGTAGCAGGACAGCGCCGGCCCACAAGTCCAAATGGACCTAGGCTTGGCTTCAGAAAGAGAGCTACGACTTTGTACCTTTCTCTCACTGATTCCATCCTCCCCTGAGTTGAACCCGCTCGACTACTTCGTTTGGTCATACATCGAAAACATCACCGACATGGCCTCCCAAACACTAAAGCCAGCCTGTCCACCGCTATCCGAAGATTATTTACCAAGCTCCCGCCAGCACTTGTAGAAAAGTCATGCTCCCAGTTCCGGACCTGTATAGAGGCTTTGATTGAGGCTAAATGCGGTTACATTTAGTAAATGTCAGCTCTACTACATAATCAACTTATCTGAATTGTTTTTGCCACACTGAGGATTGAACCTTCAACCTTTAGGAGAATATCACTTTATACAATTGATTTTTCCCCAGTACTGCGCCACAGACCCTTATTTTCGTGCAAGGGAACAGAAACTCTTGATAACTCATGCAAGTTTAATCAAGAAAGAGAAGGAGTTGAATTAGGTTTTATGCTTCTAGTTGTTTATCCCTTCAAATATTTATTAATGATGTTTAGTTTGGTGGTTTTGTTTTACGGCATATTAGCTATTTTTATGCTATTTAATGTCAAATCTAGTAATTGTGGAAAAAAATATTGTTTAAAATTTTTTATATCTTCAAATATTTAGTAAATTTCAATGCTTTGATTGTGTTGTTTAACGGCGTATCAACCCTTTTTGGGTGATTTAATGTCGAATACATCATTTTGATAAAACTTTTTTTATGCTTCAAGTTCTTTATATCTTCAAATATTTATCCATGAAATTTGTTTCGGCCTGAAATGTTTTAGGGCATATCGAGCTTTCTTCGGGTTAAATAATGCCATCCAGTCATTTTAGTAAAAAGAATTTATACTTCGGTGTCTTTATATCTTCAAATATTTATTCGTTGTGTTTTGCATTGGTTGTTTTGTTTGACGATATATCTGCTATTTACAGATTCCAGTTATTTGGGAGAAATTTTATATATCTACCATTTATTTTGGGGAAATTTTATATGTCTACCATTTATTTTGGGGAAATTTTATATATCAACCATTTATTTTGGAGAAATTTTATATGTCTACCATTTATTTTGGAAAAATTTTATATATCTACCATTTATTTTGGGGAAATTTTATATATCTACTATTTATTTTGGAGAAATTTTATATGTCTACCATTTATTTTGGAGAAATTTTATATATCTACCATTTATTTTGGGGAAATTTTATATATCTACTATTTATTTTGGAGAAATTTTATATATCTACCATTTATTTTGGAGAAATTTTATATATCTACTATTTATTTTGGAGAAATTTAACATATCTACCATTTATTTAGGAGAAATTAAATATATCTACCATTTATTTTGGAGAAATTTTATATATCTACCATTTATTTCGGAGAAATTAAATATATCTACCAGTTATTTTGGAGAAATTTTATATATCTACCATTTATTTTGGAGAAATTAAATATATCTACCATTTATTTTGGAGAAATTTTATATATCTACCATTTATTTCGGAGAAATTTTATATATCTATCATTTATTTTGGAGAAATTTTATATGTTTACCATTTATTTTGGTGAAATTTTATATATCTACCATTTATTTTGGGGAAATTTTATATATCTACCATTTATTTTGGAGAAATTTTATATATCTACCATTTATTTTGGTGAAATTTTATATATCTACCATTTATTTTGGTGAAATTTTATATATCTACCATTTATTTTGGAGAAATTAAATATATCTACCATTTATTTTGGAGAAATTAAATATATCTACCAGGTATTTCGGAGAAATTTTATATATCTACCATTTATTTTGGAGAAATTTTATATGTTTACCATTTATTTTGGTGAAATTTTATATATCTACCATTTAGTTCGGAGAAATTTTATATATCTACCATTTATTTTGGGGAAATTTTATATGTCTACCATTTATTTTGGAGAAATTTTATATATCTACCATTTATTTTGGGGAAATTTTATATATCTACCATTTATTTTGGGGAAATTTTATATATCTACCATTTATTTTGGAGAAATTTTATATATCTACCATTTATTTTCGGGAAATTTTATATATCTACTATTTATTTTGGAGAAATTTTATATATCTACCATTTATTTTGGAGAAATTTTATATATCTACTATTTATTTTGGAGAAATTTAACATATCTACCATTTATTTTGGAGAAATTAAATATATCTACCATTTATTTTGGAGAAATTTTATATATCTACCATTTATTTCGGAGAAATTAAATATATCTACCAGTTATTTTGGAGAAATTTTATATATCTACCATTTATTTTGGAGAAATTAAATATATCTACCATTTATTTTGGAGAAATTTTATATATCTACCATTTATTTCGGAGAAATTTTATATATCTATCATTTATTTTGGAGAAATTTTATATGTTTACCATTTATTTTGGTGAAATTTTATATATCTACCATTTATTTTGGGGAAATTTTATATATCTACCATTTATTTTGGAGAAATTTTATATATCTACCATTTATTTTGGTGAAATTTTATATATCTACCATTTATTTTGGTGAAATTTTATATATCTACCATTTATTATGGAGAAATTTTATATATCTACCATTTATTTTGGAGAAATTAAATATATCTACCATTTATTTTGGAGAAATTAAATATATCTACCAGGTATTTCGGAGAAATTTTATATATCTACCATTTATTTTGGAGAAATTTTATATGTTTACCATTTATTTTGGTGAAATTTTATATATCTACCATTTAGTTCGGAGAAATTTTATATATCTACCATTTATTTTGGGGAAATTTTATATGTCTACCATTTATTTTGGAGAAATTTTATATATCTACCATTTATTTTGGGGAAATTTTATATATCTACCATTTATTTTGGGGAAATTTTATATATCTACCATTTATTTTGGAGAAATTTTATATATCTACCATTTATTTTCGGGAAATTTTATATATCTACCAGTAATTTTGGAAAAATTTTATATATCTACCATTTATTTTGGGGAAATTTTATATATCTACCATTTATTTTGGAAACAATTTATATATCTACCATTTATTTTGTGAGAAATTTTATATATCTACCATTTATTTCGGAGAAATTTTATATATCTACCATTTATTTCGGAGAAATTTTATATATCTACCAGTTATTTTGGAAAAATTTTATATATTTACTATTTATTTTTTAAACATTTTATATATCTACCAGTTATTTTGGAAAAAATTTATATATCTACCATTTATTTTTGAGAAATTTTATATATCTACCATTTATTTTGGAAAAATTTTATATATCTACCAGTTATTTTGGAGAAATTTTATATATCTACCATTTATTTTGGAAAAATTTTATATATCTACCATTTATTTTGGAGAAATTTTATATATCTACCATTTATTTTGGAAAAATTTTATATATCTACCATTTATTTAGGAAAAATCTTATATATCTACCATTTATTTTGGGGAAATTTTATATATCTACCATTTATTTTGGAAAAATTTTATATATCTACCATTTATTTTGGGGAAATTTTATATATCTACCATTTATTTTGGAGAAATTTTATATATCTACCATGTATTTTGGGGAAATTTTATATATCTACCATTTATTTTGGAAAAATTTTATATATCTACTATTTATTTTTGAAAAATTTTATATATCTACCATTTATTTAGGAAAAATTTTATATATCTACCATTTATTTTGGGGAAATTTTATATATCTACAATTTATTTTGGAAAAATTTTATATATCTACCAGTTATTTTGGAAAAATTTTATATATCTATCATTTATTTTGGAGAAATTTTATATATCTACTATTTATTTTGGAGAAATTTTTCAGTTAATTTTTGGGGGTTATTTAATGCTGATTGCGATAATTTTGGTAAAAACTGTTAATGTTTCAACAACTTTATGCCCAAATATTTATTCATTGTGTTTGGTTTGATTTCTTTCTTTTCTCTTCTTCTTTTTTTAATGGGTCATCACTTAACAAGTTTCGAGGAGCAATCTAAGATAAGAATCAATGAATGCCCAATGGGGACCGAGACAACAGTGTAGACATCGTTAGCCTTGTAAATTTGGGTATAATTTGGCTATCCAAGGGGACGGCGCAACAAGAACTTGTTTACATTGGACTTGAAGATGACCATATTGTAATCTGCGGGAAAACAGGCCAGTCGAACAGATCTACTTTTTTCGGGATATTTAATGTCGAATACGGTCGTTTCGGTAAAAGTTTTTAATGCTTTAAGTTGTTTAAAGCGTCATTTTTTTTACATAGGCATCACCACTTATCAAGGCCGAGAGGCCACTCGAGGATAAGGGTTAAAGAGTGTACAGTAGAAATTGGACAATATAGTAATCGTTAGTAATGAGAATTTGATAAATTTGTTAACTCATATGGAACGGCTCATCAAAAATTTGTTTACGTAAGACTTGAACACAACCATATTGTAGTTAGCTGGAAAGCAGGAAAACGGAAGACAATTCCATAGGCGTGCAGTTCTAAAATAGAAGCTTTGCTCATGGAATCTACGTTTAGGTTTAGACACAGATAAAGAGTGGGGGAAATTAGTGATAGTGTTTTCTACTAGACGGGTGTTTCTTGTAAAAGTTTGGGCGAGGGGGGGACTATAGATTGAAGCTCAGCCGAGCACCTGCCATGAAAATAACGATAAAGCAGAGACAAACTCGCAACATCTCTTCTGTGAGAAAGAGGTTGCAGGGAAGAGAAAGGACATCCCCTACGAGGCTACGAAGTCTATTTTGAACTCTGTCAAGTATTTATTAATGTTGTTTGGCTTTGGCTTTGGTTTGTTTATTTTCTTTTACGGCATATCAACCCTTTTCGAGTAAATTAATGCCGATCCAGTTTGTTTTCGGCTAACAGAAATCGTCTTCCCCCACTGAACCAATCGTTCGAGATCAGAGGAGAAAGAATCAGAGAGAACTTTGTCATTTACAGCCTTTGATGTGTTGCCGTAGATGATCATGTCATCAGCATAGATGTCAACGAATGATTTAAGTATGTGTTTAGGGAGATCATTGATGTAGATCAGGAAGAGTGTTCGGCCCAGGATGGACCCTTGAGGGACTTCATCATTAATACTGCAGGCCTCTGATTTTTGTCCATCAACACTACTCTTATGAGCCTATCAGAGAGAAATGATTTAATGATAGAGAGAATATTTCTAGTTATACCATAGCATATCAATTCTCAGAAAATCAGATTGAATGGTCCCACTGTTCAAACCCGTGTGTACCTCATCATTTTTCTTAATTATTAATGATTTTAATTTAGGATAAAAGAAGATCCCATTCATAATCGCTGCAAATCATTTGTTTTCGTTTGCGTATTTTAAAATTAAGCATTAATTAGAAGTAACTTTCCAGGTTGTTTATCGTCAAGCCCAAATATCAGCTGACGTAATCAGCTGACGTAAACAAACACAGGCGGAATGTGATGAACGACATTATCATTATGATATTTTTAAATATTTAAATTTATTTTTGCGGATTAGTTATCACGGCAAATTATTACTGGTAATATATAGTATTCAACAGAGGATTGATTCTATAATAATACATACGCAATGTGCATAAATTAAAATATCATGTTTAAGCATATTGTAGAACCGGGCAACGCCAGGCGTCCAGCAGGTTTATGCATAATTTGTATATAATTTATTAAATTTATTCATATCTAGCAGGCCATTTGGGGTTGCCTGGTGGTAAAATACGCTTAAATCTGAAATTTTAATTCATGCAGATTTCATATTTATTATTATTATTATTATTATTATTATTATTATTATTATTATTATTATTATTATTATTATTATTATTGTTGTTGTTATTATTGTTATTGTTATTATTATTGTTATTGTTATTATTGTTGTTGTTATTATTATTATCGTTATTGTTATTGTTATTATTGTTATTGTTATTATTATTATTATTGCTATTATTATTGTTATTTTTATTACTATTGTTATTGTTGTTATTGTTATTATTGTTATTATGATTGTTATTATTATCATTATTATTGATGTTTTTATTGTTGTTATTGTAATTATTGTATTATTATTATTGTTGTTGTTGTTGTTGTTGTTATTATTATTGCTATTATTATTACTATTATTGATAATGTTTATTAGTATTGTTATTGTTGTTATTATTGTTATTATTATTGTTGTTATTATTATTATTATTATTATTATTATTATTATTATTATTATAGAGCCATTTCTATGTTTATATATATATATATATATATATATATATATATATATATATATATATATATATACATATATATAAAGTCACTTTGTATGTTTGAATTCCTTCCTCATAGGTTCTGAAACGGCTGAACCTATCTTTTGCAAATTTGACACAAAGACACTTTATATATGTCTGGCAGTGTTCTTAGATATGTTTTATACAGAAATTCATCAGATAGGTATCGAAAATCGAAAAAATCTGATCCTAAAAATAGTTTTTTTTTTTTTCTCATAGATAAAAATAATAATTTTTACAGGGTAATATTTTATCTTACATCGGTCAAGGGAGATAATCCTCAGTCAATCAAAGGAGATTCAATTCTCAGAAAATCAGATTGAATGGTCCCACTGTTCAAACCCGTGTGTACCTCATCATTTTTCTTAATTATTAATGATTTTAATTTAGGATAAAAGAAGATCCCATTCATAATCGCTGCAAATCATTTGTTTTCGTTTGCGTATTTTAAAATTAAGCATTAATTAGAAGTAACTTTCCAGGTTGTTTATCGTCAAGCCCAAATATCAGCTGACGTAATCAGCTGACGTAAACAAACACAGGCGGAATGTGATGAACGACATTATCATTATGATATTTTTAAATATTTAAATTTATTTTTGCGGATTAGTTATCACGGCAAATTATTACTGGTAATATATAGTATTCAACAGAGGATTGATTCTATAATAATACATACGCAATGTGCATAAATTAAAATATCATGTTTAAGCATATTGTAGAACCGGGCAACGCCAGGCGTCCAGCAGGTTTATGCATAATTTGTATATAATTTATTAAATTTATTCATATCTAGCAGGCCATTTGGGGTTGCCTGGTGGTAAAATACGCTTAAATCTGAAATTTTAATTCATGCAGATTTCATATTTATTATTATTATTATTATTATTATTATTATTATTATTATTATTATTATTATTATTATTATTATTATTATTGTTGTTGTTATTATTGTTATTGTTATTATTATTGTTATTGTTATTATTGTTGTTGTTATTATTATTATCGTTATTGTTATTGTTATTATTGTTATTGTTATTATTATTATTATTGCTATTATTATTGTTATTTTTATTACTATTGTTATTGTTGTTATTGTTATTATTGTTATTATGATTGTTATTATTATCATTATTATTGATGTTTTTATTGTTGTTATTGTAATTATTGTATTATTATTATTGTTGTTGTTGTTGTTGTTGTTATTATTATTGCTATTATTATTACTATTATTGATAATGTTTATTAGTATTGTTATTGTTGTTATTATTGTTATTATTATTGTTGTTATTATTATTATTATTATTATTATTATTATTATTATTATTATAGAGCCATTTCTATGTTTATATATATATATATATATATATATATATATATATATATATATATATATATATATAAAAAGTCACTTTGTATGTTTGAATTCCTTCCTCATAGGTTCTGAAACGGCTGAACCTATCTTTTGCAAATTTGACACAAAGACACTTTATATATGTCTGGCAGTGTTCTTAGATATGTTTTATACAGAAATTCATCAGATAGGTATCGAAAATCGAAAAAATCTGATCCTAAAAATAGTTTTTTTTTTTTTCTCATAGATAAAAATAATAATTTTTACAGGGTAATATTTTATCTTACATCGGTCAAGGGAGATAATCCTCAGTCAATCAAAGGAGATTCAATTCTCAGAAAATCAGATTGAATGGTCCCACTGTTCAAACCCGTGTGTACCTCATCATTTTTCTTAATTATTAATGATTTTAATTTAGGATAAAAGAAGATCCCATTCATAATCGCTGCAAATCATTTGTTTTCGTTTGCGTATTTTAAAATTAAGCATTAATTAGAAGTAACTTTCCAGGTTGTTTATCGTCAAGCCCAAATATCAGCTGACGTAATCAGCTGACGTAAACAAACACAGGCGGAATGTGATGAACGACATTATCATTATGATATTTTTAAATATTTAAATTTATTTTTGCGGATTAGTTATCACGGCAAATTATTACTGGTAATATATAGTATTCAACAGAGGATTGATTCTATAATAATACATACGCAATGTGCATAAATTAAAATATCATGTTTAAGCATATTGTAGAACCGGGCAACGCCAGGCGTCCAGCAGGTTTATGCATAATTTGTATATAATTTATTAAATTTATTCATATCTAGCAGGCCATTTGGGGTTGCCTGGTGGTAAAATACGCTTAAATCTGAAATTTTAATTCATGCAGATTTCATATTTATTATTATTATTATTATTATTATTATTATTATTATTATTATTATTATTATTATTATTGTTGTTGTTATTATTGTTATTGTTATTATTATTGTTATTGTTATTATTGTTGTTGTTATTATTATTATCGTTATTGTTATTGTTATTATTGTTATTGTTATTATTATTATTATTGCTATTATTATTGTTATTTTTATTACTATTGTTATTGTTGTTATTGTTATTATTGTTATTATGATTGTTATTATTATCATTATTATTGATGTTTTTATTGTTGTTATTGTAATTATTGTATTATTATTATTGTTGTTGTTGTTGTTGTTGTTATTATTATTGCTATTATTATTACTATTATTGATAATGTTTATTAGTATTGTTATTGTTGTTATTATTGTTATTATTATTGTTGTTATTATTATTATTATTATTATTATTATTATTATTATTATTATTATTATAGAGCCATTTCTATGTTTATATATATATATATATATATATATATATATATATATATATATATATATATATATATATATATATAAAAAGTCACTTTGTATGTTTGAATTCCTTCCTCATAGGTTCTGAAACGGCTGAACCTATCTTTTGCAAATTTGACACAAAGACACTTTATATATGTCTGGCAGTGTTCTTAGATATGTTTTATACAGAAATTCATCAGATAGGTATCGAAAATCGAAAAAATCTGATCCTAAAAATAGTTTTTTTTTTTTTCTCATAGATAAAAATAATAATTTTTACAGGGTAATATTTTATCTTACATCGGTCAAGGGAGATAATCCTCAGTCAATCAAAGGAGATTCAATTCTCAGAAAATCAGATTGAATGGTCCCACTGTTCAAACCCGTGTGTACCTCATCATTTTTCTTAATTATTAATGATTTTAATTTAGGATAAAAGAAGATCCCATTCATAATCGCTGCAAATCATTTGTTTTCGTTTGCGTATTTTAAAATTAAGCATTAATTAGAAGTAACTTTCCAGGTTGTTTATCGTCAAGCCCAAATATCAGCTGACGTAATCAGCTGACGTAAACAAACACAGGCGGAATGTGATGAACGACATTATCATTATGATATTTTTAAATATTTAAATTTATTTTTGCGGATTAGTTATCACGGCAAATTATTACTGGTAATATATAGTATTCAACAGAGGATTGATTCTATAATAATACATACGCAATGTGCATAAATTAAAATATCATGTTTAAGCATATTGTAGAACCGGGCAACGCCAGGCGTCCAGCAGGTTTATGCATAATTTGTATATAATTTATTAAATTTATTCATATCTAGCAGGCCATTTGGGGTTGCCTGGTGGTAAAATACGCTTAAATCTGAAATTTTAATTCATGCAGATTTCATATTTATTATTATTATTATTATTATTATTATTATTATTATTATTATTATTATTATTATTGTTGTTGTTATTATTGTTATTGTTATTATTATTGTTATTGTTATTATTGTTGTTGTTATTATTATTATCGTTATTGTTATTGTTATTATTGTTATTGTTATTATTATTATTATTGCTATTATTATTGTTATTTTTATTACTATTGTTATTGTTGTTATTGTTATTATTGTTATTATGATTGTTATTATTATCATTATTATTGATGTTTTTATTGTTGTTATTGTAATTATTGTATTATTATTATTGTTGTTGTTGTTGTTGTTGTTATTATTATTGCTATTATTATTACTATTATTGATAATGTTTATTAGTATTGTTATTGTTGTTATTATTGTTATTATTATTGTTGTTATTATTATTATTATTATTATTATTATTATTATTATAGAGCCATTTCTATGTTTATATATATATATATATATATATATATATATATATATATATATATATAAAAAGTCACTTTGTATGTTTGAATTCCTTCCTCATAGGTTCTGAAACGGCTGAACCTATCTTTTGCAAATTTGACACAAAGACACTTTATATATGTCTGGCAGTGTTCTTAGATATGTTTTATACAGAAATTCATCAGATAGGTATCGAAAATCGAAAAAATCTGATCCTAAAAATAGTTTTTTTTTTTTTCTCATAGATAAAAATAATAATTTTTACAGGGTAATATTTTATCTTACATCGGTCAAGGGAGATAATCCTCAGTCAATCAAAGGAGATTCAATTCTCAGAAAATCAGATTGAATGGTCCCACTGTTCAAACCCGTGTGTACCTCATCATTTTTCTTAATTATTAATGATTTTAATTTAGGATAAAAGAAGATCCCATTCATAATCGCTGCAAATCATTTGTTTTCGTTTGCGTATTTTAAAATTAAGCATTAATTAGAAGTAACTTTCCAGGTTGTTTATCGTCAAGCCCAAATATCAGCTGACGTAATCAGCTGACGTAAACAAACACAGGCGGAATGTGATGAACGACATTATCATTATGATATTTTTAAATATTTAAATTTATTTTTGCGGATTAGTTATCACGGCAAATTATTACTGGTAATATATAGTATTCAACAGAGGATTGATTCTATAATAATACATACGCAATGTGCATAAATTAAAATATCATGTTTAAGCATATTGTAGAACCGGGCAACGCCAGGCGTCCAGCAGGTTTATGCATAATTTGTATATAATTTATTTTAGTTTTCGGCTAACAGAAAGTAAGTTCAATCTTATTTTTTATTTATTTTATTTTTTTTTTACTCATGTTCACCCCTTACAAAGCATATCGCCACTTGTTTTATCGTTATTTCCATGGCAGGTGCTCGTCTGAACTCCAATCTCTTGTCCCCCCTCGCCAATCTTTCACGAAAAACACCCGTCTAGCTGAATCCATTGTGAAAAATTCCCCCCCTCTTTATCTGTGCCTAAATCAAAACGTGGATTCCATGAACAAAGCTTGTTTCTTAGAACTGCACGCCTGTGGAACTCTGTTCCGTCTGCCTTCTTCCCACCTGACTACAACTTGGATGTCTTCAAGTCCAACGTTAACAAATTCCTAATGAACTGCCCCCTTAAGTAAACACTTCATCAAATCTCCACACTAACGTACTGTACTTGCAATAACCCTTATCCCTGAATGTTGCATTTAAACGTGTGCATATCAGTACAGCCAGGGAAGCATAACGGGATTTCCAATGTCTAGCAGTTCGTTTCTAAATTTTAAAGTCTAGCTTATTAACGAGTCTAGAAATTTTGAGGATGAGGCGGGAGAAGGGGGATTTCCCTGTATTTATTCATAATTTACGCAGGCTACTTTAAACGCAGTCTCCCTATTTAATTGTGTAAGAAATAGAATAAATAAATAAATAAATAAATAAGGTCCAATTGTAGTCTGCCGGAAAGTAGGCCAGTCGAACAGATCTACTTTTCTTGAGATATTTAATGTAGAATTTGGTCGTTTTGTTAACAGGTTTTAAGTTGTTTAGAGTATTTATTAATGGTGTTTGTTTTGGTTTGTTTATTTTCTGTTACGGCATATCAACCCTTTTCGAGTAAATTAATGCCGACCCAGTTTATTTTCGGCTTGCAGAAATGATGGTCAATTTTATTAACGATTCCAGAAATTTGATGGATGAGCGGGGCGTTGCCCTATATTTCTTAATAATTTTACGCAGGCTGCTTTAAACGCAGTCTCCCTATTTAATCGCAGAAAAAGGACATTTTTTTTTCTTTTGTTAAATTAAAAAAAAAACGAAGACTAGTCTTTTAATTAGGGTTGGTATTGGGGTTGATTTTCTCTGTTCAAATCGTTTATGGAAGCAAATAAAATATTGCAACGCATCGATCTGACTATTTTGTCGCCACGTGAATCGTTTGAACTTATCGATTGACAATCAATTGATAATCGCTATAATGATTTGATCAATCAGATATTCTTCACAAAATGCTTTTTCTTTGGATATCGATTTTGAATAAGTGACTTTCTTTTATGTACTTCGTTGAAAATGGGTCACTGAAGGAAAGAGCTTAAATAAAAGAGATTTTACGAGTGTTGGGCTACAACAGCATTAAAAGTAGATGTGAAAAAAGTTTGGGTGTTTTAGGCAAAATGGAAATATATAAAAACGATTCGAATTTGTCAAAATTCTTTTTTATTCATACAATTATTTCTGCCCATTTTTAAAACATTCATTTTTGGTCCGCCGACAAAAGGAGGGCGGACCTGTAAATTTACCCTTGTCCGTTCGTCCGTTCGTCCGTTCGTCTGTCCGCACTTTTTTTAATAACTACGCCTTGAAAGTTTCTGAAATTCTGCACAAACATTAAACATGATGAGTAAAAAAGTAACAGAACGGATTTTCCGGGAGAATTCTGGTTGCCCCCCCCCTCCTAGGGGTGCCTTTCGGGTTACAGTGGCTAAAATTGACACTTTTGTGCTTATTAAAAAAAAAAAAGTGATGCCTTGGATTTTTATAAAACTTTCTGAAAAGTTGTAACTAACTGATTTCTTTATAATTTTGTTTGTCCAGATGGTGTTCATACGTAAACGCCTAAAAAAGTAAAATCTCAATTTTGTTGGCGAGGGGGGATTTTCGCTGTGCCCTGAACTTTTTTAAAGTGTAGAAATATATATTTTTTTATTTAATCCGAAAAAAAACCCGTTTAATCACTTCCCTTAAGTAATCATTTTGCATTAAATATATATGCAAAAATAGATGTTTTAAAAATGGGCAAAAATAATTGTATGAACAAGTGCACTCTGAACGAAGCATAAAAAATGACTAAGTTCAGCATTTGCCCCCTCCACCAATTAAGCCCAAAAGGTTCTCAGAGGACGTCAAATCCATGGTGAAAATGAACAAACCGTTCAGTTTTAAGACTTCATCAACGTTTCATCCTCACCTCGAGACTTCCTCGGGGTGGAGACGAAACGTTGATGAACACGCGACTCGGTTTGTCACTTTTTGTTTCTTGATTTCATAGGAATGCTATTTCAATTATTCTCATCATATATATATATATATATATATATATATATATATATATATATATATATATATATATATATATATATATATATGATGAAAATAATGGAAATAGTATTCCGACAAAATACAGAAATAAAAAGGAACAAACCGTATTATGTGATGATGAACACATAATACGGTTTGTTCCTTTTTATTTCTCTCTCTCACTCCCTCTCTCTCTCTCTCTCTCCCCCTCTCTCTCTCTCTCTCTCTCTCTATATATATATATATATATATATATATATATATATATATATATATATATATATATATATATATATATATATATTAAACATTTCTTTTCAATTACCTTTCATTTGACTTTCTCCGTTGCGCGTGAATCGATGCGGTGGGGGGGGGGATTAGGGTTATTAAACTATAATAAGAAAAATGCATCATAATAAAATTGAAAACGAGGCCGAAAGAAAATAATGACAAGGTGTAATCGAGACATCGGAAAAGCAATTTCGCCGGCAGAAATCGACTAATTTTATTTCGATATGCAAAATATGTAGAAATGCTGCGCGCGCTTATCTGGCAATTGCGTTGAAAGTCGAGGGAAATAAATAAAAAAATATTGGATTCGAGCGAAAAGAACAGTCAGAGAAGCAGCGAGAGGCGAAGTAAGAGAAAGGTTAGGGTAGAGGAGAATACAGTGAAACGATTGGCTCGCAGCAGCCGATGACGTCACAATGAATGTTTTTCTTTAAATCTGTCTATTTTAGCGCTAGGAATGAGAGGTGGAGGCGAGTTAGATAGATAGATAGATAGATATCGACGTCGACTGATGACCTGGAGTACGAAGTTCGAATTCTCGTAGCATCAAATTAACGGTTAAAAGCTGCAGTTATTTTCATAATTCAATGACGCTTATTTATCTATCTATGATGTAAAAGGGTATTTGCCTGTGTGTGAGTTCGTTCCCTATGGACTCTGAAACCGCTGGGCCGATTTTTTTTTTTTTTTTTTCAAGTTGGATGTGTCTGGGAGTGTTCGTACGTAGGTAGTGTATCGGATTATGTCTGACAAGTATCGAAAATATATACCTTTTTATATCTTTATATTTTTTATTTAAATGTGTGCGTCTTAAATGTCTTTTCCCACTGTGTATTTTCCTCATCTTCATATAGTGGGGGAAGTTATCTCAATATTCCATAAGAATCTTTCAGTTAGTGATACGAGCGCCAAAAACTGGCACAAATGAACATACATTTTAAGAAAAGAACGTTAGCCATCAGAAAATTCAAGAGGGCTGCCAGTTTTCAAGATGCCTACTGAAGCAAACCTGACAAATTTCAATTTTTGGTGCTTGTATTACTGTTATATTGTCTCTAATAAAGGGTTAAGTGTTTGTTGTATCATAAAGGGAATCATGTGTGAGTGACATGTATTTTCAGAACCTACCTCTGCTTCTTCGATGTTGGACCATCTGGAAATTTCTCATCCTGGAGGGAGACTTGATACCTGTTTTTTTGGATGAAGATTACAACCACTCCAAGACAAGGAATTAGTTCTATAGTTTTTATTTCACTTTCTCCAGATGTCCTGCAGAAGGTGGAAGTGAAATCGGCCTGTGTGGGTTCTTCTTCTACACACGTCAGCGTTCGTCCCCCCCCCCGTTAGGAGGAGGAGACAACGGGAAGCCGTGTGTTGTCTTCTGTGTCCAAATCAAATCTCAACGATTCAGCTAACCTGATCACATGACTCACACGTAATCAAATCAACTGATCTTTTACGTCCGGCCAACGTGTCTACACTATAACTCACCTCTTACTCTCGCTAGATTGTCATAGACGAACACACGTTTATACAAACGTCATACTGATGACGGTGACACGTATATATAAACGTATATATAACCCCTTCTATATATCCCTTTTGTCAAACAATAAATTCTTAACTCGAATATATATGTCAATATTTTGATTTTTAGAATTTAATTTTAACAACTAAATTTATATATTGCTCTAATATTGCTCTATTCTTAAATATTGAGCTTTTAATTTTGGCTAGGATCACCCTGAAAGTATTACCTCTAGTAATATCTATCAGGATTTTTCATCGGATTTTAATCTGTGTCTTATCTCTTATATATAAACGTATGTACACTGTATATACATTTATATATAAACGAATATACACTGTATACACACATTTATTAGAAGAACGTTTTATATACGACGCGCTTTATATATGCTTACTACACCCACAGCGTGACAATATGACAATCTAGAAACCCTGATCGAACGAAAAAGAGGAAGGAGTACTCAAAACGGAAGCTGGGGAAAAAGAACAAGATTGATAGGGGGACAGAACATGAGAGCAGGAAATTTAATGGATAAACTTAACCAAAGTTTTTTTTTAATCATTTGTGATGAGGCTTCATGGTTTGTGCATTTATTCGGACTGTTATCCTCATCTTCATAGTTGTTGTTGCTTCATCACATTTCATCCAACGCATCCTCTTCAGGTGGTTAACAGCGACGGGATAGGAATACTGAGCCATGTAACTTATCTCCAGTAATTACTGCCTTCCGTAAGTATTGTTTCATCACATTTTGGTCAACTAATCCTCCCAGGAAGCAGCAACTTTATGGCAACCTACCTGCCATATCTAATACCATCAGGAAGAGACGCCTACGATTTGCCGGTCACTGTCTGAGGAGCAAGCATGAATTAATAGCAACGGGATAGAAATGCCGAGCTATGTAACTTATCTCCAGTAATCCGTATGTGTTTCCTCGCCACATTTTCGTCAACTTCTCCTCTCACGAAGCAGCAACTTTATGGCAACTTACCTGCCATATTTAATAACATCAGGGAGAAACGCATATGGTTTGCTGGTCACTGTCTGAGAAGCAAGCACGAATTGGTGAATGATGTATTGCTATGGACTCCACGATATGGAGGCGCAAGCAAAGGACGACCTAGATCCACGTACATCCAACAAATAGCATACGACGCCAACTGTGAACCCGAAGAACTAAGGTAGCTGATGGAAGACAGGAAACTCTGGAGAGGAAGAGCCACATTGGTCCGGGCAAGGAGCCCGTCCTGATGATGATGAATCCTCTGGCCTGCTTGCTTGTGTAGGATTGAAACTGCTATCTTCAGACAATTCTCACCTGGAACCGTGGAGACTCAACGCCTCTATCCACCTCGCCATGGTCTCACAAAGTTGTATAGATAGGGAGGCTTATCTACAATTGCTTAATGTTACGTAGTTGTTTCCGGGGGAATGTTAACGTTGAAATGTACTAGGAATGTTAATTTGATAGAATGGAATTTAGAAATAACTCAAGAGTTTTAGTATTGGTAAATTTATATCGATAAATACTTTATATACACGCACTTTATATACACTCGCTAAATCTATATAAAACGCTCGCACAACGTAACTAAAATATACAAACTTCATATCCTTTAGTGCAATCGTGAAATAACCAACACGAGTAGCGACACACACATTTCCACGTTTATCTTTGCGTCACACAATGTTTATGTAAGATTGAGCATATTCGTCATCAAACAGAAATTAAATAGAATATCCACACACACACACACACACACACACACACACACACACACACACATATATATATATATATATATATATATATATATATATATATATATATATATTAGTGATGGGACGATGCCATTATTTTTCCCAATTCCGATATAATTACCGATTCCGATTCCGATTCTTTATAAATCTCTAAATATTTAAACTATAAAAGTGCTATTTTGTCCCGATTACCGTAAAAACATATACTAAATGTGCACATATTGTCTTAAACGTAAAAACACACTTGTGAGAGGGGGGGGTTATTAAGAGATTTTAGTTATACTGGAAGTTTAAACCAAAAGATATTTATCATTTTATTATTGCTACAAGTAGTGGAAGATGTTTCTGAAACTAAAATCAAATAAAAAAGATAATTTACGGAATCGGTTTGGACATCGGAAAATAGGCGCAATTTTTTCCGATTCCGATATCCCAGAAAGCTCCGATTTTTCCGATCCCCGATTTCGATTAATCGTCACAACAATTATATATATATATATATATATATATATATATATATATATATATATATATCAATTCCAGCTGGTAGCATTCAAGTCATCTTTTATTTTTAATTTTTGAAATCGGTACCAAATTGTATTTTTTTTAAAAATGGCTCTGTCATAATAAATACGAAATCTGTATGAATTAAAATATCATATTTAAGCGTATTTTACGACCCGGCAAGGTCGGGTGTCCCTCGCTAGTCTTTAATGAACAAGGACACAAAACAGTAAGTCCAGCATTAGGACGAATACTACACTTTGATCCTCGCTATTTTCATCGCTAAACACTCGAGTCGAATGGAATAATTTGACGCATACCTATCCCTTCTTTTATTTCTTAAATTATTAAAATAGGTTTTCGAAATGAAAAAAGGGGGAAATTTCGCTTGTTTATCAACTAAGATGGTTTCGTTCATTGCGGATTCGTTTTTTTTTTTTTTTTCGTGCTTCTGTTTCTTTGATTTTTTTTTTTTTTGTTTGTTTGTTTGTTTATATTTATTTATTTATTTTTGTGCGGGTGTATTTCCTCATTCCAGTCGATTAACCTTGTTTCCCTTGGCTGCCACACCGACGGGCACTTATTGAAGAGAAAGGCTGTTTGAGTGGCGATTGTTTTTTTTTTTTTTTTTTTTTTTTTACCGGAGATCCTATGAATCTGCGGGCGGGATTAAAGAAAACGAATGTAAATTTGAGGGGAGTATTTTTTTTCTTTTGAAAGTTTTAACTTCTGTTCTTTTTATGCTCAAGAAAAGTTAGAGATGAAAAGAGAATTTACAGTACAAAAGGCGGGAACTATACATATATGACAATGACAACAGAAACAGGGTAAAAATGAGGAGAAGGAAATTATATATATGCATATATATATATATATATATATATATATATATATTATGCATATATATATATTTATATATATATATAAATATATATATATATATAAATATATATATATATAAATATATATATATATATATATATATATATATATATATATATATATATATATAGTTAGATAGATAGTTTTTATTTGTTTTTGTTAGCGTTACTCTTTGAACGAATTGAATTATTTATACGAAAGTGCGTTTTTACCTAAATGCGAGTTGGGAATAATTTTCCCTTTCACCAATTTGATGAGTCGTAGACGACGAAACACGTGTCAGTGGATAATTATATTTTAAAAAATAATATATATATATATATATATATATACATATATATATATATATATATATATATATATATATATATATATATATATATATATATATAAAGTTATTTAAAGGTTACGAGGGTTTTTTGAAGCATGAAAAACGATGTTACTTTTTGCATTTAATATTTTTATTGTTATTTTTTATATTTCAAGCGGACCTCCGTTCTTGGTCACAAAAGAGTATCGAAATGAAAAAGAAAAAGAACTGGAAACTTGTAGTGTGGACAGCATCTATTCCTAGCAATCATGTTCGAAAAAGTTCACGTGTACTATTTTAGCCGTTTGTGGAAGAAGATTATGTTTTTTTCATGTTTTTTTGTTTTTTTTAATATTGCAACGTAAAAGCGTTTAATTCAAACGGTAAAAATGAGACGCAATTGATTTCAATGTGTATAATGGAATAGAAATGAAATTGTTAAACGGTAAAAATAATGTAATTAATAGTTATGAATAATAATAATAATAATAATAATAATAATAATAATAATAATAATAAAACTGCAGAAGATGGCAGAGTTGTCGGCTTTTTTAATGGTGAGTAAATTCCGTCTCTCCCTCAACAAAGATGAGACGAACATAGATAAATAAATGAATAATAATAACATTAATAATAATAATAATAATAATAATAATAATAATAATAATACATAAAGAGAGAGAGAGATAATTACATAATAATTGTTCTTTTATATGTGCAGACACTAGAGTTCCATGCTTACGCAATCATCAGTGTATGACGACAATTCCTGCCGCTCGGGAGATTCGAACGCAGCCACGAAACAACCTGTAACTCGGTCCGCTAAGTTTATACCTCCGGGCCACCAAATAATTACAACACAAATATAGGAAATTATAAATGCTCTATTCGAGAGCCGACAATCCATAGTGTTCGAACGACAACAAGTGCTATTCTTAAGCATCTTTAAAGGGCTGTATATATATATATATATATATATATATATATATATATATATATATATATATATATAAGTTTAGCCATACTGAAGAGAAGTGATACATCGAAACATGCATGTATGTGGATAACTAACTTTTATGCATGTAAGAATATTTAAATAAATATTGAAATAATAATTACAAATAATACGTCCAAAAATACGGCTCGAATATAAAATGCAAAAGGGCACATAACTTCTATCCTAAGAAACCTCAGAAAGAAGAAAAAAGTACCACAGAATCACTAAAAAACTAAATAAATAAATCGACAATCTTACATTTATAGCGGTCGCGTGTTCGACTCTTATCAACAAGTTTAGCCATACTGAAGAAAAATGATACTTCGAAACATATATATATATATATATATATATATATATATATATATATATATATATATATATATATATATATAGAGAGAGAGAGAGAGAGAGAGAGAGAGATGGTTTAATCCGAGAAAATGAACTTGAAGATTATTGAAATCCTTCAATATTTTCATTATTTACTTCATTGATTCGGACTCTAGGGTTTCCTCTTGCAATGTATTATCATAGCCTTTAAATACAATTCCTTTCTCAAACACACGAATATTTCACAAAAACACGAATACCAGAGTTGATTGGCCAAATAAAGAATTTCATTGATAAGGACCATCGTGTATCTATCGACACATTAAGTGCACAGTTTAATATCAGAGTAGAAACTTACAATAATTTGCAAGGAACTGAAAATGCGGAAGATTTGCTCGACTGCACCAGTCCAAAACTCCATCCTTGTCACAGACTATTTGACCAAGATGGACATCAAGACAATTCCTCACCCTTCTTATACTACAGACCTTGCTCCCTGTGACTTTTGGTTATTCGTTAAGCTCAAGGAAAATCTTAAAAGTTGTCGTTATGAGACAAGTGAGGAGATGAAAGAGGCTGCGACGAGGGTCATCGTCTATGGGGCCTTCCAGAAGTTATTGGAATGGTAAAACAAATATCTTCCAGAAGATTATGTCAAGTTTAGGAACGTTTAAATTAAGATGTCAACGAAAAAATACGAGTTAAGGGGGGATAATAATGAGTTACAAGGAAGGGGTTGTAATAATTTGTATACATAAATAATTGAACATATATATATATATATATATATATATATATATATATATATATATATATATATATATATATATATATGAAATTTATTACTGTGAGTCCAGAATGAGTTTACATATTGTTTCAGCTAGAGGAAGATCTTCAAAGAGAGGAAATATCCAACTAGCATCGTCAGAATTCATAGTAAATATGAAAACTCATTCTGGACTCACAGTAATAAATTTCCTATATACTGCTCTGGCTACACATTGAGCACTCTAGTCCGGTTTTTTCACCACTGGTATATATATATATATATATATATATATATATATATATATATATATATATATATATATATATATAAGCAAAAGTGGGTTCAAAACCAGCCTACAGAAAATGGACTCTGATTTATGAAAGTATGATAGGTTATGAAAAGGAAGGGTTGTAAAGAGATAGCTTCGAATTCAGGGGTATCAAAACCAAAGCAAAATATGATGAAAGTAAAAATAAAATAGATAAACCCCATAATTTATTATACCATACCTGTTCACACTGAAACACTTATCACAATATTCTGTGGATTTATATTAAAAAACCTTGGTAAATTTTGTGACATATTTCCATTCTATGGAGGTCAGGCACGAACGAACACTGCATAATTTTATTATACCTTATTTTTTCAAACTGAAACATAATTATCGAAGTATACTTACGCAGATAGATATGAAACGTCTTTATGAAAGTTTGTGCCTATTTCCATTCTATGGAGGCCAGGCGCGAACGCTGACCCCAAAATTTTATTATACCATCCCTATTTAAGTTAAAACATACTTATCAAAGTATTCTTATGTACATCTATATCAAAAACACTTGTAAACGTTTTTTTTTTTTTATTTTTTTTCCATACTTTGTGGAGCAGGAGCGAACGCAGACCCCACAATTTTAATGAATCATCATTATGCCAGATAAAACATACCCATTCCTGTGTCATATCAATGAACACTGCAAGATATATCAACAGTTTTCTATAAAATTTGCAAAAAACAGTTTCAGGCGTTTCGGAACCTACGGGGAACTCTCTCTCTCTCTCCCTCTCTCTCTCTCTCTCTCTCTTTCACACACACACACACACACACACACACACACACACACATATATGTGTGTATGTGTGTGTGTGTGTTTATGCGAATATATGCTGATTCAATTATATTTCACCCTTTATTCATACCAATCTTTTAATTTATGAAGCTCAATGTAACTACAGAGCATACACATATAAATGACAAATCGTCTATATTCCAACTTTTTTGGATATCGGAATCATTATGAAAATCGGTATCGGAATCGGAATTTTTTTATTCCTTTATTTTTCAAATGTCGTCCATCTTACCGTTTATTTCTTTCAGCATTTTAAAATGTTCAATATTTGACAGAACCTATTTCGTAGCGCAGATGGCCTTACAAAAAGAAAACATAACTTCAACTTCTTTTCCTAGTTTCGGATTTTGTAATCCATATTCCTTTATTTTTTTTTTAAGTTGATAAGTTCTTTTTCTTCTAATAAGTTAAGGGCGGAATAAATTCTAAAATTGACATAATAATTGCACGAATGATTCTGCGCCACGAAACAGGTGCTGTCAAGAATTGAACTTTTAAACACATTTAAAGAAATAAACGGTAAGATTGACAGCTTCTAGAAATTTGGAATATAGACCTTTTGTCATTTATATATGTATAAGCACTGTAAAAGCGATGGGCGAATGTTTATTTAATGGACATTTGATCCATGGTCCAGTGGTTAGAACTGCCATCTATCAACGCGGGGTGGTAGGTTCAATCCACGGCTCGAGTTTGGCCGCAATGATGAGTTGTGATAAAACGAAAAAGTACTCTATGTGGATGACTATAGATTGATATCATTTTTGGGATGGTTAATTAGAATCGGGAATCGAAAAATTCGGAACTTTTTGGGGTATCAGAATCGAAAATTTTATTTTTACTGTTTTCCGATACCAAAAACGATTCTTATAATTGTTTCATCTTCTCTTTTGTTTAAAATTTAATTTTCCATTTCCACTAAAATAATGTTCATATGCTTGAAATTATAATCTATAGATTCCAGCTAGCCACGTGTATCTTTATGTTACCACAAATGTATTTACATATTACACAGGTCTTTAAGATATATATATATATATATATATATATATATATATATATATATATATATATATATATATATATATATATATATATATATACTAGCAAAAGTACCCGTCGTTGACGTTGACTGGGTTCAAAAACAGCCTACAGAAAATGGACTCTGATTTATGAAAGCAAAATTGTATGAAAGTAAAAATAAAATAGATAAACCCCATAATTTATTATACCGTACCTGTTCACACTGAAACACTTATCACAATATTCTGTGGATCTATATTTAAAAAACCTTGGAAAACTTTGTGACATATATCCATTCTATGGAGGTCAGGCACGAACGAACATCCCATAATTTTATCATACCATATTTCTTCAAACTGAAACATAATTAGCAAAGTATACATACGCAGATAGATATGAAAACTCTTTATTAAAGTTTGTGTCTATTTCCATTCTATGGAGGACAGGCGATCTTAAAAATACGATCTTAAAAACAGCTTTTTTTTATTTTATAGAAAAAAGAATAATTTTTACAGGGGAATATTTTACGTTACACTGGCCAACGGAGTTGATAAAATCTCAGCAAATCATTTATTCTTTAAAAAAAACAACAGATTTATTATAATCTGGAGATATAGCTTAAAAATAGAGCATTCGACTACAGATCAAGCCCGGGTGTACCTTACTATTTTATTTTAATTGTTTCTTATTAATTTGTTCAATTAACAATAAAATAAGATAAATCATTTAAAATCACCGCAAATCATTTCTTCGTTTGCATATTTCAAAACTAAACCTTAATCAGAAGTGACTTTACCAAGACATTTATCATCAAGCCCAAATATCAGCTGACATGATATTGTAAACAAACATAGACTTAAATTGATGAACGACATTATCATTAATTTTTATTTATTTATTTTATTTTTTTTTTTTTTGCGAATTAGTCCATCGGACAAATTATTCCTCATAACATATAATAACCAATAGAGGATTGATTCTATAATAATACATACGCAATTTGTATAAATTAATATACGATGTTTAAGCGAATTGTACGACCGGGAAACGCCGAGCTGTCAGCTAGTATATATATATATATATATATATATATATATATATATATATATATATATATATATTAGCAGACATATGATGTTTTAATTTATGCATATGTCGTATATATTATTATTATTATTATTATTATTATTATTGTTATTATTATTATTATTATTATTATTATTATAGAGTCAATTTTCTATCGATTATTATATATTATAAAGTTGCAATTTAAAAAATAATATATATATATATATATATATATATATATATATATATATATATATATATATATATATATATATATGACATGGGTGGGTCAGCCATTATGGAAACCGAAACCAAAATTTATGGAGATTTCTTGGTAAAATTATTTATATAAAAAAATAAATTAGATGACTTGAGTAGCATCAGCTATAATCGAAACCGAAACCGAAACCTATGGAGAATTTTTGGTAAAATTATTTATTACAAGAAATGGAAATCCATAACAATTAAACAGCATTAAAGAAAAAAACACACAAAATAACACACACGCCATCGTATTAATATATATATATATATATATATATAAAGATATATATATATATATACATATATATATATATATATACATATATATATAAAGATATATATATATATATATATATATATATATATATATATATGCTTTTACTTTCTCCGACAAAGTAAAAGTATACTTGTCGTAAATTTCTTATTTTTAGTTTTTGCTATTAGTGACCTTTGTTCGTGTTAATTCTCCCCCAATTATTATCCTAGCAGCCTTTAATTTAATTTAAGATACACTCCCCGTTCTCATTCCATTTTCTCCTTCTCTCTCTCTCTCTCTCTCTCTCTCTCTCTCTCTCTCTCTCACACACACACACACACACACACACACACACACACACACACACACACACACACACACACACACACGCCCATTACTAAACAAAATTACCACCGAAAATTACAAATCGTCTCTTTATCCATTGCGGTGTAAGCAGCAATTTTCTTCCTTCACCCTCATCATTTTCGGGTCTCCATCCCTCCCACCCCCACAACGCAACTACGAGAACAGAAAAAAGAAAAGATCCTAACGAAAATAACAGACCTGCAAATGAGTAGTTACATAAAAATGGCGGTTTCCATTGAAACAACGAAGAAAATCCCTAAATACTTAAATCGATATTGCCGAAAACAAAACATGATAAAAAATGTACTTTCTTAAAATGCACGTGAAGGGTTACACCATTGGGGTGCCCCGAGGCAGAGAGCTAGATGGCAGCGTGTCTTCCATCAAGTACACCCCTCTTTTTTTTTCTTTTATAATACAACTCTGGTCTTTTATGCCATCCGATTACACATAGCCTATAATAAGCGACCAACAACGGCTGCTTATTCAGCGTTCTCTCTTCAAGAGTTCGACGTACTTAGAAAGTTTTTTTCCCCAAAAACTTGTGTTTTATAATCATTTTGGCTACTCTCTCTCTCTCTCTCTCTCTCTCTCTCTCTCTCTCACACACACACACACACACACACACACGCATACACGCACACACGTACACAAACACACCCATTCACTCTCTCTTCTCTCTTTCTTCCTCTCTCTCCTCTCTCTCTCTTTCTTTTTCACTCTCCTCTCTCTCTCTCTCTCTTTCTCTCTTTCACACTCTCTTATTAACTTCAACTATCTCTGACAGTTAACGTTGGCCGTGTGGTTTGTTCCTTGCTAATAAAATCAGACATGGCTTCGTAGTTGGGTTCGAATCTCCCCATCGACTGTAACATCACTTCTTGTAATGATGATTACCGAAAAATTAAACCTTATATTATTTTAAAATTTGGTCTTCGCTCCTTTTTTGAAAAAAGAATTAGGGTTTAAATTACATTTTTCAAGTAGTTATAAGCTTCGAAAGATAGCGAGTCTAATTATTCAAATTTTTATCACTCATATTTAATGACGATATCTGACACTGCTAACTGTTTTTCGTCTGCAGACAAGAAACTTAATATATAGGGTATTCGAACCGATGCAAAGCTTTATATTTGGTATTTAGCCGGGGAAAATCAGTACAAAAGTGTAAAAATTAAAAAATGGAATTTGCCAGGTGAAGATCAAACGACGGCATTACGAATATTCATGCGTAATGTAATAGCTATTGGTTCATGTTTTAATTTTTAGCCTTGCAGTAAACATGTCTTCATAGCTCAGACATCAATGTCAAAGGAAAAAGTAAATCGTAAGCTAAACGTTCTGGTTTCGATTCTTGGTGATAGAGCACCAGTCATTTTTTTTTTTTTACTTTTTAAATCATTAATATATATTGGGTCAACTATAATATAAATCACACCTTTCTGTTTAAATGCATGTATGTATGTTTGTATATCGGCCTTAGTATTTCAACAGAGGCGACGGATTTTCACGATATCGGTATCGTTTTGAACCTTGACCCTTCGGACAACAAATATCGAAGAGTTGGCTACAAACGTTTATTCCTTCGCCCTCAACTGGCCACATTTCTACAGGAAGGGGTCCCTTTTTTTGCCAATATTTTCGAAAGTGTTTTCCCCTTTTCGATTGACTAGCCTTAATTTAAACCTTCGTCACTTCCGGTTTGGGGATGGATGCAACAGCAAAGACGTCACGTTTTATTTTTTTAACTTTCTTTTCCTCCTTCGCGGTACGGGGAGCCTGCCTGCCTGCCTGCCTGCCTGCCTGCCTACTGCCACTTTTTTTTTCTTTTTTTTTTTTTGCTGTTGAACACACACCTCCAACGCCGGGCACCCAGGCTAGCCTATAATATAAATATCGTCAGTATGTTTAAATGTATGTATGTATGTTTGTATGTCGGCCTTAAACTTTCGACAGAGGCGACGGATTTTCACGAGATCGGTATCGTTCTGAAGCTCGACCCTTCGGACGGCAAATATCGAAGAGTTGACTATAAGCATTTATTCCTTCACCCTAAAACAGGCACTTTTCTACAAGGAGAAGTCGCTTTTTTCGTCGATATTTCGCAAAGTGATCTTCTCTTTTCGAGTGACTAGCCTAAGTTTAAACCTGCATCACTTGCGGTTCTGCGATGGACGCAACAGAAAAGACGTCCCGTTTTTTTTTTTTTGTTTTTGTTCACGTTCTTTTCCTCCTTCGCTGTATGGGTTTGAGCCTGCCTACCTACCACCACTTTTGTTTTTCTTTTGGGCTCGCAATTTTCCTTCTTTTTTTTTTTTTTTTTTTTCAGCCAACACACGTCCAATTTCTTTTCCGCTTTCGTGTCACGGGTTCGAGCCTGCTTGCCTACTACAATTATTTATTTATTTTATTTTTTTTTTTGCTTAACACACATCTCCAAACACCTGGGCAATGCCGGGAACCCGGGCTAGTATAATAATAAATACAAAATCAGCATTAATCAAAATATCATATATATATATATATATATATCCAACTGACTAGTTAAAATGAAACCAATACCTTCTCTGCTGTGAAAGCCTGATCAAGACGAATGGTACTTCCCTCCTCTTTCCTCCCCACTTCCACCTCTACTTCTTTTATTTACATAATTCACAAACTATAAACTCTACATTTTCTTTCACCTGGATATTTTTTTATGCAAAACGAATTGAAATTTGAGGTTTTTTGGAATAAGTTTTCTTCTTTGGTCTGACGAGTTTGATCTCTTTATATGAGGGTTCCACCGAAACATGTGTGCGCATATGTAACCAATAATATTTGTATAATAGACAGAGTATATATATATATATATATATATATATATATATATATATATATATATATATATATATATATATATATATATATATATATACTCGGGGTTTTTTATTCAAAAGTAATGGACTAGTGAATTCAACGAGGTTGTTAGATAGTGCTCAATAAAAAGAGCTGATAATACTTGTTTATTGTTATATAAACATGGTCACATCCCGCTGCTACAAATAGCAACTTGTTTCAATCAAACAACAGATATCATCAAGTAGCGACTTGACTATTCAAATGTTCAATGAATAAAGGTTAACAATAAACAAGTAATATATATATATATATATATATATATATATATATAATTAGGATGGCTGTCTCGACACTGAAATCAACAGGCGAATTCAGAAGGCACCTGTAGTTTTTGGAAGGTTGGAGAAGAGAATATGGTCTGATCATGGCATCACAGACAAGATTAAGATCTGCGTTTATAAGACCTGTGTGCTAACCACACTGTTGTATTCATCGGAGACATGGACATTGCATCAAAGGCACATTAAATGGCCTGGACGATTTCACCAAAAATGTTTGAGACGTATCTTAAACACTAAGTGGCAAGCACAAGTACCCGATACTGAAGTCCTTGTGAGAGAATGTTGCTCTAGTGTTGAGACCCTTGCAATCAGATCTCACATGCGTTGGGTGGGCCACTTGGTTTGAATGAAAGATTGTAGGCTGCCAAAACAATTTTTTTACGGGGACTTGGAAAATGGCAAGCGCCATCAACACAATCCTAGGAAGAGGTTAAGGAAATCTACAAAGAATGATTTGAAAGTCTTACAAATCGACATCGACACATGGGAAGAACTTATTCTGCAAAGGCCAAAGTGGCGAAAGCTTGTACGTGAAAGTTGTGATGCTCTAGAGAAAAGAAAGCAGGCCCACAGCAATCTGAAGCGAGAACTTCGCAAAGGTTTAATTGATGGTCTTAACCATGACACACACAGCTGGAAATGCGACACTTGTGAACGACGAGTGCTTTTGTCAAAAACTGGCTACGTCAACCGCCTTAAGTCGCACAACACTCCTGTTCAGGTCAACTTTGCACGTATTCGTCCGAACCAAACGATCTGTTTAACATGCAGCAATGTTTGCAAGTCTAGTGCTGGTCTGAGAAGACATGCGATTTTTCATAGGAATACCCTTCAACCCCAGAGGAAGTCAACTCGATAGAAATTGCTCAATGTGTATGTCACATCTGCCTCAAGATGTGTAAATCTGCTGCGGGAGTGCAGAGTCATCTGAGATGGCATGGACGACAAGATTGGGAAAATTCAATGTGACGGCGATTATCTGGAAAGATGCAGCAACCATCATGTAATTGGTTGCTCTCCTGTTTTATTTTAGTGTTGCCTTTGAATATATATATATATTTGTGTGTGTGTGTGTGTGTGTGTGTGTGTGTGTGTGTGTGTGCCTGTACATTCGTGTATGTGAATAATTATATATGCTTTCTATATTTGAATTTTCTTTTTAATATTTAATAATATAATAATTACGACAAAATTACGAAAGAATTGAATTTAAAAAAAGGTCAAAATAAATAAATACATCAGTTTTCAAAGAATCAATAATATATATATATATATATATATATATATATATATATATATATACACACATACAATCACACACACACACACACACACACACGTGCGCGCGTGCGCGCAATCATGAATGCAAAATTTTTTTACGGTGAATTTCAAGAAAATAATTATTTCCAAAGTATTCATTTTTTTTTTAGTCGAAATATTTCCCAACGCGGATATGTTAAGCCGGCGGTTGTGCGCCCGTCATCATTAGGGCCTATTTATCACGAATGCCAACGATATCGCTGCGCGCAGACTACACTCGGTCAACGAGTAAATGCAATGAAATCGTTAAGACTTTATGTTAGTAAATGGATAAGGATTCAAATAAGAACATCTTCTAAAGAGCTCTAAATTCTATCTGCACTTATAACGTTGAAAATGCTTTTTCCTTATTTAATTTTTTTTTTTTTTTTTTTTTTTTACTTATAGGTCACCGTTGTATAACGCGGGTAGCATCGTTGCAACAAACAAACAAAAGTAATTTTAAAAAAAAATCCGACTCCGCATTTTTTTTTTAAAGTGCAACGGCATGCATTTTTTCGTAGTTTATTTTTTTTACATAGACATCACCACTTATCAAGGCCCAGAGGCCACTCGAGGATAAGGGTTAAAGAGTGTACAGTAGAAACTGGGCAATATAGTAATCGTTAGTCATGGAAATTCGGTAAATTTGTTAACTTATATGGAACGGCTCATCAAAAACTTGTTTACATTAGACTTGAACACAACCATGTTGTAGTCAGCTGGAAAGCAGGAAAACGCGTGCAGTTCTAAGAAAGAAGCTTTGCTCATGGAATCTACGTTTAGGTTTAGGCACAGATAAAGAGTGAGGGAAATTATTGATAGTGTTTTCTGCTAGACGGGTGTTTCTTCCAAATATTGTATTTCCAAAGTCTTTTCGCAAACACAATTGCTTTTTAAAAGTCACTGTCCTCGCCACCTCATGCTGGCGCTAGCCAACGCCTTCTCGTCCTCGTGTCAATAATTAACGCTTGCTTGTTGACCACTTAATGACAGGTGACATTGGTTTCTGAATTCACAATGGACTTGACAGATCTAATTGAATCTTAAACATTTTAAAATACAGACAAAACATATGATAGGGGAATTTGGTTTGGGAGTTTGTTTCTCTTTTTTATGATGTTTCCATGAAAACGAACAACTAGATCGCTCATTCCGATCAACACCCATGCGTATTTATTGAGAGGTTAACTAAATATTGGAATAATTTTTTTTGGAGCATCTCCCCGACACGCAACTTGCTTGTCTTCTCGACCACGTGGTGTATGCTGCTGCTGCTAATATTTTCGCTAGCAAGCTATTCTTCCTGCTGATTTTCTCACGCGCGCCTACGCATGGTCTGTTACAGCTGATCAAGGCGCAGAAGGCACTCAAGGATAAGGGTTAATGAGCGGCAAGTAAAATATAGTAATGATCGGTGATTGTGTAAATTTGGTAGAAATTATTTATTTAAAAAGACGACACAACAAGAATTTGTTTACATTGGACTTGAAAACGATCATGGATAGCAAGAACCTGTTTGCATATGACTTGAAGATGACCATGTTGAGTTCCACAGGTGAGAAGTTCTAGGAAAGGAGATTTGTTCATGGAATCTGCGTTTAGATTCAGGTGTTGATAAAGAATAAGTGAAATTGATTTCAGCTTTTTGTGAAAGTTTTACAATGGGATTGTTGAGTGAAGCTCAGACGAGGGCCTTCTGTGAATATAACGGTAGAGTAAGGATATACTCTTCTTTAAAAGCGAGAAAAAGTTATATCATGTTGACTTAAAATGTGCTTTATGATAAATTGATATTGAACATTTTTTGACATACAAATTATTTTCGACTTACAAATCATTTTCGACTTACAAGTCATTTTTAACTTACAAATCATTTTCGACTTACAACTCATTTTCGACTTACAAATCATTTTCGACTTACAAGTTATTTTTAACTTACAAATCATTTTTAACTTACAAGTCATTTTCGACTTACAAATCATTTTCGACTTACAAGTTATTATTAACTTACAAATCATTTTTAACTTACAAGTCATTTTCGACTTACAAATCATTTTCGACTTACAAGTTATTATTAACTTACAAATCATTTTTAACTTACAAGTCATTTTCGACTTACAAATCATTTTCGACTTACAAATCATTTTCGACTTACAAGTCATTTTTAACTTACAGATCATTTTCGACTTACAAGTTATTATTAACTTACAAATCATTTTTAACTTACAGATCATTTTCGACTTACAAGTTATTATTAACTTACAAATCATTTTTAACTTACAAGTCATTTTCGACTTACAAATCATTTTCGACTTACAAATCATTTTCGACTTACAAACCATTTTCGACTTACAGATCATTTTCGACTTACAAACCATTTTCGACTTACAAGTCATTTCCCGTTACGTTTTAAAACAATAATTCGGTCAGTTTTCATGATAAATAAATTTATCCATGTTTTTAGGGCCAATCTTTCACATGAAATGATTATCCCTTATACCAGATCTATGGTTACACCCACCCTAATTTACATTAGTCATATCGTGTTTTTCCTCCTCCTCATCCTCATCATCTACGACTGGAACAGTTTTCGTATTGTCACCATTGCTTAGCCCATGATTTCCGCAGGTACAGCTAAGGGTACTGCATCCTTCCAAACTGGTAGTTGCAGTGAATCATCTGAATCGGTTCATCTGAAGCAGGACTTTTGTCTGCCATCACTGGAACAAGTTGTCCCCTTCAACCTTCCATCATCATTCAGATGGTGCTATTTCATAATTACTTCCTATTCACTCCATAATCTGGTAGTAAGTCCGTAGAGAATGAAGTCTACAGTCAGAGACGTTTGGATGGAGTCGTTCTGGCGTGACAAACGTCTTCGCCATTGTAACTTTCTTGCAGAACATATTGCATCTAATCGACGCCTATAATAGTTTCAAATATTTAATTTGTTCCGATTATTATCGGCACAGACAGTCGATTAATTGCCAAATATTTCATTTGTGTGTATTTGGCTTAGCTGTGTAAACTGCATAGCTAAACTAGCTAACGTACTCGATTCTTCGTCACTGCATATTCCCAATCCGTTATGCAGGCACCTTAACATCTAATAAGAATGCCTTCGATAAGTTTCCAGACTTTTTCCTATAGGCACTTTTATTGATAGTACACTCACGAAACTTTACTCTCCTTCGAAGTAATCTCCTCCGGCTGCAATGCACGTGTACCGTTCCAACAACTTCTGGAAGGACCCATGACACAACAGTAGACATGAGACCATAACTTATTTTATTATAAACAAGGATAGAAAAATATTTTTAAAAGATATATGAAGTAATGAAATCACGGTTGCGTCTGGTTGGCCAACGAATGAGGGTAAATAATTAAGTGTTAACTATTCTGCACTTGCCCCGATCGATTATTAACAATGCTGTCATGACGTCATCCCATATACACAGTCAGTGCTGCTAGTCGCTTTATCTCTGCCGCATGTTCGAGTTGCATTCAATAAGTTTCCAGATATTTTCGTATGGCCACTTTTATTAATAATACACACATGAAACTCTAGTCACCTTTGAAGTAATCTCCCCCGGCTGCAATGCACGTGTTGTACTTGTAGTACAACCTCTGGAAGGTTCCGTGGAAGTCTCCTTGTGTGAGCCTGTCAGTGGCCCTCGTCGCAGACACTTTCATTCTCCTCAATTGTCTCATAATGACAGCCTCTAAGGTTTTCCTTGAGCTAAGGGAATAACCAGAAATCACAGCGAGCAAGTGCTGGATTATACGGAGGGTAAGGAACTGTCTTGATGTCTATCTTCGTCAAAAAATCTGTGACAAGGATGCAGCACCCTCGGGACAAACTTTGCACAAATCTTCCCCATTTTCAGTTTCTCGCGAATGTGTTTACAGTTCCCACACTGATATCAAACTGTGCACTTATTGTCACTATGGAAACATGACGGTTCTTATCTATGAAATTCTTTATTTGGCCAATCGACTCTAGTGTTTTGACTACCTTACTCCTCCCACACCTCTCATCATTCCTTATAGACTCATTGCTATCTTTGAATCTCTTATGCCATCCAAAAACTGATGCCTGATTCATGTAAGATAGTCCAAAAACAGTCTAAAGTATTCCATACGTTTCTGTGGCATTTTTTTTCAAGTTTAAAACAGAATTTTATTGCATTTCGTTCTTCTAAAATATCTTCACGTTCATATCGCAATTTTTTTAAATTCATCAGCTGTAACTATCATGCTTTAGTAGGGTGTATTCCAATTCCTGATATAGCTGTTCATTTGAACCTGAAATCATAAATATTAGTCAGTCATCTCATAAGATGTATAGCAATAACATCCTGAATTTATAGGAGTCTACGATAATTTTAAATGCCTGTATAAAAAAAAGTCTGGAAACTTATTGAAGGCACCTCATAATAGTTTGGTTTGGTTGTTTTATGGCATATCAACCCTTTCCGGGTTATTTAATGCCGAATCCAGTTCTTTTGGAAACAGATTTTATGCTTCAAGTTCTTTATATCTTCAAATATTTATTTGTAGCGCTTGGTTTGGTGGTTTTGTTTTACGGCATATCAACCCTTTTCGTGTTAATTAATACCGAATCCAATTATTTTGGAAATAGTATTCATGTTGGACCAACGTTAATATCTTACACAGCCACAACATCACAAGTGCATTTGAGAAGTTTTATCACCGCATAAACAAATGTGTCCGATGTATAAAATCAACAGTAGGTTCTTTTATATGACAGGGGCGCGTTCGGAATGAATATTTCTGTTTAAAGAACTATTTCCCAATGATACGACTTTTTCATTTTGCACTTAAATTCAAGCCATTGTCACCGCACAAATAGTAATACCTGGCATATAAAACCAACAGTGGGTTCTTTAATAGGACAGAGGCGCGTTCAAAATGAATGTTTTGTTGTTTCTTTTTTGTTTGTTTAGAGCACAATCGAAGCTTGGCACTTGACGTTTGCATTTTAAACTTTAATTCAAGCCATTTATTTGATAAAATCAAAGATAGGTTTTCCATAGTGTAAAGCGGACTACACTATATTGTAAACTTCATCGCTGTAAGAGGCTTGTGAAGCCTCCTCTAGGTGTATCGCAATGGAATCCCAATTAGAGCAGGCAATCAATCGATTTGATTGAAAAATGGACTAGCTAATAGATTTCTATGGCAATAAAAATAGTGGCGTGTGAAACATTCGTTGATCATCATTCAATCCCGGGCTACGTCGGCTAACCCTGCTAGTTGAAAATGAAACATATACTTGGATACAACTGATTGTAATGATTGATGTCCTATGTTCATCGAATGTAAATGTCCATAAAAGTGCTGAATATCAACCGTCTGTCTATCGATCAATCCTCAACGGTTAAACTGTATCGATTAAGCAATAAATGATTGTCGATTATCGATCTGTCCATTACATTTTGCTAAGCTCTCTGGAAAGAGAGATAATTGAAGTACAGCGTTCGCGGTTTCTCTTCAAAGTCTTTGGTTGTAATTTGTCTTGCAATCGATGTCACTTGTCACTTAACCGATAAACCCGCCCCACCCCTCCGCCCAGCGTCCGCCCTAATCATACTGCGTAAATTATTAATAATTACATTGGTTGTATGCCATTAGAATGCTCGTCCCGAAAGAGAGAGAATCGCTCGAGCCAATCAGTTTAATATTGGATGTGTCTATTTCTATAATTTGTACTGTTTACTCACTCCAAACTAAGCACGATGCCACTAAGTCGTAAGGGGCTACTAATAGGGACTAGATTTGCCAGGATACTATGTAGGGAGTTGGGCAGCAAGATGTCTGTTCACATTACATTTTAACTTCTGCGTGTCAGTAGAGTCAGGGAATCAGAGGCATGGGAGGGAATTCCAAGGTCTAGCAGTTCGAGGAAAGAAGTTATTTGAGTAGAATGCTTTAGGACATCTAAGGACCTCCAGGGTATAGGGGTGGGAGTTTGCTGCTTGTCGGTTTTCTCATGGTGTATTTACGTCAGGGGAGGATACTAGTGCTTTCAGTTCGTCCGAGAGCTTACTATTAAAATACTTGCAAAACAGGCAGAGGGTTGTCACATTTCGAGGATGGGACAGAGGTTGGAGTTTGGTCGATAGTGCGGTAAGATAATCTCAGGTGTGTGTACCTTCTAGCCTGGTAGAGAGAGCCCACCTCCCTCTCAGCAATCAATGCGATTACCTCAATTTGCTACTGTTCCAATTTTCTAATAGAAATAGAGCATCAACATCCCAATTTCTACCGGTTATGTATTTGCACATATTGATATAGTTGTGTGAACAGAATTCGATCATAAAATAATTAACCGATCATTATGAATTTTAGAGCAGCGGGCCCAATGGGTTATATTTCTTTCATGAAAATATTAAATATCGGAAAGAAGTCAGTAGAATGGAAGGTTGAAATGTTTAGAATCCAAGAAAATCGAAAGTAGTAAAAAAAGAACAGTCTTACTGTCAGGCTGTCAGAAGAAAATATTGATATAGAAATATAATTTATAAAACTCACGATGTCTGTCTGTCTGTCTGTCTGTCTGTTTCCATATTTTCAAACTTTATCTCCTCCGAAACTAAAAGTCGCTAGAAGCTTCAAATGATTGGACTTTTTATGGGTCTTTAACCGGTTAAAATAGTTTTTAAAAAGTCAAAATTGAAAAAAAAAATCGTTATACATTTTGTACATTCATCTTAGTTTATTTTTAATCAGTTCATCTGGGTGTCACGTTGGTACAGTGGTAACGTCACTAGCCTCGCACGCCATAGTTTTGTTTTCGGTTTCGATTTTAGCTGATGGCACTCAAATACATTTTTTCTTTACTTTTGAAATCACAACTCTATAATAATATATACGAAATCTGGATTAATTAAAATATCATATTTAAGCGTATTATAAGACCGGGCAGAGCCGGCCGACCCGACCAGCCACTAGTTTTTCTATAAATACTATTATGACATGTGTTCTTCAGAAATGACTAGTCAATGTTCTGCTTCCTTTGTTCCAGCTAATTTGACGTGTTTGTTTAGTGGTCTTCATTAATTCCAAGAACTACAAGCTTGTAGAACACTCTTTTTGCTGACTATTTTCTTCCTACATATAGCCTTGGTCTTTTCAAGACTACGGTCAATAGACGTCTCTGTCTTTTCGATAATCATCTCTTGTTCCGGTTAAGTCCTTACATCAAGTAACTTCGCGTCTTGTCTGGGGCCATTGTTATAAACAGTAAAAGAAAATTGGAGAAATCGACCCTGAAACTTCTTTTTCTTTCTTTCTCATCAAATCTGTCTTGACGTCCATACATTAGATTTATTGCTTTTTATATTTCTCGTGGTAAAAATGAAAATGTTTGTAAGAGACGGCAAATCCTGAAAAGTGTAACCTCAAAATCATAGTATATTTTTGAACCTTGAAATTTGAATCTTGAAATCATAGTATATTTTTATACGAATACAACCTTGAAAGTTGAACCTTGAAGTCATAGTATATTTTTATACGAATACAACCTTGACAGTTGAACCTTGAAATCATAGTATATTTTTATACGAATACAACCTTGCAAGTTGAACCTTGAAATCATAGTATATTTTTATACAAATACAACCTTGAAAGTTGAACCTTGAAGTCATAGTATATTTTTATACGAATACAACCTTGAAAGTTGAACCTTGAAATCATAGTATATTTTTATACGAATACAACCTTGAAAGTTGAACCTTGAAATCATAGTATATTTTTACACGAATACAACCTTGAAAGTTGAACCTTGAAATCATAGTATATTTTTATACGAATACAACCTTGAAAGTTGAACCTTGACATCATAGTATATTTTTATACGAATACAACCTTGAAAGTTTAACCTTGACATCATAGTATATTTTTATACGAATACAACCTTGACAGTTGAACCTTGAAATCATAGTATATTTTTATACGAATAAAACCTTGAAAGTTGAACCTTGAAATCATAGTATATTTTTATACGAATACATCCTTGAAAGTTGAACCTTGAAATCATAGTATATTTTTATACGAATACAACCTTGACAGTTGAACCTTGAAATCATAGTATATTTTTATACGAATAAACCTTGAAAGTTGAACCTCGAAATCATAGTATATTTTTATACGAATACATTTATATAATCAAATTCTTCCCCCACAAGAGAAAATCCAAGTTGCCCTCGATGGTCGGAAATCTTAACAACATGATATTAATGCAGGTTTGTCTCGGGCTATGATTTTCGGACCTTTTTTTAAAATCTCTATCTCTATCTGTACTATTATATAAAAATCACTTTGTGTGTGTTTGTGTGTGTGTGTGTGTGTGTGTGTGTGTGATCCTTCCTTATAAATTCCGAAACGGCTGCGGCTGCGTTTTTCGCAAATTTCACACAAAACTAATGTATATGTCTGGCGGTGCTCTTAGATACGTTTCGTACAGAAACTCATCCGATAAATATCGAAAATCGAAAAAATCTGATCTTAAAATAGCTTTTCTCTTTTATAGTTAAAAAGAAAAAAATTACAGGGGAATATTTAAGGTTACACCGGCCAAAGGAGATAAAATCTTAGCAAACCATTTCTTTTTTCTTTTTTTAATAAAAGATTTATTATCATCTGGAAATATAGCTTAGTGGTGGAGCATTCAACTACGGATCAAATGATCCCCTGTTTAAGCCCAGGTGTACCTCACCATTTTATTTTATTTTTTCTTATTAATGAGTTTAATTTACGATAAAAGAAGAGGGACCATTTAAAATCGCTGCAAATCATTTCTTCGTTTGCATATTTTAAAACTAAACATTAATCAGTAGTGACTTTTCCAGAGCATTCATCGACAAGCCCAAATATAAGCTGACGTGATATTGTAAAAAAAAAAAATAAATAAAATAAATAAATAAAAAATTTCAGGCGGAATTTGATAAACAACATTATCATTATTATCATTTTATTTATTTATTTATTTATTTATGTATTTTTTCTTTTTTTGCGAATTACTTCATAGGGCAAGTTATTCCGCGAAATATAAAATAATCAATAGAGGATTGATTCTACAATGATGCATACGCAATCTGCATAAATTAAAAATAAATGTTTACGCATAACGTACAATCGAGCAACGCCGGGCAGCCAGACTGCTAGTATATGATATTCATAAACGAGTTCCATGATAAAACCATGTTTAAGATGGGTATATTTGCTGATGACTCTTTATAATATGCATAACGGAAAAATTATATCCAAAGCAATGGCAGAAACTTTAGTAGTGGAATGGAACTGTAAATTGAACATATAATATTATAGTGCTACTATGTAGTGATGGGACGATTCCAATATTTTCTCGATTCCGATACAATAATCGACTGATTCAGATTTTTTAGAAATTTCTAAATATTAAACTATAAAGTTATTTTCTCCCGATTACAAAAAAAAATGTTTAATGTGCAGATATTTTCTCAAACGTAAAAACACACTTGTGAGGGATGATCTATCGATTTTAGTTTTATTGATTGTTTAAAATAAATAAATATTTATTAAGAAGTGGATGTAGTTTGCTTGAAGCATTGTACAGTATATAGTTAAATAAAATGTGTAGAAGGCGGTACAATGCAAGGTGAAGCAGGTGAAAAAGTTTTATTAATACAACTTACAAATGCATTTGTACATATTCATGTAATTTATATACACATTATATTAATATTTGCATCGGGATTACCTGGGAAAGTAGGTCTGGTGGTATATCCGTGTTATATAATATTTCGAGAAAGATCTCATCGTCAGATATTTATTTGACGTTGGTTCAAACGTGCTGTTGTAAACAGTAACAGTCTCACAGCAAACAATAGCCCGGAAATTGTTGATAGTATTTTAATTTAATATAATTACATTTTTTGTACATTTCTTTTTTTCATCTAATTTATTTATTTTATAATAATTTATATGTTATATTGAGGAGAATAATTAATTAATTTATTTATTTGTGTTTCTGAGTTCTAGTTGAGGGGTGTTGGGACATAGATTTTGAATTAAGTCGGTTGGTAAATGGAGACTACTTGATGAGCTGATCTAAGGGGAATAACCGTGTTATCTTTTGTATAAGTTCGGCTATTACTAATTACAAATATTTCTACTAAGTTAAGTGTATAATATTGCATTACTTTTTAAATATATTTAATTATTTACTTATGTTTATTTTTGTAATATTATTCCTATTCTGGGTGGAGTATTTTTTTATTCCTTATTTAGTATATATATATATATATATATATATATATATATATATATATATATATATATATATATATATATATATATATATATACTCATTTATGGATTCTTATATCTTTAATTTAATTACATAGTAATATTTTACTGACTATAATTATTTATATACGCAATGTGTTATGACGAAATAGTTAGAAGTTATTACAAAAGTTTTTCTATTTTTTTAAATTTATTTACTTATTTATTTATTTATTTTAATTAATTTCAATTTCTGTTTTTGGTGTATTATGTCTTATTTGTTATTTGCGATTAATATTATTAGGCTAACTCGGAGAAATCAATTAGACCATATTAGGCCATATAAACTTGCATGATCGCATATACATGCAGCCACGCACTATTTCTAAATCAAGTGCATAGACTACATATACATGTAAGAGTATATATTTACGCCCCCACGCACATCCATATATGCATGTGCTCGCACCATCTTAACCATATATCATAAACTTGCTATTTGTTATACATTGTTGTTATTATTATTAATGTGTTGTTGTTATTATTATTAATGTGTAGTAATCTTAAGTGAGGATTGCTTATTTATTATTTTGTTTATTTATTTATTTTGGTTTATTTTAATTTAATTTTGGTTTTATTTTATTCTATTTTTTTATTATGTAATGGTGGGATAGTGTGGGTTAAGTTAAGAATGAAGAGCCTAATTCATGTCGGCGATTAATCTTGTGATGCAATTTGGCAATCGGGACTGATGCTTTGATACGAAGGTTGCCAACATTGCGTTCGGTGACTAAAATATCTACTCTGATGGATTTGTTAGTATTGCCGCATGTGTGAAGGTATCTGCGAACAGAAGACGCTTGTGCTTGTACGTGTTCTTTTACTCTAATATGCAGGTGTCTCACTGAGCTACCGCCATATGATTGGTCACATTTGGTGCACTGTATGCGATATACTCTCTGTGTGTGCGATGGCACATGTTAGTGGTGTTCAGTTAGTTAGGGTGCAGGGTACATTGTTTAGGTGGGGTTTGCGTTTTGCCAAATGCTGTTTATTATTCCGTTATTGCGACTAGCAATGGAAGATTTTGTTTTAAACAAAATTATATTTTAAAAAAAAGCGATACAAGAATTGTTTTTAGCGCATCTAAAAATAGACACAGATTTTTTCAATACCGATTCCGATACCCCCCAAAGTTCTGATTTTTCCGATTCCCGAGTCTGATACCGATTAATCGTACCAACTCTACAATTAGGTTAATGCAAAAACAATATCGTTTTCTCACATATGTTACTTTTATATATGATTTCTGAATTAATTCATTCATATATATAAAGCCATGTTATATATCATTTTGAAGCTCGTTTCTCGCTCTATCGAATCGTGTTATTCGTTACCGTTCTCAATCTCTTTATTCATTTTTTGCAGGCTTTTCGACAGCATGGACAAAATTAATATCCGCATGATTTTCTTGTTCCAATTCAAACTAGACAGAAAAGCTGCCGAGACAGCTCGTGGTATCAATGATGCGTTTGGCCCAGGAACTACTTATGAACGTGTGGCAGAACGGTAGTTCAAGAAATTTCGCAATGGTGACGAGAGGCTCAAAGATGAATATGGTTGCGGCCGGCCGGCCGGCCGATTGCGGTTGATAACGGACATTTGAAAGCCTTAATTGAAACGACATTATTTTTGCACCAACCTAATATTAAGACTAAACTTCTTTCCTTTAACAATTACAAAAAAAAACAAAAAAACAAAAACAGTTTCAACCACCAATTGTCATGACAAATAACACCCTACCTGAAGCTCATCGTTAAAACTCCTCGGCTTTATATTCACAGGCAACTTGAGTGGAACAAACCTGCATCCAAGCTTCTATCTTTAGATCATCAACGCTCTGATCCCCATCTGGCATCAATTGAAATGGATGGCTCTCGTCTTGGGGAGGCTCCATGTTTTGACAAGCTTCTGGGTTTGACCTTTACTCCTGATCTGAAATGGAACACGTACATCAGGTCTGTTGCCAAGGACGCTGGGAAAATAGTGGGATCCTTCTACCGCTCCAGAAGATATCTCACTACTGATGCAATTCTCTATCTGTATAAAAGCCAAGTACGTCTAAGATCGAGTACTGCTGCCATATCTGGGCAGGAGCTGCTAACAGCCTATCCTGCCTTGACAGAGTACAAAATAGACTTCGTGGCTTAGTGGGGGATGCCCTTTTCTCTTCCCTGCAGCCTCTCTCCCACAGAAGAGACGTTGCGAGCCTCTCTTTGTTTTATCGTTATTTCCATAGCTAGTGCTCGTCTGAGCTCCAATCTCTCGTCCCCCTCGCCAATCTTTCACGATAAACACCCATCTAGCTGAAACTACTGTCAATAATTTTCCCCACCCTCTATCTGTGCCTAAATCCAAAAGTACATTCCATGAACAAAGCTTCTTTCTTAGAACTGCACGCCTGTGGAACTCTGTTCCGTTTGCCTGTTTCCCACCTGACTACAACTTGGACGTCTTCAAGTCCAACACAAACAAATTCCTGACAAACCGCCCCCTTAAGTAAGACACTCTATCAAATCCCCAATACTAATGATTACTACAATACTATCGCATTGATTACTGTACTTGCAATAACCCTTATCCCTGAGTGGCCTCCAGGCCTTGATAAGTGGAGACTCCCATGTAAAAGAAACTATTGACGACATTGCCAAGGTTGCTGCAAAGAAGGTGGAAATACTACCGTGCTACAAATTCACACACCGTACAATATATCTTTAGAAAGCCAACATTTATCCATACATGGAATATTTTTGCCACATCTGGTCTGATGCATCTACCTCTAGTTTTTTCCCTCTTAAACAGGATTTAACAAGAAGAATACCCTCCGTCGTAACAACTACCCCGATAGCATACTATCCACCAGACGTGTTAATAGTATAAGAGAGGAGAATGAAACCCAAAAACCTCCAACGGTCTGCCTACCATATATACGAGGCATCTCCGAAAAGATTCAGAGAATATGTGCCCCCTACAACATCAGGACGGTATTCAAAAGCGAGTCAACACTCAGACGACACCTGGTACGAGTGAAGCCCCGCATGGATGAGAACATGACCAAAAACTGCATATACACCATCCCATGCAGTTGCAGAAAGGTTTACAAGGGTGAAACATGCCGCCCCCTTAAAGTAAGGGTGGAAGAACACCGAAAAGCGGCAACTAAAGGGGAGACGGAAAAATCGGGTATAGCCAACCATGTCTGGATGGAGAGGGGGGGATCATCACCCCCTATGGGATGAAGTAAAAATAATAAACAGAGAGACCCACTGGAAAGTGAGAAAACTTAAAGAAACAGCTCACATGCTCGGACATAACAACCTACTGAGCAAACCAAGCATAGAGCTGAATGCAATTTGGACACCTCTGATAGAGAGAGAAAACCTTGAATAACAACATAGGTTTAACATTAACAAAAACCAACTAGGAATTGTCCTAGTGACATATGGCCGAGTGGTCCTAGACGTTGTATCAAAGTTTACAGTTACCCAAAGGTGCTGAGTTCAATCCTGAACGAAGGCAGTGAAAAAGTAACATTGAAAAACAGAGAATCAGCAACTATGTCCCAAAGCCTAGCTGGAGTCCAAACACGGTACCCGTAATAATAATAAAGGGTTGGGTTCGAGACTCCTAACAAACCGTTCACCTGACGAAGGCCGGAGGGCAAAACGGCCGAAACGTTGTGACAATAACAACCAAGATGAGGAAGTCAGTCCGACAATCTCAATCAATCAAGGATTTAACAAGTTTCTAATCTAGTAGATCCCACACTCTCGTCCAAGCTCCAACCTCTGTCCCATCCTCACAATCTTTTATCTCTGTGTCTGCCTTACAATTATTTTAATGGGGTGTGCTCTGATGAATACATAGCACTTGTGTCGCTTCAACGTATATATTCCCGACTAACTCCACAGGCAGTAACATTCCACCCTTTCACTGTTGAAGTTCGTTGATGCAAAAAAAAAAAAAACTTTTATTCTAATAGTTTTCCCTCAAACTATTAGACGTTCGAATTCCTTCTCTGTTTCCTGTTTCATGTCTATATACAAATGATTCAAATGTAATGTGAACAAACATCTCGCTACTCAAATCCCCACAATCTCCTGTTATACATGATCTCAAATAGTAACTTCTTACGTCTAATTGGCAATACACCTTGTTTCGAATGAAGAGAGTAAAAAGTGACAAACAGCCTGACAGACCAAGGCTAGAATATTAGTCAATGGCTCATCCTCTATCAGACTGATTGCCGTTGACGTATCCTCAACTAATATGAATTATGCTGTTCGAGATTAAGAGTTATTCTAGTTCGAGTATTTTTTTTTCTCTACAATGTTTGCCAAACATGCTAAGATTCTTTAAAATGTCTACGTGTGGTAATCAATAATCGATGGGCTGCCATAGACATAGACGAGCGATCCGATTAAAATCAATTGTATTTGTTGACTCGATGAAGGCGAACTCCTCGATGAAAAATGTCAGGTCTAATCCGTTTAGGGAAATACTAAAGTGTCCATCCCAAATCTCCGTGGGTAGTGCTTCAAACGAAAAGACAAAGCCGCCGATGGTCTTCTGGGCAGGCAACATCTCTTGTCATTTTCTGTCTCATCCAGCCAGACGAGGCCTGCCGATCATTCGTAGACCCCACCCGTACCGCCGCCCCAATCACACTATCTTGCTTACTTTTCTTTTATTATACCCCCCCCCCATCAATACTACGCCTGACCGAGTCTACGTCTGTTCTTGCTTCCGTTAAATCTTTGGTCGGCGTCTTGATACGATGGATTGGAAGAGGAGACCCTTAAAAGAGACGCAGCATGTTCCGACAGTCCCGGGTGACCAAATAGACAATCCTCTTAAGACCACAGGGCATATCACGTGGTTTGATGAAGTCGGACATCTTTTAGTAAAAGGTTAAAAAAATGAAAGAAAGACAAAAAGAAAAGGAAAAAGGAAAGAAAGTAAGAAAACAAAAACGAAAAAAGAAGGAAAGTAAAAAAGAAAGAATGACTGAAGAGAAAAAGTTACAAAACGAGAAAGAATGAATGAAGGAAAGACAGAAAGAAGTAAAAAAAAATGAAGGAAAGAAAGAAAGAAAGTTAAAAAAAACATGAAGGAAAGAAAGAAAGAAAGAAGTAAAAATAGAATGAAGGAAGAAAAGAAAGAAAGGTTAAAAACATGAAAGAATGAAGGAAAGAAAGAAAGAAGTAAAAAAGAATGAAGGAAGGAAAAAAAGAAAGTTAAAAAACATGAAGGAAAGAAAGAAAGAAAGAAGTAAAAAAAGAATGAAGGAAGAAAAGAAAGAAAGGTTAAAAACATGAAAGAATGAAGGAAAGAAAGAACGAAAAAGTAAAAAACAATGAAGGAAGGACAGAAAGAAAGTTAAAAAAAAACATGAAAGAATGAAGGAAAGAAACAACAGGTAAAAAAGAATGACGGTAGGAAAGAAATTAAAAAAAAAAACATGAAAGAATGAAGGAAAGAAAGAAAGAAAAAATAAAAAAGAATGAAGGAAGGAAAGAAAGAAAGTTAAAAAAACATGAAAGAATGAAGGAAAGAAAGAAAGAAGTAAAAAACGAATGAAGGAAGGGAAGAAAGAAAGTTAAAAACACATGAAAGAATTAAGGAAAGAAAGAAAGAAAAAGTAAAAAAGAATAAAGGAAGGAAAGAAAGAAAGAAAGAAGTAAAAAACGAATGAAGGAAGGGAAGAAAGAAAGTGAAAAAACATGAAAGAATGAAGGAAAGAAAGAAAGAAAAGTAAAAAAGAATAAAGGAAGGAAAGAAAGAAAGAAGTAAAAAAAGAATGAAGGAAGGAAAGAAAGAAAGTTAAAAAAACATGAAAGAATCAATGAAGAAAAGAAAAAAAACCATATGACATATCACGTGGTTTGATGAAGGCGGCCATCTTTTAGTAAAAGATTAACAAAAAAGAAAGAAATATAGGAAAGTAAGAAAGTATGAAAGCCAGAATGAAGGAAAGAAAGAAAGAAGTAAAAAAAATGAAGGAAATAAAGAAAAAAAGAAAGACAGACAGATACAAAGAAAGAAATTAAAACTAAGGAAAGAAAAAGTAAATACGAAACAAAAGACGAACCAAAAAGAAAAAAGAGGGGATATATTAAAATAAGGAAAAACAATGAAAGAAAGAGAGGAGGAAAGGTAGAAAGAAAAATGAGATTAAGAAAAAAATAAAAAGAGGAGAAAAAGGGAAGGAAAAGTTTAAAAAAAAAAACGAAACAAAGAGAAAACGAAATAAAGAAATGACGAAATAAAAAGAGAGAGAAAGTAAGGAACAAAAAAAAGAAAGAAAGAAAGAGAAGATGAAAGAAAAAAGAAAGAAAGGGAGAATGAAAACACAAAGAAGGTAAAAAGAAGGAAAAAAGTAAATAAAAACGAAAAATGAACCAATGGAGGGAATATATTATTAAAAAAAAGAAAAGAAAAGAAAGAAAGAAAGAAAGAAAAAAACAAGAAAGAAAGAAAAATCGAAATTAAGAAGGAAAAGTAAATAAAAAAAACAAACGAACAAAAAAATGGATATATGACATAACAGAAAAAAAAAGAACTAGAGAAAGAATGATACAAAGTAAGAAATAAATAAATAAATAAATAAAAGTAAAAAGAAAGGAGAAAAGAAAGGAAAAAGTGGAAGCAAAAGTAAATACGAAAGGAAAAACGAACCAAAAAGAATAAAGAAAGGAATATATTAAAATAAAAAAAAAAATAAAAAAGAAAGAAGAAAAGAAAAATAGTGGAATGAAAAGAAAATACGAAACGAAAAATAAAACAATAAAAAAGAAGAGAATGTTTTAAAATAGGAAAGAAAGATAGAAATGAAAACGAAAGAAAGAAAAAAAGATGGAAAGAGAACTCCCAAATGACTTTTAAAAAAAACTGCAATAAAATAAAAATTGGATGAATGACGTAGTGAAAATAAAAAAGATTTAAAAAAAAACGGAAATTTAGAATGAAAAACAGAAAATGTGAATAAGAAAAAAAAAAGAATGAATGATGAAAAAAAAAAATGGAGATATAAAATAATTTTAAAAAAAGAAAAAAAACATCGAACCTGGAAATTTATAACTTAACTTCAGTGATCTAACAGGAACCTACGTGTTTGGCGTATTTAAAAAAGATAGAAATGAGCGTAGAAAAAAGACAAGAAAAAAGTGCTATTATTAAGAAAGAAAGAAAGAAAGAAACACGTGAGGTATGGTTGTGTTCAAGTCTAACGTAAACAAGTTCTTGATGAGCCGTTCCAAATAAGTTATCAAATTTACCAAATTTTCATTACTAATGATTACTATAGTGTCCAATTTCTACTGTACACTCTTTTACCCTTATCCTTGAGTGGCCTCTTGGCCTTGATAATGTGGCGATTCCTGTGTAAAAAAATTTAAAAAAAAAAAAAGAAAGAAAGGAAGAAACGTATGAGGGGGGAAAAACAAAATGAAGCAAAGGAAGAAAGAAAGAAATATATGAGGTAGAAAACAAAAGAAAGAAAGAAAGAAAGATAGAAAGAAAGAAAATGAGATAGTAAACAAAAAAAGAAAGAAAGAAAGAAATATGAAGTATTAATCAAAAAGAAAGAAAGGAAGACAAATATGAGGGGAAAAACAAAATGAAGCAAAGGAAGAAAGAAAGAAATATATGAGGTAGAAAACGAAAGAAAGAAAGATAGATAGAAAGAAAGAAAATGAGATAGTAAACAAAAAAAGAAAGAAAGAAAGAAAGAAATATGAAGTATTAATCAAAAATAAATACAGGGCAAGTGCAGTATGAAATAAAAATACAAGCAATCACAACATTATCTGACGCGTTTGTAGGTGAAAAAAAATTAATAACAATTAAATAAAGAAAATATTTTTTAAATGTACGTAAAATGGCATTTTATTTTAATTATGCCAAAATTCATTTATATCTGTATTTATGCATTTTTTTTAGGAAACCTTCCCGAATCATTTGATTTCTTGGAGTGATGATTAGGTCTATGACAAGAGAATATTCTTTTCATTATTTTGACTCTCGAGTATATATCAGTTAATATCTTATATGTTTTTAGATAGAGCGATGTGATTCTCTGTTGATTAAATGTGTCTTACTGCGTCGGATATATACTCGAGAGTCAAAACAATGATATGAATATTCTCTTGTAATAGCCCAACTGATGATATTTGTTGGCCTGCAAAATCGTCTACAATCATGTGGTAATAATGATGTGAAACATTTTATCGATTTAATATTTTAAAATGGTATTCTACCTATATTTAAAAAATTTTTTTAAAAAACATTTAGAAAGGAGTTGTGTTTGAAGGCTATATCAATGCGGTTCGTAAGAAACACCGTGGACACGAGTTAGTATATAAAAGAATAATGACAATATTAGAAGAATTTTTCAAAAATGATTCAATTATGTCACGTTTATTTACAAACATAATGTGTTGTACAAGATGGTAGATGTTGATGTCCCAAATTTTCGTGAGTAGAATCTCTTCGTCAAAGAAGAAAATTAAGAGAAACCTATACAACTGTTCGGGGAGGTTTTTCTTTTGCCTGTTTTATTTATTTATTTATTTATTTCCGGAAGTTAGTGTAGCAGACTGGCTGCGAAATCAATTTCCAAGATACGAGTTTTGATGGATATTAAACATTGTTAGGAATTGTTGTAGCCTTTTTTTTTTAATGTATATAAACGATTAATTTTTATTTTTATTTTATTTATTTAATTTGTTATTTGATTTTGTTTTTCAACAAAAGTGTCACGTCATTTTGGGACGCCCTGTAGGAGCAGTAACATGGAAAATAGAAATGAGAGAGGAAAGAATAAAAGAAAGAAAAAATAGAAAGAGAGGCAAAGAAAGAGACATATGAGGTAGAAAAAAAAACAGAAGAAAGGAAAAAGAGAAGAATCTTTATTATCATATAAAAGTCCCTTTGTATGTGTGTGTGTGTGTGCGTTTGTGTGTGTGTGTGTGTGTGTGTATGTGTGCAAGTGAGAGTTATTTCCTTATAGGTTCCGAAATGGCTGAGCCTATCTTTTGAAAATTTCGCACAAAGCTAATTTATATGTCTGGCAATGTTCTTAGATACGTTTTCTACAGAAATGTATACTGAATCAAAAACATCCGATACTAAAAATAGCTTTTCTCTCTTATAGAGAAAAAAGATTAATATTTGCAGGGGAATATTTTACGTTAAACCGGCCAAGAAAGGTAATAAAATCTTTGCGAATCATTACTTCTTTAAAAAAAAAAAACTGATTATATATATATATATATATATATATATATATATATATATATATACTCCTATAAATTCGTTTTTCTTTTGTGTGTATTGATATTTATATTAAAAACATTCTTTTCTACTTAATTAAAAAGAAAATACAATTTTCTTATATATGGGTTATAGAATTGCATTCACTAGTAAAAGATCTAGCTAATTTGCATATTCTTTTAAGCATTTATTTTAATTAATTCCCTATTAGTTGCTTCGGTTTTCTTATGGGATAATCATCTTTAGTTAACTATTACATGTAATTATATTCATGCAGATATTATACATGATATATATATATATGTGTGTGTGTGTGTGTGTGTGTGTGTGTGTGTGTGTGTGTGTGTGTGTGTGTGTGTGTGTACGTATATATTTTTGTTTAACAAATTTTGCCTACCAAACTCCTCTTAGAGTTTTTGGTCTACAGGCATGAAACTTCATATATAAGGTGTTTGAATACACGCAAAACTTTATATTTGGGTTTTAGCCCAGAAAAATCTGTGCAAAAGTGTGAAAATTTAAAAAAAAATGAAATTTGCCAGGTGAAGGTCGAACGCCGGCATTACGAATGTATGACGTAGTAGCTATTAGTTCATGTTTTCATTTTTAGCCTTGCAGTAAACATGTTTTCATAGCCTAGTCATTGACGGCAGAGCCAAAATAAATCGTGAGCTGAACGTTTTGGTTTCGATTCTCGGTGGTGGCGCATGAGTCTTTTTTTTTAATACTTTTTAAATCATAACTATATATTGCATCCAATCTATCTATCTATCTATCTGTCTATCTATATATCTATAAAAGTGAAAATGCCTGTCTTTTCTCTATGGTAGTTAAGGAAGACTATTATAGAGAAAGGCATTACTTTACATATTCACAATTTTTAATATATACATATGCACATAACCTTATGAACAGTACATAGGGCAAAGCCGGGCGGAACTTCTAGTATATATATATATATATATATATATATATATATATATATATATATATATATATATATATATATATATATATATATATATAAAAGTGAACGTTAGTATATATGTATATATATATACATATATATATATATATATATATATATATATAAGTGAACGTGTCTGTGTGTGTCTCTGTGTGCGTAAATTTCAAATCGTAAGAAACACACAATTGAATGAACAAAAAATGAAATAATAATTATCTATATCTATCTATCTATATATCTATAAAAGTGAAAGTGTCTGCGTGCGTGTGTGTATCTGTGTACATTTCCCTACGCAATAACTCTGTCAATTTTTAGTCTACTGACTCGAAATTTGATATACAGGGCACTGAGATTTGGCGAAATCGATGTGATCGGTTTTCGGCCAGAAATTTGGCGATTAAGGGGTCAAAGTTCAACGATTTGACCTTTGAGAACTCTACCAAACTCCTCCGACAATTTTGGGTCTACACACTTGAAATTTTACATATAGGTTTCCTGGACATGGCTCTAACTTAATAACTTAATTTGACTCAAAAACAATAAATTTTAAGGGGTCATAATAGAGGGCAAATTTTAAAAAAATTGACTGCTTTTTTTTTTTTTGCTCAACATACACCTCCAAATACCCGAGCAACGCCCAGAAACGCCGGGCACCCATGCTAGTATATATATAAAAGTGAACGTGTCTTTGTATCTGTCTGTCTGTGTACCTATGTGTCTGTGTGTGTACATTTCTCTAGGCAATAACTCTGTCAATTTTCAGTCTACAGACTCGAAATTTGATATACAGGGTACTGAGATTTGGGAAAATCAATGTGATCGGTTTTCGGCCAGAAAGTTGGCGATTAAGGGGTCAAAGTTCAACGAGTTGACCTTTGAGAACTCTACCAAACTCTTCCGCGAATTTTGGGTCTAAACACTTGAAATTTTAGATCAAGGCTCCTTGGGCGTGGATCTAACTTAATAACTTGATTTGAACCCAAAACAATAAGTGTTAAGGGGTCATAATAGGGGCAAAATTTAAAAAAAAATTGACCTTTTTTTACTCAACATACACCTCCAAACACCCGGCCAACGCCGGGCTGAAATGCTAGTGTATATATATATATATATATATATATATATATATATATATATATATATGTGTGTGTAGCTTAATGGTAGAGCATTCGACTACAGATCGAATGATCCGCTCTTCAAACTCGAGTGTACCTTACCATTTATTTATTTATTTTTTTATTAATGAGTTCAACTTACGATAAACGAAGATGCACCATTTAAAATCGCTGCAAATCATTTCTTCCATTGTATATTCTTAAACTAAACATTAATCAGAAGTGACTTTTCTAAGGAATTCATCGTCAATCCCAAATATCAGTTTACGTGATATTGTACGCAAACACAGACGGAATTTGATGAACGACATTATCATTATTATTATTATTTTATTATTTTATTTTTATTTCCTTTTGTGAATTAGTCCACCCGGCAAATTCTTTCTTGTAATAAATAATAATCAATAGAGGATTGATTCTATGATTATACTTATGCTATCTGTATAAATTAAAATATGTTTAAGCATATTGTACGACCGGGCAACGCCGGGACACAAGCTAGTCTGTAAATAAGGAAAAGCACGAAAAATAATTTAAGAAGAACAGAAGTAATGAAAAAAGGATGAAAGAAATGGAGATGGCGGTGCAAAACAGAGATGAATAAAAGAAAGAAAGAAGGAAAAAGGAAAGAAAGAAAGGAAGAAAGAAAGAAGGAAAGAAAAATATTATTGTACAAAAACTAATAATGTTTGCTTCTGTGTTTGATTAGGGGTTAAGAATGAATTACCGTTCGGTTCGATTCAACTCATATCTCCGCCTGTCCGACCGTATAGAAAAGACAAAGTCGTGAAGGGGATTTGCCTGGCTGGGCAGAGAAAGGACAAATCACTTTTGAGGCTAGAATCTGGCGCTTATGGTTCGCAGTGGGCGAAGAACAGATCGGTTAAACAAACCGGACAGGAAGGGTGATAAAACCAACATGACAAAAGAACGTGAAAACAAAAGTGGAGTTGCAGCAGTTGTAGTGGATTAAAATGGCGTCTGAAACATCGGACCAGAAAATACGAATCGGGAGCGGTGAGGTAGGACACATGGCACAAGAAATACTCAGAAAGTCTAAAGCTCCACAAAGACCGAACAATAACTTCCTATTTAAGCTATCGATTTGATTGTGTCACTTTAAAATATTTTCTCCAAATTTATATGCAAAATAAAATCATTAATGTAGCTGTGTAAAGTCATAACCTAGCTCCATCGTGGAAAATTATCTCCCTTGAATAAAGACTATATTTACCAGCGAGAAAAATGTAAGCCAGAACAGATCCCCATCTAAAACAAATTTATGCTTACTAGTGGGGAGCAGTATCGGCCCTCTGAAATAGCGAGAACTTGAGGCCGTGGCCAAAATGAAATAATCTGACTTCTACAGTCAGGCATTGTCTGGCAACGGTAACTAGCGGGAACTACTGTCTGTCATTATCATCATTCGTGATTACTGGCGATTAGTGCTAGTTTTGGGCGCTTACTTGCAAGTACTAGCGTTTACTCGTTGAAACTGGCTTCCTTGGCAACTGGCAGTCACTGGCGACCATGATTTTTTTTTCTTCCTTTGAAGAGTGAAGCAAAACCAGCTGCAAACATTGCCCTGCTTCTTATTTAAACCAACCAAGAGCTCTTTTTAGTATCCTCGTTGTTCCCCTAAGTGCAACTGTCTGGAGTATTGCCCCCCGCCCATGTGACTACTCTGGACTGAAATCGTCTGTCTTCAAGTGTCGGGCATTGTAAGACACTGACATCCACTGGCTGTCACTGGATAGCTATTGGACTGTTCTGAAAAAAGTGTTTGTCTTCAATAGTGAGCACTGGTAACCATTAGCGTTTAAAGGCGATAACAAAAAAAAAAAAGAAAAAAAAAATACAACTTTGTTATATATGGGTCGTAGAACTGAATTATTTTGCAAAGGATCTAGTTAATTTGCATATTCTTTGAAACATTCATCTTCTATAATATAAATCTCACCTGTCTGTTTAAATGTATGTATGTATGTATGTATGTATGTATGTATGTATGTATGTATGTATGTATGAATGCATGTATATCTGCCTAAAAATCTCGAAAGAGGCGACGGATTTTCACGAGATCGATATCGTTTTGAAGCTTGACCCTTCGGACGACAAATATCGAAAGATTGGCTAAAAACATTGGCACTTTTCTACAGGAAGGGATCGCTTTTTTCGCCGATATTTTCGAAAGTCATCCCCTCTTTTTGATTGACTAGCCTTACGTTAAACCTTTGCAACTTCCGGTTTGGCGATGGACACAATGACCTAGTGTCGCATTTTGCTCTCATGGGGAAGCAATTTAATACCAATAAACAAAGTAAATCTGGCATTCGGAATACGATCAGAGCGTAGTATATGCTTTGATGCTATTCAAGTTTTATTTGTCCTTAATCAGTGGAGGGGAGACCCGCTACACTAAGACAATTTTTACTTTTGCCTAATTTACAAAAGTACTTATCTTGAGGAAGCTGGGTTTCCCACCACATTAAAAACGACCTTGTGTCACATATTGCTCTCGTGAGGAAGCAATTAAATAACAACAAAAATGTAGGTTTTCAATATAAATATCAAAGCGCGAAAAAAATCAGCATTATGGGTATATAAACATATTTCGGTGTGCTATAATGTTTTCATCTGAAATTCTCAATTATGCAGAATATAAAAACTATGTATAAATAGAATTTAGCGTAATAGTGAAATGAAACCAATCATCTACTAAAAAAAAACATAAAAAAATTAATAATTAACGCTCGCTTTTCATGTAGTCTTTCGCATATCCATGACTGGGTATATCACGAAGTTTTAATTAATTTTATATAGAAAAACTAATGTCACTGTCAGAACGAGAAAAACTCGACTTTATAGGTTACTAGCAGGCCGCCCGGCGTTGCCAGGTCGTAAAATACGCGTAAATTATATTTCAATTCATACAGAAACCGAGACATGTGCATGTGAGTATTATGTTTTTTTCTAAACAGTTCACTTCTTGTAAGTTTTAAAAACAATACTTTAGCTTAGACCGAAACCAAAACCTAAAGACGGTGAGTCACGTACGATAACCATTAGACTAGCTTGATTTGATAAACAGATAAAAATCAGATGACACCCACGTATCAATTTTTCAATTTTGATCGCTTAGTAGCCCTTTTTTCTGAATGAAAACCGATTTTAAAAAAATTCACGCGTCTGAATACCCTATATACCAAATTTCAAATCTGTATATTGCGGGGTACACAGAGACAACGAAGAGCAGATAAAGAGAGAGCAATTTTTATGACAGTGGAACTGAGAGAAAGGTGTAAAGAGAAGTGTTAATGCAAGTTCTTCAAACAGGGGGAGATGCATTATCAAAGAGGGGGAGTGCAGTCACCATTTGGAAGAGGTTTACATTCAAAGTTCTTTATACAAGATGATGAAGACATTTATGCATCCAGCTGGTGATTGGAATTCGATGCCTGCTACATTGTCATCTTTTCCCCCACTTCGCTTCCCAAGGAGTTTCAATCAGTCTCCCCGGTCAGCTTTACTGGACTCTCTAGGACTCTCTAACTGACTGCTTGTTTTAGTCTAACTTAAATGTATATATTAAAATTATATTTCTTTGTGACGTCAGCACGCCGGCCAGACATGTGAATTCCTTGCACATGCTTCCAACACGTGTCCTGGCAACACAGGTCCCAGGTTTTCTCAGTGGACATTCTTGAATTCTGTTGTTCCGTTATGCTTGCTTCGACCCAAATTAAAACAACACAACTTTCTGTTCACCGCATTCTTTTATTGTATAAGTTACTCTAATTTTGCATTCCTCATTACAATGGATAATTTCACTGCATCCCTGGAATCGCATCTAACAAAAATGTATTCATTTTAACTTTTAATAACTGCGTTCGATTCCAGAATTCTCCCTCAATAATAATATCCGAACCCAATCCCGGGTGTTTGGAGGTGTGTGTGGGAGGGGTGTTAAAAAAAAGATAAGTATGAGGATCGAACCCGAACCGTTGAGGCAAATTTGTAAATTAAAGTGTGAAAAAAAAAAAAACGTGCGACGTTAACTATTGCCCCACCGCGAGATACTAACAGAAACACGTTTGAATTTATTTAATTACTTAGATTTAGCAGGTGGCCGTTTTAATGAGTTAATGAGGTCAAGTTTGACTGTGGGATAGTATTCATTTACTGCTGAACGCTTTTTTCAGCTCCCCCAATATGTTATAGGAAAAAGACTAACCCACATGCGGCGAGCGACAAATATTGAATATTTATCTTCCCGAAATCGAGCAAATTAAATAGACAGGCGAGCTTCGTTGTTAACTGTGAGATATTGCGATTTATATGTGATATAAAAAGTTTTAAAAAGTTGTGAAGCGAGCGACCGCTTCTCTGAAAAAAAACCCTTTTGTTGACATACAGAAAAAGCGAACACACATACATACATACATACATACATACATACATTTTCGCTTTTATATATATAGATGGGGCAGAGCAACTTGCTTATTTGGAATACCAATTAAAACACAAGTCATGCAGATATACATGTAATTCTTTTAACTATAACTAGTACAACATTTAAATTTTATTTTTTATCAGTTTTTAAGATGATATCAATGAGATGGCGTTCATTTTTCTCTATACACTGAGTTAATCGAACTCTGACGTTTCGGTCAACTCTTTCCAGCATATCGATGGGTATGTTAACGACAGCTCGATGAATGTTGTTTTTCAGGTGAGTCAAGGACGATCGTTGTAAATAATTGATTTCACATATCCCAATAAAAAATAGTCACATGGTGATAAATTAGGGGACAATGCTGGCCAGTGCAGATCGCCTTTAAAGGAGATGAGGTGCCCTGGGAAGTTCTGCCGCAAAACAGTAATTGACGCGCGCACTGGGATTCCTAAAAATAAGCAAAAAGTAATGCACGGTAAAAACCAAACTTTAAGCCCAACCCTCTCAAATAAATCCATCTATACCATTCTGGGAGGAACCATCGCTTTAGGGCGACAAAATTTAAATAAGTAATTGCTCTCCCCCCTCCCTGTATATTTAATTTTATTTTTTGTCCATTCTTTTTTTTCTACTGTATTTTTTTTTTTTTTTTTGCAGTTATTCGCTTTACCAACGCAAACGCATTTCTCTAAAATAATAATTATTTCATTCTTTGTTCTTACGTGTTGCTTACGATTTGAATTAGGTTTCCCGACCACGTGACGAGATTCACTGAAAACGTTTTTCTTTTATTTTCATGTATTTTTATATTCATTTCTTACTCGCATTTCAGCCCGGCGTTGCCCGGGTGTTTGAAGGTGTATGTTGAGCAAAAAAAAAAAAAAGCGGTCAATTTATTTTAACTTTGACCTCTATTATGACCCCTTAACAATTATTGTTTTGGGCTCAAATCATATTATTAAGTTAGATCCATGTCCAAGGAACCTACATCTAAAATTTCAAGTGTTTATACCCAAAATTTGCGGAAGAGTTTGGTAGAGTTCTCAAAGGTCAAATCGTTGAACTTCGACTCCTTTAACAGCCAAATTTCTGGCCGAAAACCGATCACAAACATTTCCCCAAATCTCAGTACCCTGTATATCAAAATTTCGAATCTGTAGACTGAAAATTGACAGAGTTATTGCGTAGGGAAATGTACACGCGCAGACATACACACAGGCACGTTCACTTATATATATATATATATATATATATATATATATATATATATATATATATATATATATACATATATATATATACATATATATATATATATATATATATATATAGATAGATAGATAGATAGATAGATAGATAGATAGATAGATAGATATATAAGTATCATTTCATTATTTGTTCATTCAATTGTGTTTCTTACGATTTGAATTGGGTTTCCAGACCACGTGACTGAAAACGCTTTTCTTTTATTTTCATGTTTTTATATTTATTTATTATTTAGATTCGAGCACAAAAAGGATTTTTTTTTTTTTAATTCGCTTTGCAATCGGCGGTATCGAAACAAAGATGGCGTTTGATCTTATTAATTTGTCTTTTTAAAAAAAGAGAATGTGCAGAATGCAATTTAGAAATTAAGCGAAATAGATCCATGTGAACAATTAAAGAGAGGGAAAGGGGGGGGATAATGAGAGAAAAGGAAAGGCGGGGGAGATAAAGAAAGAAATAAACAAAGAAACCACCAATATCCATGACAAATGACACCCTGAGAATTCTTTCTTCAAACTCCTCGAACTTATATTTGCGGGCAATATGGACTGGAATCAATACATTGAGGACATTGCGGAGGCTGCTGCAAAGAAAATGAGTTCCCTCTTTCGAGCTAGAAGGGAGTACTCACATCTGGGAGTATCATGTACCTCTACAAGGCCACCCATATATGGAGTATCGTTGCGATATCTGGGTTGGTGCATCTACCACTAGTCTTCCCCTCCCTCTTAGACAGGGTCCAAAATAGTGTCCAACCTAATAATCAACAATTCCAAGACTCCTCTCCAACCACGGACATCCATGACAAATAACACCCTACCTGAGAATTCTTCCTTCAAACTCCTCGGCTTAACATTCACAGACAATATGAACTGGAACAGATACACTGAGGACATTGCAAAGGCTGCTGCAAAGAAAGTGGGTTCCCTCTATCGAGCTAGAAAAATACTCACAGCTGAGAGTATCCTGTACCTCTACAAGGCCACCATTCGCCCATGCATGGAGTATTGTTGCCACATCTGGGTTGGTGAATCTACCACTAGCCTCTCCCTCTTAGATAGGGTTATAAGAGTCTCCAATCTAACAGGTTCCACTTTGTCAACTAAGCTCCAACCCCTGTCCCATCGCCGCAATGTTGCATCCCTGTGCTTGTTTTACAAGTATTTTAATGAAATGTGCTCTGATGAACTCGTTTCACTTGTGCCCCCTCGGCATACATATCTCCAATAAACCTGCAAATCCACAATTACAAATTTGATTTCTTTCAACGTCTTGGGAGATATTTAATTGTAAAAAAAGGTGGAATCCCCTTACCATGCTAGAAAACTACCTCTCATCTGTATCCGTAGAGAACTATTATTCACCCATGAATAGAATATTGCTGCCACATCTGGGTTGGTGCATCTACCACTAGTCTTCCCCTCCCTCTTAGACAGGGTCAAAAATGGTGTCCAACCTAATAATTAACAATTCCAAGACTCCTCTCCAACCACGGACATCCATGACAAATAACACCCTACCTGAGAATTCTTTCTTCAAATTCCTCGGCTTAACATTCACAAGAAATACGAACCGGAACAGATACACTGAGAACATTGTGAAGACTGAGTCTCCAATCTAATAGGTTCTACTTTGTCAACTAAGCTCCAACCTCTGTCCCATCGCCGCAATGTTACATCCCTGTGCCTGTTTTCCAAAGTGGAATGTGTTCTGATCAACTTGTTGAATTTGTGCGACCTCGACGTACATATCCCCGAAAAAAAACGCTTAGCAACAAAATCTCGCCCCTTCACTAATGAGGCCCCTTAATGCCAGAAAGTTTCCTACTCTAATATTTTCTTCCCTGGAACAGCTAGGTTTTGGAATTCCCTTCCTGCTACCTGCTTCCCTGACTGTGCTGATATGCAGAAGTTTAAATGTAATGTAAACCAACATCTTGTCAATCTTTCCTAAACATGGTACCAAATAGTAGATCCTTACGTCCAAGTAGTGATATGTCTTGTTAGGCGTTAACGCGAGTAAAAAAAAAAAAAAAACAGAAATGAAAGAAAGAAAGAGATTGAAATTAAAAGGCAGATCTCGGGAAAATATGGGGGAAAAGTGACAGAAAGACATTGAAAATATAATCAGTTTGGGGGTAAAAATTTGGCTACCAAGAGGTGAAAGAATTGATCTTTGCAGACTCTACCAAACTCCGCCGCCAATTTTGGGTCTAAACACTTGAAATGTTAAATGTAGGTTAGGTGGACATAGATCAAACTTTTATAATTTGATTTGAGTCCAAAACAATAGATGTTAAAAGGTCAGAATTGGTGTCAAAGTAAAAAAAAAATACCTCTGCGATCGCTACCAAATTACTCAGCCAATTTCTGGTCTAAACATTTGAAATGTCACATAAAGGGTATACAGAGATGGGGCAAGCTTTTTAATCGGTTTCAGTCGAAAATTTGAGCTACCAATGGGTTAAAGTTCAAAAGATTTTACCTTTTCGATGTCTAGCAAACTACTCAGCCAATTTTGGGTCTAAACATTCCAAATTTATACAGAACAGGCGACAAGCATTTTAATCAGTTTTGGGGCAA
>NC_136497.1:132642839-132720339 GCF_053919585.1 Euprymna scolopes
TGATTCCCTCTCCCCGCTGCTACCACGTTTTTTACACCACTAGGGTGCCTTACTACACCACCTACACACAGCCGAGTAACGTCGGGTACCCCCGCTAGTAAAAAAATAAAAGGAAATAAAGTTTTGAAAAAATAAATTGTGTTATCTTATATTTCGGTGTTTTTTTTTTTTTGTTTTCTTTTTAGTAAATATTTAGGATTAATTCCTTAATTTATTTAATGAAAGCTGGATTAATTTCTAGGAAATTGTGAATAAATATATATAGAAAGAGAGGAATGAAAAAGAAAATGTGTAAAGTTACTAAACAGATTATAAAATGATGAGGAAAAAGAAAAGAAAGAAAAAAGACGTACAGTGCCTAAACATGAACGTAGATTCCATGGACAAAGTTTCTTTCTTAGAACTGCACGCCTGTAGAACTGTCTTCCGTTTGCTGCTTTCCCGATGACTACAATATGATTGTCTTCAAGTCCAACGTAAACAAGTTATTGATGAACCGTTCCACTTTGTTTAACAAATTTACCGAATTTCCATTACTAACGATTACTATATTGTCCAATTGACTACTGTAGACTCTTTAACCCTAATCCTTAAGTGGCATCTGGGCCTTGATTAGTGGTGATGCCTATGTAAAAAAATGTAGTAGGAATTTAAGAAAGCAAAAAAGTAAAAAAAAAAAAACTGCCAAATAAATAAAGAAGGAAAGAAAATAAGAAAGGATATGAATGAAATAAATGAAGATTGAATGAACGAATGAATGAATGAATTAAAGAACGATTGAATGAATGAATGAATGAAAAAAAGAAAAAGGAAAAAAAAGAAAAAAGTGTGAACGAAAGAAAAAAGAAATTAATATTGTTTATTAATTTATTGAATAATATTGTTTATTTATTTATTTAATAATATTGTTTATTTATTTATTTAATAATATTGTTTATTAATTTATTTAATAATATTGTTTATTTATTTAATAATATTGTTTTTTATTTATTTAATAATATTGTTTATTTATTTATTGAATAATATTGTTTATCTATTTATTGAATAATATTGTTTATTTATTTATTTAATTATATTGTTTATTTATTTATTAAATAATATTGTTTATTTATTTATTTAATAATATTGTTTATCCATTTATTTAATAATATTGTTTATCCATTTATTTAATAATATTGTTTATCCATTTATTTAATAATATTATTTGTTTATTTATTAAAGCTTATTGTTTATTTATTTAATATTGTTTATTCATTAAATATTATTGTTTATTCATTTATTTAATAATATTGTTTGTTTATTTATTTATTTATTTAATAATATTGTTTATTTACTAATATTGTTCATTTATTTGATAATATTGTTTATTCATTTATTTAATAATATTGTTTATCCATTTATTTAATAATATTGTTTATTTATTTATTTAATAATAGTGTTTAGTAGTTTATTTATAAATAGATAAAAATATTATCAAATAAACAATATTATTAAACAAATAAACAATATTATTAAATAAATAAACAAACGCTATTATTAAATAAATAAAAATATTATTAAATAAGTAAACACTATTATTAAGTAAATAAATAAACAATATTATTAATTTAATAATAGTGTTTACTTATTTATTTAATAACATTTTTTATTTATTTAGTAATATCGTTCATTTATTTATTTAATAATATTGTTCACTTATATTTAATAATATTGTTTATTTATTTTATAATATTGTTTTTATTTATTTAATAATATTGTTTATTTATGTATTTGATAAAATTGCTTTTCATTTATTTTTAAATATTGTTTATTTATTTATTTTATAATATTGTTTGTTTTATTTTTGCTTTATTATTTTATTTCGGTGAATTTGTTGTTTTTTTTGTAAATTTCATAGGAATAAAAGAAAGAATAATGATTACACCGTGTTGGACGATGATCTTATTTCATTGTTGTTTAGCAACTGATTTTCTCTTTAAATAATTTCACGTTTAAATCGTGTTTTTCATCTTTTAATTTTGATTCTTTTATATTTTCATATATTTTATTTCTTAATGAATTGGACACACAGAACAAAAGTTGTATCAATTTACTAAAGAAATCCTAACAAATGAAACAATTTTTTTGTTTTGAACACAAAAGAAAAAAAGAATTTATCCCATTGAACGGTAAGTTATTATTTTTTGTTTGTGTTTATATACACTTTAAAAACAATTATATCCAGTGACTAAAATAATTTTTTTAAGTTTATTTTTTATTGCAATCTAATAAAAATATATTGATTTCGTCATGCTTAATAACAGACGTGAATAAAAAAAAAGTTAAATCTCCTAAAATCTTCTAAAAATCTCAAACAATATTTTCTAATCTGACATATAGAATTTCGTATAAAATGTGTTTCTTAAACTAAAACTTACGATTTCTGAGTAAAAGAGGGGGGAAAAAAAGAAGGTATGAATAAAATAAATAAAAAATGAATGAAATGAGTTAAAGAAAAAATGAAAAATGGCGAAAGAAAGGAAGGTGTAAACGAACAAATGAAAAAAGAATTAATTGAAAAAGAATTAATTGAAAAAGAATTAATAAATTTAAAAAGAATTAATAAATTTAAAAAGAATTAATAAATTAAAAAAGAATTAATAAATTAAAAAGAATTAATTAATAAAAAAGAATGAATAAATTAAAAAAGAATGAATTAAAAAAGTATTAATAAATTAAAAAAGAATTAATTAATTAAAAAAGAAATTCAAAAGGGCGAAATAAATAATTAATTTATTTTAGAAAGAAAAAAAACGTGTTAAATAAATAAACTGAAATCACACCGCAAAACTATTTGTTTTTAAACACGAAGAGAATCGTGTATTTATTATATTTCTTTACTGGCAGTTCAGCCCGGTGTTGCTCAGGTCTTTTAATGTTCATAAATTCATGTGCATATTTATATACATATTATTAGTAACCTATCTAAAATTTCAAGTTTAGACCCAAAATTGGCGGAGGAGTTTGGCAGAGACTACATATGTCAGTTCTTTCTACTGTAACCTCTTGGTAGCCAAATTTTCGATTAGAAAGCGTACTGCATGTCTGAATCCTCTTTATGTAAAATTTCAAATGTTTAGACCCAAAATCGGCTGAGTAATTTGGTAGAGACCGCAGCGATCAAATTTTTAAAACTTTGACACCAATGTTGACACCTTTACATTTATTGTTTTGGCCTGTTGTGGGACCTGCGGAATTTCCATATTGGGCTTTTTTCATATGTAATGTGTTGATGTTGCCATTTTGTGGATGTTCAGCGTAAATGGAGACGTACTGATATTATTATAGCGCTTTTGTTAAAACTGCAAAAGTATTTATCTAAGCTAGCAGGGACGCCCGGCGTAGCCCGGCGTAGCCCGGTCGTAAAATACGCTTTAATATGATATTTTAATTTATGCATATGCCGTATATATTGTTGTAGAGGTCATTTTCTATCGATTCTTATATATTATAAAATTGTGATTTCAAAAATAAAAATATACATATATCGATATGACTTGGGGGCATCAACTTGAACCAATACCGAAACCAAACCTCATGAAAAAAAATATATTTGTGCGTGCATATATATATATATATATATATATATATATATATATATATATATATATATATATATATAAACTACTTAATTTGCTCACATAACATTCATATACGAAAGTATAGATTTATGCGTAAACTTTAAGTATTTACTTCAAAAGTGCTCAATACGTAGGTAGAGCTAGTTAGTAATTTATAAAATGTATATGGCGATTAAGCTACACTGAATATTCCGCGTTTCACCCACTCTAGGACTCTTCAGGCGCCTGAAGAGTCCTAAAGTGGATGAAACGCGGAATATTTAGTGTAGCTTAAACGCCATATATATTTTATAAATTACTATATATATATATATATATATATATATATATATATATATATATATATATATATATTTGTTATGACAAAATTAAGACATCAAGAAATGGGTTGATAGCAACAAATAATGTATTCCATCGTTACTTACAATTGTTTCAAGATTATTCGGACAAATTAAAACCCTATACTTTTTTTATATTTTCTGGAGAACAGCCTTTCATCACACGTATTGAATAAAAAACACTTTAGCAATGAACAATGTGGAACAATTGTGTAACGATACCTCTTATTTCCGGCTCCGTCTTCGTTTTAATGGTCGCCAAGTAAGAAAATCTACACTCGCAAAGATATGCTGTGGCGAATTGTATGAGCATTACGGATGTCTTCTTGAGTTGCGTGCCATGTTTAGTTTCAGAACAGTTTCCGGTGGTTAGTTGTTCTATATAAGTCCTGGAGGTGACTGGTTCTCAGTAGACAGAACAGTTTCCGATGGTTAGTTGTTCTATAAAAGTTCTGAAGGTGACTGATTTTCAGTAGACAGAACAGTTTCCGATGGTTAGTTGTTCTATAAAAGTCCTGGAGGTGACTGGTTCTCAGTAAATAGTTTTTGAGTTCGAATCCACAGAGCAAAAGATTCTTCCCATATTGACACAAAGAAAACCTATGCGAAGTTGCTACAGAAAAGGTTTAATCTTCATGGAGCAATTCTGGTTTCTGATTGGTTGGTAGCAGAACATTAATTAATTAATCCTCGCGCGAAAGAGCAGAACACAAAATGTTTTAAATAATAATACTAATAGAATAACAAAGACTTTCGCTGGCGAGGACAACTATTGACCGTAACCAGTTATACATTCCTTTTGAAATTTTCATCTCTATTTTCTCGTTATGTACTGAATATTTGTTAATGAAACCTATATGAAATATGTTCCTTATTAAATTTTAAAGATTTTCTATTCTGAAAGATGTTTTTAAAAATTTAATCTAAAAAAGTTATTTTAAAGTTTTTGTTAAAAAAATTCAGATTTTCTTATTATTCAGGCATGTATTACAAAGAGGGGGTTGCAAAAATGAGTTGTGGTGTGAGGAGAAATACAAACTGAAATAGAGAATATTCAGACCTGTAATAATACAAAGATGGGGTTGCAAAAATGAGTTGTGGTGTGAGGAGAAATACAAACTGAAATAGAGAGGAGAGTTTTAAAATATAATCTTAAAAAGATGAGATACAAGTTAAAAAAGCATTTCATCTAAGGCATGTTTTTACTATAGGCTTTAAAAATAAAGGTACACTCTGTTGCAATTTAAAACGTTATCTTTCATCTAGCAATTAATGATATAGATATAAAATGTTCAATGATATTTTTTAAGAGTGCAACAGAATGTACATTACATAAAACAAATCCAAAGTAATTTTTTGATTCAATTTAAATTATATTTTTATACCTTACTATGTAAAATTTATAAAAGTGCAATTTGAAGATAAATAAATTTCAAATTGAATCGTGTACCTTTATTTTTAAAGCCTATAGTAAAAACATTTTGTTTAATAATTTTCATGCCTTGGATGAAATGCTTTTCTAACTTGTGTGTATATATATATATATATATATATATATATATATATATATATATATATATATATATATATATATATATTCGTCAGTTCCTAGCAGCATCGTTTATAAATAGAATATCTTAACTTAACTGTGAGAGACCATACCCCATTATTAATAAAAAAAAAATATTGTAACAGTAGGAGATGTGCATCCTGAACAGAAAAAAAAGCTAGAGATGTATTTTTCGTTGTTGAAGGCTAGCTTTATGCTTTTGAAACCTTGAATTCTGTCAGTTCTTCTACTTCATCTTCAGTAGGTTCGATTTCAGTGTTGCAAGGGTTTCCCGATCTAAGGCCCGTGGCCCACTTACGGCGACATTGATCACCTTTTTTTTTTTGTTGTTTTGTTCGTTTTCTTGTTTTGTTTTTTTTACATTTGCACCCCAAACTAGGCACATTGCCACTTTAATGTAGGGGGCTACTATCAGGGACATAATCTACAGGGGTACTATGTGGGAAGTTGGGCAGCAAGATTTCGGTTCCCGTTACACTTGAACTTCTGCATGTCAGTACAGTTGAGGAAGCAGGAACCCTGAAGGGAATTCCAAAGTCTAGCGGTTCTGAGGAAAAAAACTACTGGAGTAGAAGCTCTCTTACATCTATGGACCTCTACTATGAAGGGGTGGGATTTAGCTGCTTGTCGGGTTTGTCGGGGGTATTTACGTCGAGGGGGTACGAGTGTTTGCAGTTCGTCGGAGCATTTACCGTTAAAGTATTTGTAGAACAAGCAGAAGAATGCCACATTTCGTTGATGGGATAAAGGATGAAGTTTAGATGACAGTTCAGGGCCTATCAGGTTGGCGACTCTCTTTTGAGAAACGTTGGTATATTATACACTGGTATCCTCATGAGGCACAGTGGAACCGAGGTATAAACATAACTCTCATATATAAACAATCATATATAAACTAATGCGATAATTAATTTGATATTTTAATTTCATCGTTTGTGTAGCGACCACGTGTTAGATATTGACTGGACAACGCCGAAGGTGTGATGTTCAACAATTACTATGATTATTCAAGCTGAATCAGTTGGAAGGACCGACGCACCAACACCAGCGTCCTGAGTGAGGCTGACATTCCTACTATCATCGCTACTGTTGCTCAACGCCAGCTCAGATGGACTGGTCATGTTGTCCAAATGCCGGATCTCCGCCTCCCAAAACAGATTTTCTACTCTCAGCTTGTTGAGGGAAAGCGTGCCCAGGGTGGCCAAAAGATGAGGTATAAGGACAACATCAAAGCAAATCTAAAGCGGTTTCACATGAACCTTGAGACATGGGAGGACGTGGCTGGGAGCAGGTTGGCATGGAGGAGCGCTGTCCACGAAGGTGCTGCGCTTTATAGCAGTGACCTAAATCAAGCTGCTGAGGATAAACGCAAGCACAGAAAGGACAGATTATCAACCAGACACACCCAACCCCACCCCACCACCACTACCTTTATCTGCCCAAATCGCACAAGAAAAATTGGGTCTAGGATTGGGCTCTATGCTCACCTGAGGACCCACAGAAGCCACAACGGAGGACAGTCTTACTCGGACACGAGTGACCGCCGATGATGATATATACACCCACCGGTTATATAGCAGTATCTTCTCCAAGCAGGTGATCGTCATATTGAATATACCGTACTTTGGGGTAATTGCGCCAAGTCCGAGGTAATTGCGCTTAGCTAAAAGTGCTCTTTTGGCAACCACGTGTATAATGAGCACTTTTTGGAGTAAGCGCAATTACCCCCTGATTTGGCGCAATTACCCCAAAGTACGGTATCTTTTCTTGGGGTTATGGGCATGAACATAAAAATAACAAGGATTAGGAAACAATAATAATAACACTAATTCTGGCATTCAATTTTATTCTAGATAAAATTTGTGATAGACTTAACAAAGAATATATTTTTATCCTTATAAAATAAAGGTTACGGCGCATCAACCGTCTGTGGGCTATTTAATGCTAAATAATGTCAAATGTAATTCCATAAGTAAAATAATTAAATTAAATGACTACAATAAACTGCTCCGAAAATGCATTGCGTAAAATAAGATTATTTAATATAACAATTTTAACGTTTGTACAGTATCAACATATTGGTGTATACTCTCGGAGCAGGCTGTCGCCATAATAAATATGTCTGTTATTTCTGTTTGCTTGTTTTTTTTTGTTTGTTTGTTTGTTTTAGAATTTGCAAGGATCGAAAATAAAAGTTCGGAATTTAGTATTAAGTTTATTATAGAGAAATGGTATTCTCTTAATTAATTAATTTACTATCTTATTTTCCTAACTAAATATTTAACTATCTTATTAAGGATAAAGGGGCCAACAAAAAGAAACGGGGGGGGGGGGGCGTTTCGCTCTTGACAATTATCGAAGGTTTTCTTTCTAGTTTATAACGGCATTGTTGGCGATGTATATATACAATTGCCATAGACAGATTGAAGCCTTGCTTTTCGTGTCAACCTCGATATATGACGTCATGCGTTATATCGCTGACGTTTCTTTGTTTTACTTTATAGTTAAGTATTAGTTTTAGTCATTTAGAACTGCTCACTCACTTTGCGACCGAATTTCAAACAATTTTTACAGTTCATAGATTACCTTCTCAGCTATATTTTTAAAAGAATATTTTCATTTTTCGTTCATTAAAACAAAATTTCAAATAAAATTACTGGTGTTCAAAAGTTCTCAGAATATGTAAGGAACGGAGAGACGTTTTTTTCTGATTGGCCGTTGGTTACCATAGCAATCAAATCTGTTGTTCACCCTGTCATCATTCGCTTCATGTACTACTGTCGCTAATAATTCACTGTTGTCCCGATCTGTCGCTCAGCTGTATTGTCACTGATAATTCACCGTCGCTGTACTCAATCGCTAACCGACCTTTCGCCTTGGTTCGCCGGCAAAAACTATTTATTTATTTATTTATTTATTTGATTTGATTTTTTTTAATCAATTAAAGAAGTTGGTAATTTTTTTTTTTTATATAGATTGCTGAAAAAGCAACGCCTGGAAAAATCATGGATTGCATAGAAAACTGCGAGCATGAAAAGTAATATGGTTAAGATAAAACTTAGAAAAGTAAAAGGGCTAGTTGTTAAAACTGGAATAAAAATGACAAGATGTTCTAGTAAAAAATATAATAAATTTATAACTTAAAATATTGCAGCATTAAGAATTGATTATATAATGTTATAAATTGAATTTTTCTTTAATTCTTAATGCTGCAATATTCTAAGTTATAAATTTATTATATTTTATACTAGAATATTTTGTCTTTTTCTTTTCTAGTTTTAACAACTAGTCCTTTTACTTTTCTAAGTTTTATCTTAACCATATTACTTTTCATGCTCGCATTTTTGTACGTAATATATATATATATATATATATATATATATATATATATATATATATATATATATATATATATATATATATATATATATTCAGGGAAATGTTTTCCTTGATATAAGCGTTGTTTAAATTTTAAAATAAAACACATATGAAAGACGTTTGTAAGTCAAATTACAACGCAGTGCTTTGTACAAATAAACAAATATTCCTTTCTTTAAAATCAATATTGCAGCGATACTTTATACATTTTTTCTTCGCCATTGATGATAGATGGAAGAAAAGTTTGTACAGAGTCCGCGTGTTGGTCATCTGAGATGATATATTTGAATACCAGAAGAATACGCTTGACGCACGTGATATGGAATTCAGAAATGTTTTCCGTGATATGAATGTTGTTTACATTTTTCAATAAAATACCCAAGGCTGAAATATTAATTTTAAACAAATAAATATTTGTTGGTCTTACAAAGTATTGCTTTGTAATTTATCTTATAGCCCTATTTTGTACGTATTTTATTTGAATATATATATGTGTGTGTGTGTGTGTGTGTGTGTGTGTGTGTGTGTGTGTGTGTGTGTTACAGATTAGAGATCAAGTGAATTTTCCTGACAGGTATTATATTGAGGTAATACTTTCAGAATGATCCTAGCCAAAAAGGTAAAGCTCAATATTTAAAAAAATAGAGCAATATATAAGTTTAATGATTAGTTAAATTCTGCAAATCAAAATATATACACATATATTTAAGTTAAGAAAGTATTGTACAAAAGAAAGAATATATGGAGAAAAATTATGTTTATTTCCTTGATCCATGATTTTTTTGATTTTCTGATGATATGAGCCATTATTGAAAATCCATGGATTAAGTGTTTTTTTAGGACGAACATTACGTATGCCCTTCGGATTAACGGTATGGAACAACCAAACATTCTTGATATATCGGATTACTGATTTTTCTTCTGGATCACCACTCCTCCGACCTGGCAGTAATATCCCGGAAAATATTGAACTCATACTGATAATGGACTACCCAGGTTGTATGAAATTCCTTTTTTCTATGTCTCTTATTCACCATTCAGATAACATTTTCCATATATGTGCTGAAAAGCAAAATACTTGTTTATTCATAGCTGAATATTTTGCTAATTGCATTTCGTTTCCTCTGATGCGCCATTATTGAAAATCCATGGATTAAGGAATTAAACATAATTTTTCTCCATATATTCCTTGTTTCAAACAATAAATTCTTAACTTAAAAAATGTGTGTATATTTACAGAATTTAACTTTAAGCATTAGACTTATATATATATATATATATATATATATATATATATATATATATATATATATATATATTATATACTAGCAAAAGTACCCGTCGTTGACTGGGTTCAAAAACAGACTACAGAAAATGGACTCTGATTTATGAAAATATGATAGGTTATGTAAAGGAAGGGTTGTAAAGAAATAGCTTCGAATTCGGGGGTATCAAAACCAAAGCAAAATATGATGAAAGTAAAAATAAAATAGATAAACCCCATCATTTATTGTACCATACCTGTTCACACTGAAACACTTATCACAATATTCTGTGGATCTATATTAAAAAAACTCGTTAAACTTTGTGACATATTTCCATTCTATGGAGGTCAGGCGCGAACGAACACCCCATAATTTTATTATAACATCCCTATTTATGTTAAAACATACTTATCAAAGTATTATTATGTACACCTATATCAAAAACACTTATAAACGTTTTTTTTTTTAATTTTTTATTTCCATACATTGTGGACCAGGCGCGTACGCAGACCCCACAATTTTAATGAATCATCATCATGCCAGATCAAACATACACATTCCTGTGTCTCGATACATCTTCTATTATTATATGTGATCAGTTTTCTATAATAGTGAACCATATAGGAGCCTATTCGTGACCAGACACACACAGACGTTCAGCTTTATATTATAGATATATATAAATATATATATGTGTGTGTGTGTGTGTGTGTGTGTGTGTGTGTGTGGTCTAAAGAAGCTTTGGGTATCTTACAAAACGATACTAAAATAAAATAATTAAGAAAAATAATCAGTTTAAATTCCAGAAAAAAAAAACATTAAATTTAACACATCACACACTTAACACTTGTATCAGCCGATTTTCTGCTAGAAAATTCCCAAATTATACAAGATAATTTAACTATAGAACGAAAATTTAATTTAACTATATTTGACTATATAACGAAAGATAATTATAAGACAACTATATAACGAAAAAAATGGAAAATTATACTAGTGAACGAAAAAAAACCCAAAAAACATGGAACGAAAAAAAAAAAAAAAAGCTATGGAACGAAAAAAAAAATAACTATGGAACGAAAAAAAATAACTATGGAACGAAAAAAAAATAACTATGGAACGAAAAAAAAAATAAATATGGAACAAAAAAAATTAACTATGGAACGAAAAAAAATTAACTATGGAACGAAAAAAAATTAACTATGGAACGAAAAGAAAAATAACTATGGAACGAAAAAAAATAACTATGGAACGAAAAAAAATAACTCTGGAACGAAAAAAAAATAACTATGGAACGAAAACAAAATAACTAGGGAACGAAAAAAAAATAACTATGGAACGAAAAAAAAATAACTATGGAACTAAAAAAAAAATAACTATGGAACGAAAAAAAAAACTGAACTAAAATTGTTAAATAAAAAACGGGAATCATCAGCTTCTTACCATGTAGCTGTTTCGGAGATTTAAAAACAGGACAGCTGTTTAAATACATGGCTCTCTAGTGGAAAATATCCTTTCCCGGGCCTAGATAAACGGTTACTTTAATAGCAAAAACAAAACTTATATGAATAATCTTGCCTCTGACTCAAATTAATTTTGCTTAGTGGTCGCACAAACGTCATCATAGATTTCTTTCTATGGTGACTAGTATGAAACAGATTGGTCACGTCTGGATAGTAGGCCTAATAAAAATTCTCCACAACATCATGGCGGACTGTTTGTTATCGCATGATGTCATATTCAAAATGTCGGACGCTCCGGCTTCCCACGCCGTGCGCTGTCTTGATTTTACTCCAGCCGCGGCAACCGGCAAAAACAAACAAAAATAAAGAAATATTAATAACAATTTCAAATAATAATAAACGCACCGGTGGCCGGCGTGCTGTCCTGTGACCCGACACCACCTATCATGGACGGGCGGAGAGATTCGTCCCGCGACCCACTTCCGGTTGGAATTGACACGTGCAAAGACGGCTGCGTTTCTTCAGGGCGACAAAAGAAAGGGAAAGTGGAAGGTCGAACGCAAACTATAAATTTATATTAATAAAACTTTGCGACCAGTTCTTTTCTGTTTGTGCGTGCGTGCGTGTGTGTGTGTGTGTGTGTGTGTGTGTGTTTCTCGCCTCTGGTGACTTCCGCATTATCATTTTATATATTTACTACAAATCGAGAATTTATTTTAATAATAAAAAAAACTAGGGAGACTAGTTGTCACTCAGATTCCAACGGATAGCACTTATTATTGCCAGTGAACAATCTACTGACATATGTAACCAATAATGATAATAATAATAATAAATGATAATAATAACTAGCGGGACCTGTGGAAATCCCACAGGGGACTCATTCATATGTAATATATTGATGTTGGCATTCTGTAGATGTTCAGTGGAAATGGACACGCTCTGATATTATTGTAGCTATTTACAATGTTTCCCCACGGGACAGAGTTAGACACCAGGGGCGTTTTTTAACGTGGAGAAGAGGTACAAAAATAAAAATTGTCTCAGTTGTGAAGGATTTCTCCTCCACTGAAAGAGAACAAGAAATGGAAGTGCCGCATCTGAAGAACAGATACTACACTTTGATCTTGGCCAAAAGGGTATTTATTTGCTCCCCCACCGAGCAAATTAGGCACAAGGTCGATTTTTAATGTGAGGAGTGAAGGGAAAATGGGGACCAACTCCCCGGGGAGTAGGGGAGCTGGATAGTGACAATTGGTATGAAGGGTTGCCCCTACATTGACCAAGGTCTTATATGTAGATTTGCCCTCATATATGGTCTTTGCTTGCAGTATCTGCCGGAACAGATGGTATTTATTTGCTCCCCCACCGAGCAAATTAGGCACAAGGCCAATTTTTAATGTGAGGAGTGAAGGGAGGGGGAAGGGAAAAAGGGGACCAGCTTCCGAGAGGTGGGAAATGGGAGCTGGTTAAAGGTCAGGCATGTGGGGTTGCCCCCACATCTGGTCTTTGCTAGTCATAGCTAGTCATAGCTTGCAGCATCTGCCGGGACAGATGGTATTTATTTGCTCCCCCACCGAGCAAATTAGGCACAAGGCCGATTTTTAATGTGAGGAGTGAAGGGAGGGGGAAGGGAAAAAGAGGACCAGCTCCCGAGAGGTGGGAAATGGGAGCTGGTTAAAGGTCAGACATGTGGGGTTGCTCCCACATCTGGTCTTTGCTAGTAATAGCTAGTCATAGCTTGCAGTATCTGCCGGAACAGATGGTATTTATTTGCTCCCCCACCGAGCAAATTAGGCACAAGGCCGATTTTTAATGTGAGGAGTGAAGGGAGGGGGAAGGGGAAAAGGGGACCAGCTCCCGAGAGGTGGGAAATGGGAGCTGGTTAAAGGTCAGACATGTGGGGTTGCCCCCACATCTGGTCTTTGCTAGTCATAGCTAGTCATAGCTTGCAGCATCTGCCGGAACAGATGGTATTTATTTGCTCCCCCACCAAGCAAATTAGGCACAAGGCCGATTTTTAATGTGAGGAGTGAAGGGAGGGGGAAGGGAAAAAGGGGACCAGCTCCCGAGAGGAGGGAAATGGGAGCTGGTTAATGGTCAGGCATGTGGGGTTGCCCCCACATCTGGTCTTTGCTAGTCATAGCTAGTCCTAGCTAGTCATAGCTTGCAGTATCTGCCAGAACAGATACTACAATTTGATCTTGGCCAAAAGGCCACAGATGGTATTTATTTGCTCCCCCACCGAGCAAATTAGGCACAAGGCCGATTTTTAATGTGAGGAGTGAAGGGAGGGGGAAGGGAAAAAGGGGACCAGCTCCCGAGAGGTGGGAAATGGGAGCTGGTTAATGGTCAGGCATGTGGGGTTGCCCCCACATCTGGTCTTTGCTAGTCATAGCTAGTCATAGCTTGCAGCATCTGCCGGAACAGATGGTATTTATTTGCTCCCCCACTGAGCAAATTAGGCACAAGGCAGTTTTTAATTTGAGGTAAAAAAACCAGCTCCCCTTAAAGTAGGCAAAAAGGGGGCACTCTGGTTACCAAAAATAATAATTGTCCCAGTATAGAGGGTTTCCCCTCCATTGACTGGTACAAATTATCTTAAGTGCAGCATCTGCCGGAACAGATGGTATTTATTTGCTCCCCCACCGAGCAAATTAGGCACAAGGCCAATTTTTAATGTGAGGAGTGAAGGGAGGGGGAAGGGAGAAAGGGGACCAGCTCCAGAGAGGTGGGAAATGGGAGCTGGTTAAAGGTCAGGCATGTGGGGTTGCCCCCACATCTGGTCTTTGCTAGTCATAGCTAGTCATAGCTGCAGTATCTGCCGGAACAGATGGTATTTATTTGCTCCCCCACCGAGCAAATGAGGCACAAGGCCGATTTTTAATGTGAGGAGTGAAAGGAGGGGGAAGGGAAAGGGGGGATCAGCTCCCGAGAGGTGGGAAATGGGAGCTGATTAAAGGTCAGGCATGTGGGGTTGCCCCCACATCTGGTCTTTGCTAGTCATAGCTAGTCCTAGCTAGTCATAGCTTGCAGTATCTGCCGGAACAGATGGTATTTATTTGCTCCCCCACTGAGCAAATTAGGCACAAGGCCGTTTTTAATGTGAGGTAAAAACCAGCTCCCCTAAAAGTAGGCAAAAAGGGGGCACTCTGGTTACCAAAAATAATAATTGTCCCAGTATAGAGGGTTTCCCCTCCATTGACTGGTACAAATTATCTTAAGTGCAGCATCTGCCGGAACAGATGGTATTTATTTGCTCCCCCACTGAGCAAATTAGGCACAAGGCCATTTTTAATGTGAGGTTAAAACCAGCTCCCCTAAAAGTAGGCAAAAAGGGGGCACTCTGGTTACCAAAAATAATTATTGTCCCAGTATAGAGGGTTTCCCCTCCATTGACTGGTACAAACTACCCTAAGTGCAGCATCTGCCGGAACAGATGGTGTTTATTTGCTCCCCCACTGAGCAAATTAGGCACAAGGCCGTTTTTAATGTGAGGTAAAAACCAGCTCCCCTAAAAGTAGGCAAAAAGGGGGCACTCTGGTTACCAAAAATAATTATTGTCCCAGTATAGAGGGTTTCCCCTCCATTGACTGGTACAAACTACCCTAAGTGCAGCATCTGCCGGAACAGATGGTATTTATTTGCTCCCCCACCGAGCAAATTAGGCACAAGGCCGATTTTTAATGTGAGGAGTGAAGGGAGGGGGAAGGGAAAAAGGGGACCAGCTCCCGAGAGGTGGGAAATGGGAGCTGGTTAATGGTCAGGCATGTGGGGTTGCCCCCACATCTGGTCTTTGCTAGTCATAGCTAGTCATAGCCTGCAGCATCTGCCGGAACAGATACTACACTTTGATCTTGGCCAAAAGGCCACTGATTGTAGCTCTTTTGTTAAAACTGCAAAAGGACTTATCTAAGCTAGCACGAACGCAAAGCCCAGTCGAAAAGTACGCTTAAGTATGATATTTAATTCTTGCCGATTTCGTTTATATTATTATAGAGTGAAATAAAAATATATCCATATGACTTGGATGCCTTAGCTTGAATCGAAACCGAAATAAAAACTTATAAATAAACATGAATATACATAAACGATCACACATATCTGTATGTATATATATATATGTATGTATATATGTGCATATATGTGTGTACATATATATATATATTTATATATAAACTAACATTAATAAAAAAAAAACACTAACCTTGATTTAAAACGGATCAAGAAGCTAAATATCCAGGCTAAATAGAGCACACACACAGGAACAGGTCAACCAGAGGTCAAATAGGCCTTTGTCCGATAAATGCATTCTCATTGGCTGATAGGAAGGGCGCGGTGGATACTAGAAAGCTGATTGGCTAACTAAAATCTCAATAGAAGAGGAGCATATAAAATGCGCATCTTCTATTGAAATGTTAGTTTTAACGACAAACAACCACAGAATTCGCGCATAAGCCTGAAGAATCCTAGAGTGGACGAAACGTGGAATATTCAGTGTAGCTTAATCGCCATATACATTTTATAACTTACTATATATATATATATATATATATATATATATATATATATATATATAACTTGAGTTCCTTCAGCCATAACCTAAATCGAAACCAAGACTTATGAGGAATTCTTGATAAAATTATTTATAAAATATAGATAATTTAAGTGCCATCAGCTATAATCGAAACCGAAACCAAAACTTATGAAGAATTCTTGGTAAAATTATTTATGACAAGAAATAGAAGAACATAACAATTAAACGACCCAGATGTAAGCGTGACACACAAAAGAACACACACGCTATCGCATTAATATGTAGATAATAATAACAACAATAATGATAATAATAATAATAATAATAATAATAATCGTAGTAATATTTAGTAAATAGTAGGAGCACTATGAACAATTCCGCAAAACTTTGAGAAGAGAATGGGAGAAATTGGAATCAGAGGAATGGCTGGAAAAATACAACGAATAACAATAATGAAAACGGCTGAAATATTAAGGAATATCCTGGAATGCGGAGACTAATACATGAGCCACGTGCGCGGGCAGACGAGCTACTGCAGAAACAAAACACGAAACGTTACATGAAACCAAGAATATTGAAGCTGCATATCTATAAGGCCTCGATCCCCAATCACATCCCCAAAGAATGATGCCAAATAGCTGAGAAGGTTCAAGGAGGATGGAAAAACTGAGGAGAGAGCGCTGACATGACTTCCGCTGGACAAATGCCAGGAGAACTGGTACCTTGGGGAGGCTTACTGCCACTCAAACCCCAGTGGAGACCAATGGCTGCTGCTAGCAAGAAATCAATGGTAAGCGGCTGTTGCGATAATGCAAACATTTGCAAATATTACCGAAAGAGATGGAAAGTACTGGAAATCTGAGGAGACTTGTTGGCACTTAGCTTCCAGGGAACTCCACAGGTTGTTCTCAAGGAGAAATCCTTTATGACTTGTGTGAAAGCTCCTTATGAGCCACTAATAATAATCTTAGTAATATTTATAATAAATATTTCAATGTTTATAAAGTTAGGTAAGTTTATACATATGTATAGGTACATAGTCCACTTCTAAACTAATAAACCGATCATTAATGATTTTGGCACACATATACCAGGCGTAAAAAGTCCAAATGTGGGCTACATTTAAATGGATGCAGTTCATGACAAAGGTGGTTAAAATGGGGATAAATCCTTGCATATAAATTCCGATATAGTTGCACGTTAGAAAAGTTTAATACTGCGAAGACATCAAGTAATAAATTGGGGGTGACGGTGGTAAAGTAGTGAACGACATGGAATGACGATCTGGGTGTTCCAAGTTCGAATCCAATTCATCCCACGAGAATCACTTTCACGTAGGATGTTGGCAACCTTCACGTGGTCCCTCCCGCAAGTATCCGATGTCTTTCTGGAAATAATTCTCACTAAAAATAATATCGGGGAAACCAATGCCAACAATAGTATGTTTGGGTTCATACAATGATAATTATGAATCCCTCTCTCTCTCTCTCTCTCTCTCTCTCTCTCTCTCTCTCTTTCTGTATATATATATATATATATGAGGAACTGGAATAGATACATTGAGAGCATTGCCAAGGCTGCTGCAAGGAAGGTTGGTTCCCTCTATCGTGCTAGAAAACTACTTACGCCTGACAGCATCCTATACCTCTATAAGGCCACAATTCGCCCATGTATGGAGTACTGTTGTCACATCTGGGCTGGTGCATCTGCTGCTTGTCTCTCGCTCCTGGACAGGGTTCAAAAGAGAGTCCTAATAGGTCCTGAACTGTCATCTAGGCTTCAGCCTCTGTCCCATCGACGAGATGTTGCATCCCTCTGCCTGTTCTACAAATACTTTAATGGTGAATGCTCTAACAAACTGCAAACACTTGTACCTCCCCGACGTAACTACCCCGGACAAACCCGACAAGATACTAAGTCTCATCCCTTTACAGTAGAGATCCCTAGGTGCAAGAAAGCCTTTTACTCCAATAGTTTCTTCCCCAGAACTTTGGGTTTTGGAACTCCCTTCCGGGATTCTGCTTTCCCAACTGCATTGATATGCAGAAGTTCAAGTGTAATGTTAACAAACATCTTTCTACTCATCTCCCTTCATAATGACCCCGCTAATTAAGTCCCTGATAGTAGCCCCCTGCTTCAAAGTGGCACTGTGACTTGTTTGGGGTGAAAATTGAATAAAATATATATATATACTGCCAGGTCATCCCGGCTTTGCTCAATCCCTATATTCTGTTCATAACTTGCTCTACGTAGGACTACACTTTATGTAATATTTCAAATGTTTACATCAAAGTTTGTCTGAGTAATTTCGTAGAGACCGCAGATGGTAATCGGTTTTCAGTCAGAAATTGGGATGTTAAAGGGTCAAAGTTCAACGACTGAACGCCAATTTGAGGCCTAAACACTTGAAATTTTAAATGTAGGTTACTTGGACATGGATCAAACATTTTAATTTAATTTGAGCCCAAAACAATAAATGTTAAAGGGTCAAAATTGGGGTCAAAGTTTAAAAAAAATTGACCTCTGCGGTCTCTACGATATTACTCAGCCAATTTCTGGTCTAAACATTTTAAATTTTATATAAAGGGTATTCAGAGATAGGGAAAGCTTTGTAATCGGTATAGGTCGAAACTTTGAGCTGGCAAGAGGTAAAAGTTCAAAAGATTTGACCTTTGCTGTGTCTAGCAAACTACTCAGCCAATTTTGGGTCTAAACATTTGAATTTTATACATTATCCAAATTCCTTCACCAATTTTAGGTCCAAGGACTTGAAATTTTAGATGTAGGTTACTTGGACATGCGTAAAACTTTTACTTTGATTTGAGACCAGAATAATAAATGTTAAGGGCTCAAAAGGAGGGTCAAAGTGTTAAAAATTAATCTAGTTAGTCAGACAAATTTTGGTCTAAAATCTGAAATCTTACATAAAGTGTATTCTCACGTAGGGCAAATTATGAACAGTACATAGGGCCTGAGCAAAGGTTGAACTGCTAGTATATATATATATACACTATAAATGATATTTTACCCGGTCAGCTGACTTTACCCCCTTATTTATTATCTTTTTAACTTTCATTGAATGTTTTCCCTCCGTCCTTCTTTTTACCATGGATACAAAAAAATCAGTCTTCTTTTTTTAACAGCTATATATATATATATATATATATATATATGTGTGTGTGTGTGTGTGTGTGTGTGTGTGTGTCTAGCATAATCGCGTTGACACACTGGTTCTCGTCGGAAGTTGAACAACGTTGAGCCTGGCTAGTAACAGATGGGTGACCATTTGAGAATTCTAGGTGCTGTATGTATCTCGGGATTGTTTTCAGACCTCCTGAACCTCCTCTTACCACTGGTATTCAGCAATGTCGACTCAGAAGAGATGTAGTTAGAGATTACGAAACTCTTGCCACAAAAATTGCACGCGCAGACACTCTTACAGTGGGTATCCATAGTCGTTCAAGACTGAAGGAAGCCATTATATATATATATATATATATATATATATATATATATATATATATATATATATATATATATATATATAAACTCAAGTTTGTCTGTGTGTGTAAGTTCGTTCTTTATAGACTCCGAAACGGCTGAACACATCTTCTTTAAAATTTACAGAACTTTAGTGTATAAGTCGCGAGTGGGAGTTTGTCCCCGAATACTCTCGATAATTACCGATAATCGATAATCGAAACCATTATTTACATTTATCTATCATCGGTAAAGCCATTTTTTCCATGTCGTCGCTTAGCAGCAATGATAGAACAACAGTCTGTGAAATTCTACTGTGGGAAAGTTGATAGCGTGTTTTTTTGTTTGTTTTGTTTTTTTTTTGTTTTTTTTTTTTTGTTTCTTTGCTTAACATGATCTGTAGGTTCAAACTCCGCAAGTAAACTTCTAATGTTTTTCTTTTCGTAGATTGGAAAGAAGTTTATATGAAATAAATTTATAAACGAAACAGTAGGTTCTCTACAGTGCAATGTGAAATAACATATTTTGGACTAAGTTACTGCATGGGGGCATGTGAAGTTTTATTCTGGTAGATTTCACGGATTTCGATCAGAAATAATTGGAGTTTAAATTTTCGTTCATCATCATTCAATTCCGGTCAACGTCGGGTCTCCCTCTTATGTGTGTGTGTGTGTGTGTGTGTGTGTGTGTGTGTGTGTGTGTATTGCACGTACGTCCCGAAATTTAATGATAAATGTTAAAATTTCAACTTAAATTCTCGCCGTCAACGTTGGCCATGTGGTTTGTTCCTAGTTAATAGAGTAAGAGATAGCTTCGTGGCCGAGTTCGAATCTTCCGACCGGTTGTAATTGTAAACCCCTGCATTGATGATTCCCGAAAGGATGAAACACTAGTGCCTGTAGGCATTTAAAAATTTATTTTAGTAATATATATATATATATATATATATATATATATATATATATATATATATATATATATATATATATATATATATATATAATTCCAGGTTTATATTTTTAGAGATAATGCAAGCAATCAAGTTTTAAAGAGGTTAATACAAGAGTGCTCAATGCCGAAGTAAGGTATGATATACTTTTTTATTTGTTTTACATAAGCATTACTATCTCACTACGGACTTGTGGGCATGTTTTGATCAGCCAGTTACAAGTAATTAGTGATCACTTCCGCCGATATTGCTTATACAAAAGTTTGGTCCAAACCACAAAAAAACTCAGGAAAAAGAAGAAAGAAAAAAGAAGAAAAAAAGGAAAAAGAAGAAAGAAAGAAGGAAAACAAACGGAATGAAAAGCAGAACAGAAGAAAATATAGAAAACTGAAGAAAAAAACGAAACTAAAAAGAAAGAAAAAAGTAAAAACAAAAGGAAATAAAAACAAAAAAGAAAAATTTATGAACGAAAGAAACGTATATCTATATATCTATAAAAGTGAACGTGTCTGTCTGTATGTGTAAATTTCCCTACGCAATAACTCTGTCAATTGTTAGTCTACAGACGCGAAATTTTTATATACAGGGTAGTGAGATTTGGGAAAATCTATATGATTGATTTTCGGCCAGAAATTTGACTGTTATGGAGTCAAAGTTCAACGATTTGACCTTTGAGAACTCTACCAAACTCCTCCGACAATTTGGGGTCTAAACATTTGAAATTTTAGACAAAGGTTCATTGAACATGGATCTAACTTAATAACTTGATTTGAGCCTAAAACAATAAATGTTACGGGGTTATAATAGGGGTCAAAGTTTAAAAAATTGCCCTTTTTGTTTGTTTGTTTGTCTGTTTTTTGTTTGTTTGTTTTTTTGCTCAGCATACATCCCCAGACACCCGGGCAATGCCGAGCACCTATGCTAGTAAAAAATAAACGAAAAAAACAAACTCGCGCGGAAACTAAAAGAAGGAACGACAGAATCAATAAATAGATAAATAAGTAAGTAAATATATAAATAAATAAGAAAAAAGGTAGTTAAACTTATAGAAGGGAAAGTTAAAGGCCGATAAAAAATATGAAAGAATGAGAAAGGAAGAAAGAAAGAAAGAAAAGAAAGAAAGAAAAGAAAGGATGTATAAGTTTTTTTTAATGTATAATAGAACGAAAAGAAAGACAGAAAGAAAAGGAAAAAAGAAAAGGAAAAGACATGGAGAAAAAAAGAAAGAAAGAAAAATTATTTTCGGTAAGAAAAAAAAAAAGCTGCAAAAAAATGAATGAATGAAACTGTTTAATGTTCCCCTTTTCTCTTTCCAGTGTTATTGTTTCTGATAATCCTCCCGTGTCGGTTTGAAAGCACGTGTTGTAGGACACGAAAACAACCCTTCTCTCCCTCAAATACTTTTTGCCGCTTGGATAACTTCTTATTGGACTGCAAAGAAAACAATGTGGGGCCCCGACGCCCTATTCAGTTGTGAAAAGTGTCTCCCTTTTTTCTTTTTTTTACTACACAAAGAAGGAATGGGGAGACAGGCAGGGAGAGATATCTTTTATTCATGAAGATACTGTCGGTTGTCTTTTGTTTATGTGTCATATACGCTGTTTTTTTTATTTTATTTCTTTATCTTTTTTCTTGGGTAAATTCTCAATGGCCTCCCTAACCTCCGATAAACAATATTTCTTGTTAAAATATGCATTCCCATTTAGATAGCTACTAGTGTATAGACTCTCAACCTGGGGGCCATGGCCCCCAAGGGGGCCATGGCAATAATTTAGGGGGGCCATGGTGGAATTTTCTTTTTTAATTGATTAAGTTGACAATAAAATTTTGTTACCTACATAATATTGTTACGAATGTGTGTGTACGTGTGTATGTATGTATGTGTGTGTGTATGTATGTGGGAGAGAGGTGATCGAATTATCTCAGTGTGGCCTTGGATATCAGCACGTAAACATGTGGGTATAATTGATTCTGAACCATACTGTATACTGTTTTACTTATTTTGTTCGACAATTATAAATGCGGTCGCTGTTTTCGTGTGTGAAATATTTGTGCACTTCCTTTATTATTTTCTTATTTTTTGGTATCATTGTATTAATGCTCATTCCCTACTCAGGTATTCCTGCTTTTTTTTTTTTAGTGCTAATATTGATGTGACTCGCTATTCTTCTCATAATTTCAATTGGGGCAGTGCTTGTCAAAGGAGGTGTGTTCTTGCTGTAGAAAGTACATTTCAGCTTGCTAGGTTGAGTGTGAATGTTTATCATCTTTACTCTCTCTGTGTATGTTTGTGTATGACTGTGTGTGTGCTTAATGTGTGAGTCCATGGATGTATTATGTATGTGGATATTTGTGTGTTTGTCATTTTATCACTTGTCCTATTTATCTGTCCTTCATTATCATTCTTTTGTCTTATCACTTAATGTTTGTTCTGATGGTCTGTCTTCTTTATTTTCCCTAGATTTGCGATGGCTACTAGTGTTACTAAGAAGCGGAAGTACAGTGAAGAGTACATTAGCTACGGATTTACATCAATTCTCGCTGATGGCATCGAGAAACCTCAGTGTGTACTGTGCTTCAAAGTGTTGGGGAACGATTCTATGAGGCCTAGTAAGTTGAAGCATCATTTGCAGACCATCCATCCACAGTATGCTGAAAAAGACCCCGATTTCTTCAGGCGCCATGAAAGTAGTTTCGGAAAACAGAAACTGGATGCAACTGGTGCTTTCCAACAACAGACCTCAAGTGTAGTTGAGGCATCATACGAGGTTGCCCTTGAAATAGCGAAGCAAAAGAAGCCCCACACAATTGGTGAAACCTTAATTAAGCCATGTACTTTAAAGATGGTCAAGCGTGTTCTTGGAGATGCAAATGAACGTAAAATTCAACAAATTTCCTTGTTAAACGACACAGTGAAGCGGAGAATTAATGAAATGTCAGATGACATAAAGGAAAAAGTGATACAGGAGATCAAATCGTCTCCAGCTGGTATGTTTGCAATACAACTGGATGAGTCAACGGATGTGAGTTCGTGTGCACAGCTACTCGTGTTTGTTAGGTATATTTTCTTGTGTGATATCAAGGAAGAATATCTGTTATGTACACAGCTTGAGACCACCACAACAGCTGAAGATGTGATGGAAAAGCTATCTTCTTTCTTCAAAGCTAACAGGATCCCATGGGAAAATTGTTGTGGAGTCTGTACAGACGGGGCTCCAGCGATGTTGGGATCAAAATCAGGGTTCCAGAAGCGTGTCAAGGAAGTAGCTCCGAATGCCAAGGGGGTTCATTGTATGATCCATCGTTTTGCACTGGCGTCGAAAACCCTCCCTGATGAACTTTGCAAGATCCTGGAGGCAGTGGTCAAATGCGTCAACTTTGTAAAAGCTGGAGCTCTGAACTCTCGCCTTTTCCAGAACCTCTGTAGAGACATGGATTCGGAGCATGAAGCTCTCCTCTTTTACTCCAAAGTGCGCTGGCTTTCCAAGGGCAATGTTGTGAATCGAGTGTTTGAACTTCGGGGGGAGCTAAAATTGTTCCTGGAAATGCAAGGGAAAGATGATCTGTTGAGTCACTTCAATGAGGTTTTGTGGGAGCCACGTCTTGCATATTTAGCAGATATATTTGAGCAGCTAAATAGGTTGAATCTGAAACTACAGGGCAAGGAAAGAAATGTGTTTCACCTGATGGACTGTCTTCGTGGATTTCTTGCCAAGCTCCAGAATTGGCAAAGGAAAGTCGGTGCCGGGAATGTTGCCATGTTTGAAAACCTTTCAGCTGTCCTTGACGAGAATGAAGAAGATAGTTTGCTTGACCCATTACTTAAAACTGAAATCACCCAGCATCTGAGATCCTTGGAAAGTGAACTTAATATGTACTTCCCAGAATTCGAGGAGGAAGAAGGGAAGTTGGTAAGGAATCCATTCTCTGGCACTCTTGATATTACTACCATTCCCAGTGATGTTCAGGACGAGTTCCTTGATCTCAAACATGATTCTGCTGCCAAAGATCTCTATGAAGAAAAATCTTTGAATGTATTCTGGTGTTCGATGCATCAGTCATATCCAAAAGTCAGTGAGATTGCACTTCGACTACTCTTGCCTTTTTCAACTACCTATTTATGTGAGTCTGGTTTCTCCACCCTTCTACAAATCAAGAATAAGAGCCGCAACCGATTGGATGTGGACCCCGACATGAGATGTGCATTGTCAGTGACACAACCTCGGATTCGTCAACTGACTGAAAAGAAACAATATCAGCCTTCCCACTGATGTGTGATAAAGTATGCAGAGGTTAATTGAACTTTCTCCCATCCAAATCAAATTTGCTATTGTCTGCTAGTCTTTTGTAGTCTCGTGATGTAAGTTAAGCATATCACAGAAATCTATCAATATAAGATAATTATGACTGTAAACTTTGTAATAAAGCAAGGGTGTTCTCTTCATCAACATTTTATTTATTCTTTTTTTTTCTGCGCCTTTTTTGGCAGGGTGGGATTTGGGAGAAAAATGAAGGGGAGCCACACGAATGTTGAGAATTCATGAAGGGGGGAATGGAGTGAAAAAGGTTGAGAACCACTGTACTAGTGTAATGTTGTTCTCTCTAACGGACTAAAACGTTGAAACAAGAAACAGTCGTTAAATAAAATAAGAACTTCAACACAAACTTTCCAGGAAAAGCTATTTATTTACTTTGTTTAACACGCAGGTCGCCGACACGTATTTAACACCAATGTGTTCTCTCTTTCTGATCGCCCTATCGGCCGGCTCTCATTATTCGGCATTGTACACAGCTGGCTATCATTACACGGCACCAGACACAGCTGATTGTCATCATATGGCACGATACACAGCTGATTGTTATTACGCAACACCATACAAAGCTGGCTGTCATTACACGACACCAGACAAAGCTATATGCTTTTACACGGCACCCGATACAGCTTACTGTCAATTCACGGCACCAGACACAGTTGGCTGCCGATACATGACACCAAACACAACTGGTTGTCATCATACGTCACCAGACAAATCTGGCTTTCAATACACGCACCAGAGACAGCTGATTGTCATTATACGGTACCAAACATAGTTGATTGTGATTACACAGCACCATACACAGCTGACTGGCACGACACGGCACTAGACAAAGCTGTTTGCTTTGACACGGCACCATACACAGCTGGCTAAGAATACACGGCACGAGTCATAGTTGGCTGTCAATACACAGCACCAAACACAACTGGCTGTCATTACACGCACGTCAGCAGATACAGCCAGCTATCAATACATGACACCAGGGAGCTGGCTGTGAATACACGGCACCAGACACGACCAGCTTTCAATCAAAGAGGGAAGATAAAGATCTGTTGCGTACTTGCTGAGCATAACTTCCCATGCATGTTTTTTTCTTTTCCTTCTTTTTCTTTCCCCTTTTCCTTCCGGCCTTAATGTATTTGAGTCCTTGACGTCACACTCACAATACGCAAAAAATGATGACGCGATTATGTTACACTAGGTTCTTTACATGTCCCGTAACAATATTCGGCATAATGGAGCTTTTTTTTTTCTTCTTTCTAACTCATTTCAACAAGGCATATTCAGAGTAGGGATCATTTGGGAATACTAGACGCTATGTGTTTTATTTATTCATTCATATATAGCAGGGAAATCCGGCCTTGCCAGGGACAAAAGTGTAACATATTTCTATTAAAATTTCTATTCTTCTCTCTTTCCCCTCTCCACTTCCTTCATCCTCGACTCTCTTTCTATTCTCCGTCCAGCTCATTCCTTTTTGTGACATACACACAGATAGACAATATCCTTTTTATGGATTGTATTCTTATTCTTAGATATTATTAATCCGGGGCAACGCCTATCAAGGAAATATCAACATTGTGGGTATTTGTTTTGTTGGGGTTTATTTTTAGCCAGACCACCAAACAGACAAACATACACAAATATAACTGCCATTTATAGTATTGATAAAGAAGTCACCGTTCATCAAGGCCAAAAGGCTTCTAGTTTGAAAGACAGTTTCAATAGTTTAGATCTTTTCCACCCTTCTTCCAACTCAACCTCCCGTTCTCTTTACAGTCTTTTTTCTGCATAGAGAGGGCGAGAGTTTGCGTTACTCACGCGTATGAAAGCAACTAAGAGTCACCACTTTTTTCTTGTCAAACAATCGAACCCTACAAAACACACACTCGTGTACGCGCACTTAAGCTAGGTTACCATTTTCTCTACAAGGCCATTCGAAGATAAGATAAGCACCTTCTATTAAGTTTTTAGTAAGCCAATCAGCTTTTTAGTTTCCACCGCACCCTTCCTAATCAGCCAATGAGCAGGCACTTACAGGACAAAGGTCCATTTGACCTCCGGTTCACCCGTTCCTTTGTGCGTGCTGTTTTGGCGGGGAGTGTAGGTATCTCGTGTCCTGACCTATTTTAAATCTAGGTTAAGTGTTTTATATGTTAGTTCTTATATATATACATATATATATATATATATATATATATATATATATATATATATGAATGATAATTTATGTATGTGTACGTATATTTCATTTGTTTATTTTCTATTGTTATTGTTAGTTTTAAAATTATTTTGTATCGCTATCCTAGAGTAAAGTTTATCCTGTAGACACACACACACACACACACACACACACACACACACACACACACACATATATATATATATATATATATATATATATATATATATATATATATATATATATATATATATATAGTTTACCAGGCCACAATATTTGCGAAAGAAAATCCGAATAATAAGAAATATTACGTAGGTATGACTTCCTTAGATTTCAAAACCCGATATCATGACCACAAAAGTACATTCAAAAATAAAAAAAACACTGAATAAAAACAACTCTAGCAAACAAATACTGGAAACTCAAAGAAAGCGGACGTTCGCCGATAGTCGAATGGAAAATAGTAAAACAACCAAACACATGTAGAGACCTAGACGATCCATGTTGATTATGCCTTCATGAAAAATTTTCTATCCTATACTTTAATGAACCCCAACATCTATTAAACTGTAGGAGAAATAGCGAACAACTGCGTTCATAGGATAAACTTTACTCTAGGATAAAATAAGTTTAAAACTAATAATAACACTAGAAAATAAACAAATACAATAAACATACATATACATATATTATCATATATATATATATATATATATATATATATATATATATATATAAGGGGGTAGAGTCTGTATTTTTTTAACATTATTTTATTATTGGGTGTCTTGGTTTTTCATTGAGAATTATGTTTGGATCATTGTAATAATGTTTTTAAATCATTGAAATCGTTTTTACGCGTTTCAGACGTTCTGTGAAGCGTCCTCGTCAGAAATTATTTACAAATGTGTTGGAGATGTAAAAATGGCATTTTCGTAGTTCATTTGAAGTGTTTCCAAGGGGTGGATGCGTGTAAGTGTCTACTATTCATTGGAATATATATATATATATATATATATATATATATATATATATATATATATATATATATATATATATCAACTAGAATCGAAACCGAAAGCAAAATAATAGCATTCAAAGCTATAATAGCATTCAAAGCTAGTGGTGTTACCATTGCACCATATGAACTGATTAAAAATTACAAATCAACTCAGATGGATGTACAAAATTTATAACAATTTTTTTCAATTTTGACCCCTTCAAACTATTTTAACCGGCTAAAGACCCATAAAGAAACGGTCCGTAAAAATCTAATCTTTTGGGCCCCTAAAGCTACTCTGCGATTTTTAGTTTCGAAAGAGATAGTCTGAAAATGTGAAGACAGACAAACATACAGACATATAGCATTTTTATATATTAGATTACATTGTGCAACACTCAAAAACGTGCATGACATCTGCAGCCATTTTTACATGCTCAATGGCATGGAAAATACATCTCTAGCTTTTATTTTTTCGAGAAAAGTACATTTTTTATTTTGCAAAAATTTTTACTTTCAAGAATTTTGCTGAGAATCTTAGTGATGTGGGCGATGAACACTGACAAGAGATTTTGTCAGATGATAGAGAAACGTTTAAAAAGAAACATGGAACCATGACATGTTGGAAGACTACAGCTGAAATATAAAAAGGGAGGATGACACTCAACATAAGAAGACACGTTCATATCTCTACTATTATATAAACAGAAACTTTGTTTGTATCTCTGTGTGTTTGTGAGTTAGTTCTCCATGGACTCCAAAATGGCTGGGACGATTTTTTTTTTAAATTTCACACAAATGTATCGTATGTGTCTGGGAATGTTCTTGTATAGGCTTTGTATCGGAATGCCTCCGATAATTATCGAAAATCGATAATCGAAAAAAAAATACCATTAAAGATGGAAAATCCGATTTTGAGCAAATTACCACTTTTACAGAATCTAACATGACAACTGCATTTAAGAAGTTTTTTTTTTCACTACGCAAACAAATGCACCGATGTATAAAAGCAACTGCAGTTTCTTTTATATGATACTGTGCGTTCGGTTCTATTTAGAGCACGATTGAACCATAATACTTGATTTTTTTTACTTAAATTCAAGCCTTTATCACAACACAAATAGAAAGGCCAGGCATATAAAATATACACTAGGTTCTTTGATAAGATAGGGGCGCGTTCGAAAGGTATATTTCTGTGTAGAACACAATTTAAGCATGATACTTGACTTTTTTTATTTTAAATTTTGATTCTAGCCATTATATATTAAGATGATTTTATAACATCGATAGTAGATTCTCTACAGTGAAATGCATTCTGTACAAAGTCAGTGCGCGAAGGAATGTATCGCTTCCTTCCAGTGCACCGCGATGGGTTCCCAAATAGAGATAGCAATCAATTAATTTTATTGAAAAATAGGCGATGACAATAAAATATGGGCGGGCGAAATATTCATTGATCGTTATTAAATCCCGGGCAACGTCGAATCTCCTTGCTCGTGTTGTTTACACTGAACATTGTGTTTTTCATTCATAACCAATGATAGAATATAGACTCTGTTCCGTCTGCCTGCTTCCCACCTGACTACAACTTGGATGTCTTCAAGTCCAACGTAAACAAATTCCTAATGAACTGCCCCCTTAAGTAAACACTTCATCAAATCTCCACACTAACGTACTGTACTTGCAATAACCCTTATCCCTGAGTGGCTTCCGGGCCTTGATAAGTGGTGACCACCGTGTAAAAAAAAAAAAGAAGAAATTCATATTACATGAAAGCGATTCAAAATCTAGAGAAATAAAGGTCAGATTTAGTATGAAGGTATTTTTCTTACACAGAAACAGGTGTTATGTGGCTTTTTTAGACTTTAAATTTGTTCTACATTGATATTAATCCTTAGCTTTAAAAACAACGGACGAAGTCTTGCTGTAAATTATTTTAAAGGAAGAAAGCAGAGGTTTTAGCAAGCATTGTGGATTCAGATATTTTTTTCCAATCTTTGCTATCTCAAAAAGCGGTTAATTTTAATTATTCCTTTAAAACAGAAACTAAAAAAGGGGGGAGGGGAATACGAAACTATGGTTTTAAAACAACAGTCAAAGATTTTTTTACGCGGACGAAAGAGAAAATAAATATTTTTTTAAACGCCCGGCCGACCTTCAATAAATTTTAAATTAAGTCTCTTTTAAGACGTAAAAAAATGGAAGAAAAATATTTTTGTAATTAAAAAATATCTTCATACAAGAAAATAATAATAGATTCCAGATTAAAATATTAAAAAGAAAAAAAAGAAAAAAATTGTTGAAAATAAAAAAGATGAATTTTGCCTCGTGTTTGATGAAAGACGACAACTGTGTTGCCATCAAAAGTCGGATTCGTGCTTGAGGGAAGAAGCAGATGAAACGAAACGAAGTGAAAATATTAAAAGGAATCTATCGGAAGTTATGAAAGCAGAAAGTGACAGCAACGCGGAATCATGGTTATTATTGACGGTAAATCTTCAACGAATGGAAACACGGCTGTAGGCAGCCAACCCCCATTCTTCTCCGTCGTCGGATGAAAAACGTCATTAGAAAGAAATAGACTTGTATCTTTAGGCGGTGAATGAAACAAAAATAGTCCGTCTTCACGCCATGTTCTTTATTTTGCTTATTTTTTCTTTCTTATTTTTTTTTTTTTAAATCTACATTCGTAAACATTATTCCCTTCTCATTTTCTACTTCGCTTTATTCTATTTCCAGTCCCCATCTTCTTCTTCTTCTTCTTCTTCTTCTTCTTCTTCTTCTTCTAGATTTTCTTTTTCTTCTTCTTCTTCTAGATTTTCTTTTCTTTTTCTTCTTCACCTCCTCCTTCTCTTCCTCCTCCTTCCTTGTATCATTCGTCGTCTTGTCTCACCGTTCATTTTTCTCTTCTTCCTACCTCCGTTTCTTCTTGTCTTTCTTCTTCTTCTTCTTCTTCTTCTTCTTCTTCTTCTTCTTCGTCTATTTCTTTCTATTTCTTTTCTTCTATTTCTTTTTCTTCTATTTCTTTTTCTTCTATTTTTTCTTCTTTTTTTCTTCTCATTTTTGTTCGTTCGTGCGTTCTTCTTGTTCTTCTTTTTCTTCTTCTTTTTCTTCTTCTCCTCCCCCTTCGCCTTCTTATTCTTCGTCATCTTCTCCCACCGTTTCGTTCTTCTCTTCCTTCTCACGCCGTTTCTTCTTGTCTCTCCGCTTCTTCTTCTTCTTCTTCTTCTTCTTCTTCTTCTTTTCTATTTCATTTTCTTTTTCTTCTTCTATTTCTTCTTCTTGTTCATTTTCTATTTTTTCTTCTTTTTTTCTTTTTCTCATTTTCGTTTGTACGTTCTTCTTCTTTTCTTCTTTTTCTTCTTCTTCTTTTTCTTCTTTTTCTTCTTCTTTTTCTTCTTTTTCTTCTTCTTTTTCTTCTTCTTCTTTTTCTTCTTTTTCTTCTTCTTCTCCTCCACCGCCTTCATATTCTTCGCCGTCTTCTCCTGTTTCGTTCTTCTCTTCCTCCTCACACCATTTCTTCTTCTTCTTCTTCTTCTTCTTCTTCTTCTTCTTCTTCTTCTTCTTCTTCTTTTATCAAGGCAGAAAAAAAGTTACTACAGAACCTCCACCCCAAATGCGGCAACAATACTCCATCTTAGGACGTATCTGACTCCTACACAGGTAGAGGATTGCGTCAAGATTAAGATACTTTCTATGGCGGTAGAACAATTCCATCATTTTTCCGGTTATTTTATCAATAAATTTGATGTAGGTTTTCCATTTCAGGTCAAGAATAAAGGCCAATCCTAGAATTCTGTTAAAGCAGAATCTTTGCCCATTTATCAGTATCAAGGAACCCCTGGAAAGTTCCGCGGAACCCTGATTGGGAAACCCTGGTATAACTAATTCCCATTTTAGATATTGATATTCATTTTCCCAGTTCCTTGCTTGACTGAACTCCAATCCATGACCCCCACCTTTGCCAAACTTTCACAAAACACTCGACTAGCTACAACCACTATAGATGATTTCCCCCACTCTCTGTCTGTGCCTAAATATAAACGCAGATGTCATAAACAAAGCTTATTTCCCACAACTTCCCAACTGTGGAGCACTGTTCCACTGGCCTGCTTCCCAGTTTTAATGCATGGTAGCCTTCAAATCCAATGTAAACAAATTCTTGTTATGACGTCCCCATGAAGAATCAAATTCTACCTAATTTACACCATTAACGATTACTAGACTACTACCTCACATTCATTGACCCCCTATCCTCGAGTGGCCTTCGGGCCTTGATAACTCTTGAACTTAAAGTAAAAACGTGATTTGTTCATAGGGACTAAGTCTGATTTGGAATGTTCAAGGACCTTTTTTTTACATGGGGGGTGTCACCATTTATCAAGGCCCGGAAGCCACTCGGGGATAAGAGTTATTAATTTGTAATTATTATTATTCACTCACTAGGAGTTCTCACACAGGTCATCATCAGAGATTGTTCACTGACAACAATTGGTGGTGTTCCCTGGAATCTGAGTAAATACAAGTCTCCCTAGATTTCCAGTACTCTCCACCTCTTTCGACAACCTTTGCAAATAAATTTGCGTAATCGTTGCCAATGACCATTGGTCTTCATTGGAATTTGGGGGTGGCAATAAGCCTCCCCAAAGTCCAAATGCCCTCTGTACTAATCCAGTGGATGTCTGGTTGGTGCTTTCATTCCTAGGTCTCTTCATCCTCTTTGATCCGTTTATTTTGGAGGGGGGTGAAAGGGAGGTAAGGGATATAGACATGGGAAGGCTAGGGAGATGGGAAGGAGAGGGAGATGAGAGGAAGCGGCATATGGAAACGGTAGGGAGATGGGAATGAGAGGTAGTAATCAGTCTACAACTTTGTAGCTTCAGTTTGTTTTTTTTATTTTTGTTTTATTTTTCTTACATCAGTTGATGATTGTCATTCTTGTAGATTAGGTTCCGCATTCGAGGATTTTCCTTAAGATTTCCCGTGTTTTCAGTATTACTGCCCGTTGCATAATTTGAGCCTTCCCCTTGATTCCAATTTCTCCTAGTCTTGTTTCCAAGTTCTTTGAAACTGCTCCTAATGCTCGTACAATTATTTGTATCACGTTGATATTCTTCAGGTTCCATATTCCTTTTAGTTATATGCCAAGTTCCGCATATTTGCTTCGCTTTTCTGTCTCTTAGCTTTTCACCCTGTGGTTTGTTGGGACGACAAAATCTAGTTTGACAGGTTCTTTTTTCTTGTTGATTATTCTTACGTCCGGTCTTCTCGCTTGGGTGGGGTTATCTGTTTGTATCTCCGTATCCTAAAGGATTTTGTGGTTTTCATTTTCCGGTATAGTCTCTGGTTTGTGTTTAAACCATTTGTCTGCGTGTTCAATAAGCAGTCGTCTACATAACTCCTAATGCATGTCTTCCCCATGCGGTCGTGCCTGTCCTGGTATTCTTTTTGAGGCTTATTTATTGCATTCGATAATTATCTAGTTTATCGTTACATCTTTTTGTCCACAAAGTCTACATTTATTGTTTTCCTGTGGTTTATCTATTTTAGCTTTGATGCGGTTCGTTCTAATCGCGTTGTCCTGTGCAGCTGTCAGTAGAAATTCTGTTTTTATGTGTCCTTTCCTTAGCCACGGCCAGGTGTTTACATGATTCTTCTTTTTTTTTGCCATTCTTCTACAATTTTCTGAAGTTCATTCTTTATGTCCTTTGGCGTTTCTGTTGTAATTATGTGGCTTTCCCCATATATGGTTCCAGAAGTGGTTTCTTTCTGTTGGGCTCGCTTGTTCCGTTTTATTATTCCTCCATTTACATTTTGATAGAATTGTCTTTCATTGGTTTCAAATGTCTTGTTTTGTCTGTATTGTTTTGATTTATATTTGTATTGGCTCAGTCTTCCTCCTTTTGCTGATATTTTTTTGCTTTAGTTCTTCATGTTTCTTAATGAGTTTTCCTTGTGAACCAGATTTTCTATTTTCCGCACATTTCTGTTCCCTTTCATTCTATTTATAGATTCTGCTTCTTTACTAAGTTTGGTGATCTGGATTCCCAGTCTTATTTCCCATCCAGGTTCTTTGTTTTTGTCATATTTTGTTTCCGTTTTTAGTTTCATACTTACCGATTTGGCACCAGCATATATCAAACTGTTTAGATCTATAATAGTATCTGTTATGATATATGGGAGGAGTTTTTTCATTTTTTCTGTCTTTAATTTTAATTTCTTTCTCTGTTGATTTCTTAGTAACGGTAGCTTTGTTTTATCCTCGTGCATAAATTGTTTGATATTTTTAACTTTTCTTGCTTCTTTTTCAGTGAGTTCTGTGGTTTGCTTTTCGTCTGTTGTTTTAGTTCCTGAGTTAATGATTTGAGAGTCTTCTACCTACGGGTTTTCACTAATGAACATTTCATGTTCTGTTGTACCAGCTATGTTTTGTTGGAACAGCAAAGTTTACGATTTGACAGAATTTTTCTTTCTTGTATATTATTACGACATCTGGTCATCTTGCTTGGATTGGATTGTCAGTTTGTATGTCCATCTCCTATAGATTTTGTGATTCTCGTTTTCAAATACTGTTGCCGGCTTGTGTTTGTGCCACTTGTCTATGCGTTCGAGATGCAGTTGTTTGCATAATTCCCAGTGTACTGCCCTTCCCATTTGGTTGTGTCTGTTCTTGTATTCCTTTTGGGCCAATTTGCTGCATTCACTTACTATATGGTTTATTGTTTCGTCTCTTTGTCCACATAGTCTGCATTTACTCCGCTTGTGTGTCCTTTTCGCATCCATGTCAAAGTGTTTTCGTTATTCTCATCTTTTGCCATCCTTATGAATCTTCCGCGTGGTGGTTTTCTTCCCATTTTTCTTTTCTCGTCTTATCCTTTATCTCTGTTTTCTGTTTTGTCGATTTTTTTAGTGTCTTTCGCTGCCATGATTATCCTTTCCGTGTTCTGCATTATTTATTTTTTCAAATTCTTTTTGTGTCATGTACATAGTCTTCTATACAAAATAGTCCTCTCCCGCTTTTTTTTCACTTAGTGTCGCTCAACATCATCCTTTAAGAGTAGTGTATTATGCATGATCATGAGTTTCCTGGTCTTCTGATCGAGATTCCTCAGTTCTTCTTCTGTGAACGGTCTTGGGTATCTTAGTGATACTGATCATGTATTTATACCTTTTATTAGGTTTCTGCTATATAATTTAGTTTCTAGAAGTTTCCTTTCCAATTTTCTCTTTCATTTCTGTGGCTTTGATGATGTCTGCTTCCAGAACTCCAAGGTATTTGTAGGCGTCTTGTTTTCCTAGTGCCCCCATCTCCGTTTGGTTGGGTAGTTCGATGCCTTCTATCGTCTCTAGTTTTCCCTTTCTTATAACTAGTAGAGCGCACTTTTCCATACCAAATTCCATTTGGATATCCTGGCTGAAGATCCTGGTAGTGTTTATTTGTGATGTGTTGTTGTTGTTGTTTTATTATTTATATATTAATATGCTTGTCCGTACGGTGTCACGTCATCATCATCGCAAACATTAATTAATGAAACGCGTCATAATCATCGCAAGCATTAATTAATGTGAATTATCTTCCTTTATTGTTCAATCTTTATTAATTAAAAATCATTAAACCCTTTTATTTCCCAAAACTTTCCGAATATATATATATATATATATATATATATATATATATATATATATATATATATATATATATATATATATATATATATATATATGAACTGTCTATATATGGTTCCGGATTATTTTAAAGACAATTATGCATAGAAGGTATCGTTCCACAGTTTAAATAGTATAGTATTTTACTTACATTTTTAACGATGTCTTCTGTTTATTACGTGTAATACGGAACGCTTTTTCTATTTTATTCAGTAATAAATATATTTTTTACATTTAACGTTACGAGTTCGTTTTCTTTTTTTTGTTTTGGTTTTTACTGTGCCACTTTATCCTTTTTTTTTACTTTTGAGTGAGCCTTACATAACAAAAAAATGTTTAGAAATACATGTTACAAAAGTCAAGAATGACTTTTTTTATATAAATCACCAAAGTCACCATTCGCAAATACACTGAGTAACACAGAGTCAAAACATATTTTACGTCTTGTTCTGTTTTGTTTTTCTTTTACGGCATATCAATCCTTTTTCGTGTTATTTAATGCCGAATCGAGTAATTTTGTAATATTTATACAGCTTCACGTTATAGTTATTACTTATGTTTTGTTCTTTTTATTTTGCTTCTTTTACAGGCAGTCATCATCTTCTAATGCCCACCGACAGGGCATACATATTTAAATACTATAAAAAATGGACACAACATTTTTTTTTTAATATGAAATAAAACACTTTGTTTCATTACTTACGATTTAATTTATTTACAGAAATATTTATTTCCTATTTAAAGATTTTCAGCATATTTTATTTAACTAAAGAATTTTTCCATTATTTTTATTACATTGTTAGGTGAAGTTTCAGAATAGTTAAACCCCCACCTTCCCATATTAAGAATGGCTTTCAGCATGATTCTTACAATAGCGGTATCATTTTTTTTATCAAAGATTTTTTCCCCTTATTTTAAAACACATTATTAAAAAAAAGATACAAGACCATTAAATTTTGTTTCATTAAATCGCTATTAAGGTGAAGGTCCAAAATAGTTAACCCGTCTCCCCATAACCGTTTTTTTATACAGTAAAATACTTTGTTTCAATAATTATGGTTTAAATAAATATTTATTCCTTGTTAAAAGATTTACAGTATATTTTATTTAATTGAAATCTATATCAATAATTCGACTTAAAAAATATTTGTGAATTTTCAAATCTTCATTAAATAAAATTCAAAATAAATAGAAAAGTCTATTGCATATGTAAAAGTTGACGGTTGCTTCTTTAACTTCATTAAAAGCTATCAAAGTCAACCAAGAGCTGCTCAATATTCTGGCTTAATGGATCATTTAGCAAGGAATGAAGATGGTTATTCTGGTGTACCAGTTATTCTACCATCTACATTTACAGGAAGTCCTAGGAATCTACAACAGCTTTATCAAGATGCAATGGCAGTTTTCTGTGACCTATTCATTAGGTCTGTCAGAAATTTCGTGAAAATAGTGAATAATTTCACCCCATCTTTCCAAGCTTATAACTCCTCGAAAAGTATAACTCAAGCCCTATTTTTCTTTTCAATTAAAGGAGCAAGGACCAAGGTTTCATTAAAAAAAAAACAAAAAACAAAAAAAACAACGTGTTTTTTTTTAAAAAAAAAGGTTTTAAACTTCGGACTTTACAGGTAAATTTCTAAAAAACAGTACTTTTTTTTTTAATTTGAATATATTATTTATTGACCTTTTCTCTTCAATTTGTGATATATAAGACTTTGATACATAAGTTAATTATTTACTTTTTAATATACATTTCAAAATGGGAGGCGTGAATTATTCGACCCCCTGTCTTTCCAAGCTTATAACTCCTCGAAAAATGTAATTCAAGCCCTAATTTTTTTTTTCAATTAAAGAAGCAAAGACCAAGGTTCCATTATAAAAAACAAAAAAACAACAACAAATAATGTGGTTTAAAAAAAAGTTTTAAACTTGAAACTTTACAGGTAAAATTCTAAAAAACACCTTTTTTTGTTTTAAATTTGAATATATTATTTATTGACCTTTTCTCTTCAATTTGTGAGTAAATTAATTATTTACTTTTCGGTGAGTAAATTAATTATTTACTTTTTAATAGACACTTGAAAATGGGTGGGCGTGAATTTAAAAAAAACGTATTCGGTTTATTGGAAAGAACATAAAATTTCACATTGACCCTGAAAATATCGTAAAAATAGAATCAATAGAAAAATTTTGATAGATTTTTTAAGTTCAAAAATTGAAAAATATTGAGTTCGGAAAATTCATTACTGTTTTTTAAAAAGAAAAATATTTCTATTACTTTTAAAACAACTTTAATAGTTTATTTTGGAAGTATAATCCATAAAGAAAATAAACAACCCACTTTTAACAGAGAAATTACGAGATTTTTATATTTTATTCGCAGTTTCGTGTTAGGGGTATCAAAAATTCCTACAAAAATTCTGATACACCTACCTATTCATTACTTACACATGTTATCCAAAATGTCCTGAAATATTAAAAACTTGGGGTCATCAGAACTTTCACAAAATCGATGTCAACAATGTCACAGTTTTTTTTTTAATTCACAGTCTGACTCCAAAGAACCTGCTGACTGACCACTATTCTCACTCCAAGCAGCTGATCGATGTCCCTGTCACCAGCACTTCCTGACAATATTAACAGCATCAGTTACGATCGCATTGACCTTCAATAAAAGTTTAAACTAAAGTTCTTTGTTCTACTTGCTACCATACGTTCATATTTGTAATATAACAATAAGGAATTTCTTATTGGTGTGTTTTAAAAGATTTTAACTACCGTGGAATTTCCACGGGTCCTACTAGTTGTTGTTGTTATTATTATTATTATTATTATTATTATTATTATTATTATTATTATTATTATTATTATGCCTCCTCCTCCTGGATATGATCTTAAATTATATCTGGTAGTGAGGCCACAGTTTGCGGACTTTGGGGAGTGTGGAGCCATCCTTTAATTGCCATTGCTCCCAGGTCCATTCTGACACGGAGTGGTAGTACCTGTTAGGGTCCCAACTTATGGGTTAAAAAGAAATCAACTTGAAAAAAAAATAAATATATTCTATTAAAAAAAAACTTTCTTTAAGATAACTGGATTTGGCATTAAATAATCTGAAAAGGGTTGATATGCCATAAAACTAGGCATCGCCAAAACTGGGGGGGAGCAGGTAAGTACTTTTTGACGGACCGTCTTTTGAAAAATTTACCAAAAATCAGGTAATTATCCGATCAATACGAAATTTTCAGCGATTATTAAGAGAAGAATGCACTTTATAACAGTGTACTTATTTTTCATAAACGATATATATATATATATATATATATATATATATATATATATATATATATATATATATATATATATATATATTTTACTTACAACCCCCCCTTGTTTTGAGGTGGTACAAATATGCTTAAAATAATCATCTGAATCTGAACAAAACATATTATGTTGTTGTAAGGGACGGGATTATAGATTAAAAAAAAATTGTTTGCATACCTTATTTTGACGTCTGAATATCAGAACTTCGATTGTGTTTAATTATCCCGCTTTTGAGTTTTGAAATGTGTGAAATTCAGTGAATATGTTAAGTAAAATAATTAATTTAAGTTAAGCAAAACAAAAAAAAATTTGTTTAATATTTATACGAAAAAAGTCATTTTAAAATCTTTGATAAATAAATTAACAATTTTTTTTAGCGAGCCGAATAATGCATGACCATTATTAAAAAGGGCATGCTTTGAAGAATCGATACAAAAAAAAAAATTTGATAAATATTGTGCCCTTTGTGTTAAAAATAGCATCATTTTTTCGATCCCGTTTGAAAACGTTTGCCGCCTTTCGACTACGGTGGACCAAACGCGCTGAAATCATTTTTTTTATTCTGCTTTAAATTGCCCCCCCCCCATTTTGGGGAGCCTGGCCCCCACACACATACACATTAAAAACCAAACTCATACAAATGGTCACCCATCTGGTACTGGCCAGCCTCAGCGTTAATAATACATTGAAATTTTCGTTACTGAAAAATAAGTTTTTTTGGCCTGTTTGGTCTTCCATAGTTTGCTTTTTATCGAATACAAACGTAAACAGTGTCGATCTAGACTCGAAGTAACTGGTTTTCTATATGAATAAGTGGAATTATTTGAAATCCAGGTACTTATATTATATTTTTGCATATTCTCATAGAAAACTATCCTAAATCTTAGTTAGACAACAAATAAATAAATTAATTATTTCAAAAACCTTTTTTTTTTAAATATTTATGTACGTTTTTTGTGCAAGACAAAAAATGTCAATTGTTAACTTTTGGGGAAAATTTAACATTTAAAATTGAATTGAAAATAGTAGAAAAAGTTTTACATTATTCTGTTTTCTATATGATAAAATTCAGGGTGTTATCTTTCTGGAAAAAAAAGTTACTCAGAAATAATGGCTTTTAATAAATGTAATTTCGTTTTAAAAAACAACAACAACTTGATTTTTCGGCCATATTTGGCGGTGCCTACATAAAACAAAACAACCAACCAACATTTTGTTATTATTATAATTTTTTATTATTATTATTATTATTATTATTATTATTATTATTATTATTATTATTATTATTATTATTATTACGAAAAACAGGGATAAGGATGTTAGTGTAAGCCATTCATTGGAGAATGATAATAATCAGCATTAAAAATTGGCGCCAATAATATTAAGGCGGGAAATTCATTTTGCGAACTTTTATGATCGAACGAAACAAAACCAAAAAAAAATCGAAAGGATCGTGATTGTCCACGTCCTACATTTGATGCTGATAATACGTGAATCATGGACGAATGTTAACAGACAAAGCGCAGGGGGGGGATAGAAGGCAGTCGAACTCCTATGGATTCATCTCGTCAAAAAATGGACGCGATGTCCCGGCAATAAAATAAAGTCGGCAAAAAAAAAAAAAAAATGATTCAGAGGAAAGTTAACCCGAGTTGATCTCTTCCCCTCGCTCGACACTCGACGCAAATGACAGACGTTCGCCCGTAAAACTAGCCCCGAGTCAGGATTGAAACTGGACTGAGCCAAGTGGCGCCGTCAACTGTACGCCCACACTAAAAAGCGACGGGAGGGTGTGTCAAAGCGGGTAGGCAGGGTTGATGATAATCCCATCTTCCTTCTATCGAGCGTCTGTTTGTCTTGTCTTGGGAGTTTTGTCTCGTGTTCTTTGCGGTGTGTGTGAATTGTCCTGTATTTGATGGGGGTTTGAAAATATGAAAGCCTCACCGGGTTGAATACAGATTCTATGTGATGTAATAAAATAGGATGAAAAATGTGTGGGTGAAATGAAAAGGAAGCAGAAACAATAAGCAGACGTGGGTTAGGGTTAGGGTTACGCTTAGGCTTAGGGTTAGGCTTAGGGTTATGCTTAAAATGTTGAAGTATTGGTGATTATTTGCAGGCGTTGGTCGACCAGTAGTTTAGATGCAGGGGATTGTAATTGGAATCAGTTTACAATCATAATAAGAAGACAGAAGAAGAAAGAGGAGGAGGAGAAAAAAGATCGTTACAATAATACTCAATAATAAGTTAAAGGAGAAAATATTATACTCATCAGAAACCAACCGGTTTACGACTACTATTGCTACTACTAATATTACTACGAATAGTAATAATAATAACACCAAAACAATAGCAACAATAACAACAACAACAACAATAATAATAATAGCAATAATAATAATAATAACAACAATAATAATAATAATAATAATAATAATGATAATAATAATAATAATAATAATAATAATAATAATAATAATAATAATAATAATAATAATAATAAAACAATAATAAAACAATAATAAAAACAATAATAATAACAATAATAATAACTAGCGGGACCTGTGGAAATTTCACAGCAGCATTTTTCATGGGCATTCTGTGGGCGTTCTGTTCAGCACGAAGGAAGGCACAATCATATTATTCTAGCCCTTTTATTAAAACTGTATCGCCCCCTTACTAAAATAATAACTTTGATATATTGTATAAGCTGATTATTTCATTACAAACACACACATCAATCAACTCACATTTCATCATTTTTCATAATTCTTGGATATGCTACTAATTTCGACAATGTTTTTATAATTTAAACCAGCATTGTCGTCTAACCTTACTAAAATAATAACTTTGATACATTTGCTGGGCTGGTTATTTCATTACAAACATACTAATCAATTAACCTCCATTTCATCATTTTTCATAATTATTGGGTATGTTACTAATTTCGACAATCATTTTTCATAATGTATACCCACATAATCGCCCCCTCCTTAATAAAATAATAATTTTGAAATATTGTCTGGGCTTATTATTTTATTACAAACACACTAATGCATGAAATCACATTTAATCATTTTTCATAATTGTTGGATGTGTTACTTATTTCGACAATAAATTTTCATAATTTTAACCAACATTTTCGCTCTTCCCTCTTTACTAAATAATAACTTTTATATATTGTCTAGGCTGATTATTTCCTTACAAACACACCAATCAATTAACTAATATTTCATCATTTTTTCGTAATTCTTGGATATGTTACTAATTTCGACAATAATTTTTCATAATTTAAGCCATCCTTATCTCCTTCCCATTTACTTATATAATAACTTTGATATATTGTGGAGGCAGATTATTTTATTATAAACACACCAATCTATTAAATCACATTTTCTAATTTTTCGTAATTTTTGTATATGTTACTAATTTCGACAATAATTTTTTATAATTTAAACCATCTTCGTCGCCCTCTCTTACTAAAAAGTTACTTTGATATATTGTCTGGACTGATTATTTCATAAAAAACACAACTATCAATTAACTCACACTTCATCATTTTTCTTAATTCTTGGATATGTTACTCATTTCGACAATGAGTTTTAATATATTTAACCCACATTATCAACCCCCTTCCACTACTAAAATAATAACTTTAATATATTATCTGGGATGATTATTTCATTTCAAACACATCAATCAATTAACTCACATTTCGTCATTTTTCATAATTCTTGGATATGTTACTAATATCGACAATCATTTTTCATCATTTTAAACCACACCATCGCCCCACTTACTAAAATAATAACTTTGATATATTGTCTGGTCTGATTATTTCATTGCAAACACACTAATGCATTAAATAACATATTATCATTTTTCATAATTCTTGGATATGTTACTAATTTCGACAATTATTTTTCATAATTTAAACCATCCTTATCGCCCTCTCTTACTAACATAATTATTTTGATATATTTCCTGAGTTGATTATTTTATTATAAACACAATCGATTACACATTTAATATTTGCTCATAATTCTGGATGTGTTAGTAATTTCGACAATAATTTTTATCATTAAAAACCAACATTGTGCCTCTCCCTCCTACTTATATAATATATCTGATATATTGTCTGGGCTTATTATATCATTACAAACACACCAATCAAGTAACTCATATTTCATCATTTTTCATAATTCTTGGATATGTTACTAATTTCGACAATAATTTTCATAACTTTAACCCACTATGTCGCTCCCCCTTACTTAAATAATAACTTTGATATATTGTCTGGGCTGATTATTTCATTACAAACAAATCAATCAATTCTGGATATTCTCATAGTATATATGTTTCACCTATCTTATCCAATCCTGGGTGACGCCGCATATTCTGCTAATATATATCATTCAGCTATCTCATTCGATCCCGGACGACGCTGGGTATTTTGCTACTATATGTTTCCACCTACCTCAATGAATACTGGGTGCCGCTTTCTGATAGTATATATTTGCACATCTCATTCAAACTAACATCATGTCCGCCACCCCGCTGTTGAAAATATACATTAAATAAAGTAATGTTTTAATTGTAAACTGTTTCAGCCATTTCTGGGACTGACTTTATATCCCCCAACCCACTGCTAAAAATATACATGAAATAATGTAATGTTTAAATAGTAAACTGTTTCAACCATTTCCGGGATCGACTTTATATCCCAAACACATTGCTAAAAATATACATGAAATAATGTAATGTCTAAATAGTAAACTGTTTCAGCCATTTCTGGAACTGACTTATAATCCCTACCCCACTGTTGATAATATACATGAAATAAAGTAATGTATAAATCGTAAACTTTTTCAGCCATTTGCGGGACCGACTTTTTTTCTCCCATCCTACTGTTAAAATATACATTAAATAAAGTAATGTCCCAAACGTAAATGGTTGCAGCCATTTCCGGAACCGACTTTATATTTCCCACCCCAGTGTTAAAAATATACAGTAAATAAAGTGATGTGTAATGCGTAAACGGTTTCACCCATTTTCGGGACTGTTTGTATATCCCATACCCCACTGTTAAAAATATACATGAAATAAAGTAATGTTTAAATCATAAACGGTCTGAGTAATTTCCGGGACTGACTTCATATTCCGTAACCCACTGCTTAAAATATACTTGAAATAAAGTAATGTTTAAATCATAAACTGTTTCAGCAGCTTTTCGAAAGTAATACATAAAAACATTAACACGGTTAGAGATTAGGCAACCATTGCTTCAACATGAATTTCTGAGTGTAGTATCAGTTTCAGCATTCCAGTGATTTAAATCCCTCGTTTTTTGGTCTTGGTTAATGGAGGAGAAATCCTTCATTACTGATACAATTTTTATTTTTGTTATTGACCAGAGTGCCCCTTTTGGGGAGCTGGTTTCCCCCTAAATTTTTAACCGACCTCACGTCCAATTCCGCCCTTGTGGGGAGGCAAGTAAACAAACAAACAAAAAAATAATAATCAGAACGGATATTTTCCAGGGTATTTTATAATTAATCAGAAGTGACATTTCCAGTGAGTGCATTTTGTAATTAAATCAGAAATAACTTTTTCCAGTTACCTTTTTAATATTAAAATTTCGTTACCTTAAACATAGTACCTATTCACAATGACTCCCCACAGGACAGATTTAGAATCCAGGGTCGTTTATTTAGTTTCTTGTTGGTTATTAAATACTGTTAGTATGTTTGTCTTGGTGTTAAATGAGATCCGGTTAAAAAGGACTGTAGTTTATTTGATAAGAAATCTCACTATACAATATATATATATATATATATATATATATATATATATATATATATATATATATATATAAAATATATTTTAGTCATCGACATACAGACCTGTTTCGTTGTTTCACAACTCATCAGTGCCGCTAGACTAACACGTCTCCCAAGCCGAGGATCGAACCTAGAACCGTCGTGATGACAGTCGGCAGTCCTACCCCCTGACTACGGAATCGGTGGCCGAAATTAAACTGTCCGAATGCGTATTTAAATAAACATCCGTCCGCTACTCGTAGAGGGCTCAAACGTTTTGTTTGTAAACAAATTGCGAGCTTCGCATTATTTCAGCTAAATTAAGTAGCGAGTAAGATAATTTACGAGAGTGCTCTACCGAAGAGGGGAGCTTTATATATATATATATATATATATATATATATATATATATATATATATATATATATATATATACTAGCATTTCAGCTTGGCTTTGCCTGGGTATTTGGAAGTGTGTTTTGAGCAAAAAAAAAGAAAAAAAAAAGAAAAATAGTGGTAATAGGAAGGCAGGCTCGAACCCGTGCCACAAATGAGGAAAAGAAAGGTAAAAAAAAAAAACTGCTGTTACGACCTCCTCCAAACCGGAAGTTACGCAGGTTTTAATTCAGGCTAAACAATAGAAAGCAAAATATTGGCGAAAAAAGCGACCCCCCCCTCTCTAGAAAAGTGCCCAGTTGAAGGTGAAGATATTAATGATTTTAGCCAATTTTTCGATATTTGTCGTCTGAAAGGTCGAACTTCAAAACGATACTTATCTAGTAAAAATCCATCGCCTCTATCGAAAGTTTTAGGCAGACATGCAAACATACATACATACATACATACATTTATATATTGGTAACTCAAATTAACCGATTAAAAGGCTTGCCCTATCTCTGAATACCCTATATGTAAAATTTCCAATGTTTAGACCAGAAATTGTCTGAGTAATTTGGTAGAGACCGAAGCGGTCAAATTTTTACAAAATTGAACCCCTATTATGACCCCTTAACATTTCTTGTTTTGGGCTCAAATCAAGTTATTAAGCTAGATCCATGTCCAATGAACCTATATGCAAAATTTCAAGTGTTTAGACCCAGAATTGGCGGAGGAGTTTGGTAGAGTTCTCGAAGATCAAATCGTTGAACTTTGCCCCCTTAACAGCCGAAAACCAATTACAAAGATTTTCCCAAATCTCAGTACCCTGTATATCAAATTTCGAATCTGTAGACTGAAAATTGACAGAGTTATTGCGTAGGGAAATGTACACAAACACACAAACAGCCAGACAAACACTTTCACTTTTATAGATATTAGGGGTGAAATTAAAAAAAAATAATCGCTTTTTTTTTGCTCAACATACACCTCCAAATCGGACTGAAATGCTAGTATATATATATATATATATATATATATATATGTGTGTGTGTGTGTGTGTGTGTGTGTGTGTGTGTGTTGTTTATTTGTAACGATACTTTTTGAATGAATTCAATTATTTATACGAAAGTGCATTTTTACCTAAATGCGAATTGGGAATAATTTTCCCCTGGACCAGTTTGGTACGCCCAAATGAGGAGCGGCATATATATTATTATTATTATTTTTTTAATATAATTATCCACTGACACGTGTTTCGTCTACGACATCAGAGTGGCTGAATCTAGCGAGATTCGAAATCGGGGGCCCACGGTAATGAGCCTAAAGTCTTTATCCGCTAGTCCATCGCGCACCACAGCTTGCATATATCGCGATTTATTCAGATGTTATTTGTTTTTGTTTTTTTGTTTTTTTTGCGAAAAACAATAATATATATGCCACTCCCCATGTCGGGGTACCAAATTGGTTAAAGGGAAAATTATTCCCAACTCGCATTTAGGTAATAATACATTTTCGTAAATAATTGAATTCATTCAAAACATATCGCAAAAACAAAAACAAACAACATCTACATAAATCGCGATATATCCAAGCAGTCGTGCGAGATGGGCGAGCCGCGAGCAGATAAAGGGTTTAGGCCTATTACAGTGGGGTCCCGATTTCGAACCTCGCTAGATTCAGCCAATCTGATAAGTCGTTGAGTAACGACGTGCGTATCAGTGGATAAAAAATTATATATATGCCGCTCCACATGTGAGGGTACAAAATTTGTTAAAGGAAAAATTACGCCGGGTAGTATGCTAGTAATTTATAAATGTGTGTGTGTGTGTCTCTCTCTCTCTCTCTCTCTCTCTCTCTCTATATATATATATATATATATATATATATATATATATATATATATATATATATATATATATATATATAGGTATATATATATTATATGTGCATGTATATATATATACACATTGAAAAGATCTCCAAAATTTTGGGAAAAAAGAATAACTCTGTCGTGTCCAATCAGACGTGCTTTATAATATATATATATATATATATATATATATATATATATATATATATATATATATATATATATATATGTAGGGGGCTAGGATATATAAATACCCCAATCCCGTTACAAAAGAATAATGAAACGAATGGAAATTGAAGGAAACCAAGACTCAATTCATGGATAAGATAAACGTCGTTTATTTGCTGTTGAAAGGAATGAACGTTTTAGTTATAACATGTCCGCGCGTATGTAACCAATGTTCGTTGCAGGACTGGTGTTGTAGCAAGAAAAGGAAATGTGTTTTCATCTCAAGTTCGGGTCACTATTGTTTGTTCGCGCGTGGGAAGAGAAATAAATGTTGTAGGAAAATTGAGAATGGTAGTCCAGCGTGTAGACAAAGAAGACGATATAAGAGTTGTCATCAGTTAGTAGTCAGCTACGCGAAGGTGTTCTTAGTGACCAGTAGTAGATGGAGTGAGAAAGAGTGAGAATGTATACATACAGTTTGTTAACTCGTGCTCCATACATAGTCGCAGGGGTGTTGACGCGCGCGAGCGTGCGCCTCCCGAAGGGGAGGCGGTTGGTTAGCCCAACCTCTCTAGTCGAGAGCTAGTCCTAAAAAAGAGGATTAGAAACAGCTTGTCTCCTTGTTTTATACTCGTTTCCAGAGCGTATTTTGCGCATGTGTATTTCCTTAGAAAGCGGAAGTGACGTCGTCCATGTGTGTGTTTGTGTTCGCGTGTGTGAGTACATGTGTATACGTAAGCGTGTGTGTATATACACGTGAATGTGAGTGTATGTACGCGAACGTGAATATGTGTACATGTGTGGACGTGGGCGCGTATGTTTGTGTGCGCGTATGTATATGACAGCTTGAAATATGAATGTGTGTTTTGTGTGAGACTTGAAAAAGGCTCGTACAAATATATATATATATATATATATATATATATATATATATATATATATGTATGAATACAAAATCAATACGAAAAATATATAAATGTTTATATATTTTCTGTATTTATTTCCTGTGTGTTGACGTGTAGGAATACAAAAAGTCTTTTGAAAAAAACAAGAATGTTTCCTTCAAAAGCACATTATTTTCGACCGATCCTTCGATCTTCCTCAGTGTGAATGATAGAAAACATGAGTGAGCGGGCAGAGTTAGCAGCAGGAGGGGCACGGGTATAGCCATTAAGATCTATCTGAATATGACCCTTCCAGCATTTTCGACTTGGAATGGTCAGCAACTTGTGTGGCCTCTATTTAAAACCAAGTCCTTCCACGCCACCCCACGAACACACTCGTATATGTGAACATACATGTGTATACACTCGCACACTACCACAAATGCTTCTTCACGTACATATACATACACAGGATACACGCACTCACGTTTATGGACGTGTTCACATATACAGCTGGGGATTGATATATATATATATATATATATATATATATATATATATATATATATATATATATATATATATATAAACAATTTCTTTTCTGTTATTAACGTGTAAACAAAGAAGCTGTGAAGGTCAAACGCCGGCGGAAAGTGCGTTCGAATCTGTTGTCATATCAGTCGGGTGAGAAACTTCCGGATAATCGGATCGCTTCCAGAAAAAGCCGGGAAACATGTATTTCCACGCCCCCCCTTCCTCCACACACACACTCTGGTTGATCCGCACGCATCATTCTAAGTAATAAACAGAAGAGAAACTCATTTTATCATACACCTAATAAAAACTACGCGGGGTTGGGAGGAGTTAAACGTTGGGTCACCGGCTGAGATCGGGTTAGATTGTTTGAATCAGAAAAAAGTGAGTTTTCAGAGCCAGTTAAATGTAAGAAAAAAATTTGTCCATTTTTTTATCATTCTCTCTCTCTCTCTCTCTCTCTCTCTCTCTTTCTCTCTCTCTCTCTCTCTCTCTCTATCTCTCTCTCTCTATCTCTCTCTCTCACTATGTTTAATTGTGTGTCCGTCTCTTTCTTCCACCACCCTCTCCTCCACCTCCCTCTTCTTATTTCTGTATGTCTGTGTGTCTGCTTGGTTCTCTTTCTCTCCTGATTTCTATGTGTGTGTCTGTTTCTGTCTCATTCTGTCTCGCTTTCTCTCTCTCTCTCTCTCTCTCTCTCTCTCTCTCTCTCTCTCTGACTCTCTCCCTCTCTCCTTCTCTCTCGCTGTGTTTGTCTGCCTGCCTCTGTGTTTCTCTATCTTTGGGTCTCTCTCTCTCCCTCTTTCCCGTTCCCTATTTCTGTCTGTCTGCCTGTGTCTCTGCTTCTCTCACGCAGTGTCTCTTTCCCCCTCTCCATCTTTCTTTCTTTCTTTCTTTCTTTCTTTCTCTCTCTCTCTCTCTCTCTCTCTCTCTCTCTCTCTCTCTCTCTCTTTCTAACTAGGGGTTAAATAGTTTTAATACACCTGGAGATATTTCCTATTTTTTCAAACGTTTGTTTTCCCCCCGTTTACTCTCCATCTTCTTCTCTCTCTCTCTCTCTCTCTCTCTCTCTCTCTCTCTCTCTCTCTCTCTCTCTCTCTTACTACGGGTTAAATAGTCTTAATACGGCTGGTGATATTTCCTTTTGTTTCTAATAAAGTACTCCAAAGATTTCTATTTCATTGTGATGTCTCCACTTTCTTAAAATCGTCACTTTCTTTTAGACACATACAACAATAGATGTTTAGTATTAAGTTTACGCCGTCTCATTACGCATGCGTACAGTTTAAAAGCCATATATAACCGCACGATCTCGACAAATCAGAAATCAAACTAATATTCCGACAGAAATCAAACTAATATTCTCGACAAATCAGAAATCAAACTAATATTCCGTCTGAATAATGGAACACAAAACCTACGTATCTTACTTACATTTGACAAAATACTTGATAGCCTATTTATTAGACACCGCCAAAAATGGTCGAAAAATTAAGTTGTTGTTGTTTTTTAAAACGAAATTACATTTATTAAAAGCCATTATTTCTGAGTAACTTTTTTTTCCAGAAAGATAACACCCTGAATTTTATCATATAGAAAACAGAATAATGTAAAACTTTTTCTACTATTTTTAATTAAATTTTAAATGTTAAATTTTCCCAAAAAGTTAACAATTGACATTTTTTTGTCTTGCACAAAAAACGTACATAAATATTTAAAAAAAAAAAAGGTTTTTGAAATAATTAATTTATTTATTTGTTTTCTAACTAAAATTTAGGGTGATTTTCTATGAGAATATGCAAAAATATTATAATATAAGTACCTGGATTTCAAATAATTTCACTTATTCATATAGGCAATCAGTTACTTCGCGTCGATCTAGACAATGTTTGCGTTTGTACTTAATAAAAAGCAAACTATGGAAAACCAAACAGGCCAAAAAAAATTATTTTTCAGTGACGAAAATTTCAATGTATTATTAACGCTGAGGCTGGCCAGTACCAGATGGGTGACCATTTGTATGAGTTTGGTTTTTAATGTGTATGTGTGTGGGGGCCAGGCTCCCCAAAATGGTGGGGGGGGGGCAATTTAAAGCAGAATAAAAAAAATTATTTCAGCGCGTTTGGTCCACCGTAGTCGAAAGGCGGCAAACGTTTTCAAACGAGATCGAAAAAATGATGCTATTTTTAACACAAAGGGCACAATATTTATCAATTTTTTTTTTGTATCGATTCTTCAAAGCATGCCCTCCTTAATAATGGTCATGCATTATTCGGCTCGCTAAAAAAAAAATTGTTAATTTATTTACAAAGATTTTAAAATGACTTTTTTCGTATAAATATTAAAAAAATTTTTTTTTGTTTTGCTTAACTTAAATTAATTATTTTACTTAACATATTCACCAAATTTCAAACTTCAAAACTCAAAAGCGGGATAATTAAACATAATCGAAGTTCTGATATTCAGACGTCAAAATAAGGTATGCAAACAATTTTTTTTAATCTATAATCCTGTCCCTTACAATAACACAATATGTTTTGTTCAGATTCAGATGATTATTTTAAGCATATTTGGAACCCCCTCAAAACAAGGGGGGTTGTAAGCAATATATATATATATATATATATATATATATATATATATATATATATATATAAATATCGTTTATGAAAAATAAGTACACTGTTATAAAGTTCATTTTTCTCTTAATAATCTCTTAATAATCGCTGAAAATCGTATTGATTGGATAATTACCTAATTTTTGGTAGACTTTTAAAAAGACGGTTTTAAAAGTACTTACCTGCCCCCCCCAATTTTGGCGGTACCTGCTATTTATTAAGCAGTAATATTCCAGGTTGATAAATAACAGTAACGTTTATTTTAATACTAGCAGTTCAGCCCGGCTTTGCTCGGGCCCTATGTACTGTTCATAACTTTATGTGCATATATATATATATATATATATATATATATATATATATATATATATATATATATATATATATATTAAACAGTTTGACTTTGTCCAGGTAACCTACATCTAAAATTTCAACTGTTTAGACCAAAATTGGCAGGGGAGTTTGGGAGAGTCCGTAAAGGTCAAGTTCAACTTTGACCTCTTGGCAGTCAAATTTTCGCCCGAAAACTGTTTTAAAAGCTTGTTGCATGTCTAAATACCCTGTATGTAAAATTTCAAATGTTTAGACCCAAAATTGGATAAATAGTTTGCTAGAGACCGCAAAGGTCAAATCTTTTGAATTTTGATGTATTACCAGCCAAATGTTCGGCCTTAAACCGATTAAAAAGCATGCCTTATATCTGAATACACTTTATGTACACCAAAAATTGGCTGAGTAATGTGGTAGAGGCCGCAGAGGTCAATTTTTTTTTAACGTTGAATTATTTGGGTTTTTTTTTGCACGTAATAATAAACATATTAATAATAATAATAATACAGGGCCCCCCCCCAAAAAAAAAACGGGGCCCAACTCTAATTAGGTATTTTGTCCGAATGCAAAATGCTCAGAAGAACAATCGAATGTCCTGTTTTTTTTTAATCACCCTGTGTGTATATATATATATATATATATATATATATATATATATATATACGTGAACGTGTCTGTCTGTGTATATTTCCCTACGCAATAACTCTGTCAATTTTTAGTCTACAGACTCGAAATTTGATATACAGGGTACTGAAATTTGAGAAAATCTATGTGATCGGTTTCCGGCCAGAAATTTGGCTGTTAAGAGGTCAAAGTTCAACGATTTGACCTTCGAGCACTCTACCAAACTCCTCCGACAATTTTTGGGTCTAAACCACTGAAATTTTAGATATAGGTTTCTTGGACATGGATCTAACTTAATAACTCGATTTGAGCCCAAAACAATAAATATTCAGGGGTCATAATAGTGGTCAAAGTTAAAAAAAAAAAAAATTAACGGCTTTTTTTCTTTTTTCTTTTTTCTTTTGCTCAACATACACCTCCAAACACCCGGGCAACGCCGGGCTGAAATGGTAGTCTATATATCTATAAAAGTGAACGTGTCTGTGTGTGTGTGTGTGTGTGTGTGTGTGTGTGTGTGTGTTTGTGTGTGTGTCTGATTGTCTGTCTGTCTGTGTATATTTTCCTGCGAAATAACTCTGTCAATTTTCAGTCAACAGACCCGAAATTTGATATGCAGGGTATGTAAACAAATAACATATAAATAATAATTGTCTGTAAAAAAAAAAAAAAACAAAAAAAACACCTGACGAAGGCCGGAGGACAAAATGGCCGAAACGTTGTGACATTAACAACCAAGATGAGGAAGTCAGTCTGACAATCTCAATCAACATATAAATAAATCGCGATAGAGCCAGACAGTCGAGCGAGATGGACGAGCTGGTAAAGTGTTTAGGTTCATTACCGCAGCGTCCCGATTTCGAATCTCTCTAGATTCAGCCACTCTGATGAGTCGTAGACGACGAAACACGTGTCAGTGGATAATTATATTTTATAAACAATATATATATATATATATATATATATATATATATATATATATACTAGAAGAAGTACCCGTCGTTGACTGAGTTCAAAAACAGCCTACAAAAAATAGACTGCGATTGATGAAAGTAGGTTATAAAAAAGTGGGTTGTATAGAGATAGGTTTTGATACTCAAAAATATTACCCTAAGCAAAATATGACGAAAGTAGAGAGAATTTTCGTGAAAATATATTTTTTTATATCAACTTCGTAGCCAAGAGTGACCAACAAAATGATGTTTCCTTACAAAGAGAAAATGTTTATATATATTATAATATAAATATACAAGAAATAAATGTTACCATAGTCTATAAAAGTTACTTTTATGATAGAAAAATCCATTGGTTTGTATTTTAAAGTAGTTTGTAAAAAAATCAAAATGGCCGCGACTTTGAAATGGAAAGCCCCGTTTTCAATTTGAAGGAGGGCCACCTGAGCATTCTGTGTTAACAATTTAAGAGAGTTCCGTCAACGTAAGGAATATTTATAAACATATTTTAATGTTTTCCGTTATTTTGTGCTTTATGAATATTCGATTATGGCATGTGTAGTTTATATAAAAATTTATTTAAGTAGTTATCGCCTCTTGTGGAATTGAACTCTCTCTTTTCCTCTTACGCATTAAGCTATAGTTTGGTAGTAATCCACTTTTTAGAAGCACGGGAAAAACGGAATTCGAAATATGAGATTAGAAAAACAACCGCGTGCGTATCTGTATTTTTTTAAATAAACAAAATATTAGTTTAAAGTTTCAAATTTTCGGCTTATAAACCTTCATCAGGAATTTTTTTTTTTAAACTATGCAATGTATTTTTTTTCTAACGTGCCACACATACACACACACACACACACACACACACATATATATATATATATATATATATATATATATATATATATATATATATATATATATATACTAGCAAAAGTACTCGTTGTTGATTGGGTTCAAAAACAGCCTACAGAAAATGGACTCTGATTTATTAAAGTATGACAGCTTATGAAAAGGAAAGGTTGTAATGAGATAGCTTCGAATTCGGGGGTATCAAAACCAAAGCAAAATATGATGAAAGTAAAAATAAAATAGATAAACCCCATAATTTATTATACCATACCTGTTCACACTGAAACACATATCACAATATTCTGTGGATCTATATTAAAAATCCTTGTTAAACTTTGTGACATATTTCCATTCTATGGAGGTCAGGAACGATCGAACACCCCATAATTTTATTATACCATATTTCTTCAAGCGGAAACGTAATTATCAAAGTATACTTACGCAGATAGATATGAAAAGTCTTTATTAAAGTTTGTGCCTATTTCCATTCTTTGGAGAACAGGCGCGAATGCAGACCCCACAATTTTATTATACCATCCCTATTTGAATTAAAACATACTTATCAAAGTATTATTATGTACATCTATATCAAAAACACTTGTAAACGTTTTTTTTTTTTTTTCAATTTTTTTATTTCCATATTTTGTGGACCAGGCGCGCACGCAGACCCCACAATTTTAATGAATCATCATTATGCCAGATCAAACATACCCATTCCTGTGTCTCGATACATCTTCTATCATTATATGTGATCAGTTTTCTATAATAGTCAACCATATAGGAGCCTATTTGTGAACAGACACACACACAGACGTTCACCTTTATATTATATTATATATATATATATATATATATATATATATATATATATATATAGATTAGTAGCGTGGCAAAGCCGCAGGGGAGACAACCAAAGCTGCAAAACTAAGCGGCCTCCCAGGACACTATATATACAAATGTAAGCAAATTTAGGCATATATATTGGTTTGAAAATATAGGTTCTGCTTTACCAATTGTCGTTAATTTTTAAGCATAGAATAGTACCATAATCTTCAAAAACCCTGCATATATATATATATATATATATATATATATATATATATATATATATATATATATATATATATATACTAGCATGAGTGCCCGGCGTTGCCCGGTTGTTTGGGGAGGGGGGGTGTTGAGCAAAAAAAAAAAAAAAAAAGGTGGTAGTTGGAAGGCAGGCTCGAACCCGTACGGCGAAGTTGGAAAAGAACAAGAAAAAACGTGACGTCTTTGCTGTTACGACCACCGCCAAACCGGAAGTGACGTAGGTTTAAATTAAGGCCAAACAATCGAAAAAAGGAGATGACTTTCGAAAATATCGGCGAAAAACGCGACTTCTCCCTGTTGAAAAGTGCCCAGTTGAGGGTGAAGAAATTAATGTTTTTAGTCAATTTTTCGGTATTTGTCGTCTGAAGGGACGAACTTCAAACGATACTGATCTTGGGAAAATCCGTCGCCTCTGTCGAAAGTTTTGGGCAAACATGAAAACATACATACATAGATTTTTTATATTGGTATCTCAAATTCTCGACCCAAACCGATTGAAAAGCTTGCCTTATCTAACCTTTTATGTACCTATTTACTATGCCTCCCCACGGGACAGAGTTAGACACCAGGGTCGTTTTTTAACGTGGAGAAAAGGTACAAAAATAAAAATTGTCTCAGTCGTGAAGGATTTCTCTACCACCGAAAGAGAACAAGAAATAGAAGTGCAGCATCTGAAGAACAGATACTACACTTTTTCATTAAATGTTTAGACCAAAAATTGTCTGAGTAATTTGCTAGAGACCGCACAGATCAATTTTTTTTTTAACTTTTTAACTTTGACCCCTATTATGACTCCTTAACATGGGGGAGCCTCAAATCAAGTTATTAAGTTAGATCCATGCCCAAGGAACTTATATCTAAAAGTTCAAGTGTTTATACCCAAAATTGGCGGAGGAGTTTGGTAGAATTCTCAAACGTCAAATCGTTACACTGTAACCCCTTAACAGCCAAATTTCTGGGCGAGCACGGATTACAACGATTTTCCTAAATCTCAGTACCCTGTATATAAAATTTCGAGTCTGTAGAGTAATTGCGTAGGGAAATGTACACACACAGACGGACAGGCACTTACACTCATCAGAAGAATATGAAGAAATATAAAGATTATATATATATATATATATATATATATATATATATATATATGTGTGTGTGTGTGTGTGTGTGTGTGTGTGTGTGTGTGTGCCACATTTTTGGCAATTTTCGAAGTTCGAAATCTCAGCGACTATTGATGCAGTTGTTTGCATAATTCCTAGTATACTGCCCTTCTCACTTGATTGTGTCTGTTCTTGTATTCCCTTTGGGCCAGTTTGCTGCATTTGCTTACTATATGGTTATCGTTTCGTCTCTTTGTCCACAGAGTCTGCATTTGTTGTTTTTTGTGCTTTGTCGATCTTTCCTTTAATGAGGTTGGTTCTTATCGAGTTATCTTGTTCTGCGGTTATTAAGGATTCAGTTTCTCGGTTTACGTGTCCTTTTTGCATCCATGTCCAAGTGTTTTCGTTATTCTCATATTTTTGTTATTCTCCCGCGTAGTTGCTTCTCTTTCTGTTTTTCTTTTCTTGTCTCATCCTTTGTCTCTGTTTTGTTGATTTTTGTTTCAGTCTCGTCTTTGCATTATATATTTTTGTAGTTCTTTCTTCTTCTTCTTCTTCTTCTTCTTCTTCTTCTTCTTCTTCTTCTTATTATTATTATTATTATTATGTTTTTACTTTCATTTTGTGGCATAATTTTTAAAAAAATTATCATTATCTGTAGTAGTAGTAGTAGTAGTAGTAGTAGTAGTAGTAGTAGTAGAACAGTTACAATGAACCTCGGGATACGGCATTTTCAGGTTACGATGTGGAATACAATGTTTTTTCGCCCCCCCCCCCGGTTACAGTATTTGCCTTGCCTTACCGTGCCATTTATAATGTTATTTTATTATTTACATGTGTATTATGGCCCTGTCGGTGGGGAATTAGCATACGCCGACTGCCCCCCCCCCTGCAGAGGGTAAAAGTCCCTCAATGGGGGTCCTGGATATGACCTTAAACTATATCCAGTGGTGAGGCCCCAGCTTGTGGGCTTTGGGAAGTGTGGAGCCACCCTTTAATTACCATTGCTCCCAAGTCCATTCTGATCTGGAGTGGTAGTACCTGTTAGGGTCCCAACTATGGGTTAAATAGAAACCGACGTGAAAACAACAAATATATGTGGAATTGTCTTCCGTTTTCCTGCTTTCCGGCTGACTACAATATGGTTGTCTTCAAGTCTAAAGTAAATAAGTTCTTGATGAGCCTTTCCATATAAGTTATCAAATTTAAGAAATTTTCATTACTAATGATTATTATATTGTCCAATTTCTACTGTACACTCTTTAACCCTTATCCTTTAGTGGCCTCTTGGCCTTGATAATGTGTTGATACCTATGAAAAAAAAAAAGAAAAAGTCCAATGTGAACAAGTTCTAATTGAATCGTCCCCCTAAGTAATCCAAGTTACAAAATTCCCACTGTTTACTATGCTAAAATCACAATGACTAATGTATACCTTTTAACCCTTATCCTCGAGTGGCCTCTGGGCCTTGATAAGTGGTGATACCCATGTAAAAAAAAAAAAAATATTCTATTAAAAAAATTTTTCTCCAAAATCTTTAGATTCGGCATTAAATAACCCGAAAAGGGTTGATATGCCGTAAAACAAAAACAACCAACCAAACATGTGTATTATATACTGTACTATATTTTGTTACTAACTTTTTTATATGTACTGTATAAAATGTTGCTTAGGCCTCGCCCTACGGCCATTTCACCTGACGATTCCAACCCCGAAACGCATTAATGTCGTATCTCGGGGTTCTATTGTATTACATTATTTCTTTCAATTTCGTTTTCTTATTCTCGTTCCTCATAGAAATTTTCTTCGTTGTATTTTTTCTTCTTTTCAGTTTTGTTTCTGTGTTTCCTGTTCTTCGCCATTTTTTCGTTCTTTTACAACCTCAACCATCTTCTACTTCCTTTTCTTTTTCTTTCCTCTTTTTCTTCTTTTCATTGTTCCTCATCTTTTCCTCTCCACTCGTTCTCCTCCTAACCTTTTTTTCTTCTTTCTTTCCATTTTTTTTTTTCATTCCGTACTCAATAAAATTATTTTTTGATGCAAAACCAACCGAGAAATGGTTATTTCATTTCTTATTTCTCTAAATCAACCTCGTCAAAATCAACCTCAGATAACGTCCGCATTAATTTTTTTTTTCTCCAGAAAATTTACTTAGAAAATTGCATTTCACAACACAGACGTGCTTTTCTCTTTATTTTCAATAATCCTGAATAAAAAAAGCAACAAAACAAAAAAAAAGTCAGGTAAAGATAAAAAGAATTTTGAAATTTTCATGAACGACGCCATCTTTTCTTGAATCGAACATATATTTCGTTTTTAGAATTACGTTGGTACAGAACGGAATGGGGGGGGGTCTTTTTAAAAATATATGTATATATTTTTTTTCATTATCGTAAGTAAAAGAATTATTTTGTCCAGAATGTAATAAAATTCTTAATCTTCTTTTAAAACCATTGTTATCCTTTTATCAGATTAACTTAGATTAATATATATATATATATATATATATATATATATATATATATATATATATATATATATATATATATATATATATATACATGTAGTAGTTATATGTATGTATGTGTTTAGTTGTATGCACAGACACACATGCGCGCACACACACACAAACACACACACACACACACACACACACACACACACACACACACACACATATATATATATATATATATATATATATATATATATATATATATATATATATATATATATGATTAGTTTTTTGGAAAAAGAAATCCTGCAGAGTGCTCAATTAAAAGGAAAATCCGAAATATAAGAGCGTATTTATGTTTTATGTACAGAAAGTTGTTAGATGAGACAAGTCATTCGTACCGTCGGTTTCAAGCCCGATAATTAGGACCGTTTAAGATATCCTTATCATGCACTCTTCACGAATATTGACGAATATTCGCTGAAGAGAGCTTGATAAGAATATATTAAACGGTCCTAATTATCGGGCTTGAAACCGACGTTATCAATGACTTGTCTCATCTAACAATTTTCTGTACACAATATATATATATATATATATATATATATCAGCAGATAGATCCGACGTTGCCCGGAATTGGATAATGATCAACGAATTTTTCAAACTGCTATATTTTTATTATTTAAATCTGTGAAATTGACCATTTTTCAATCAAATCGATTGATTATTGCTGGATGATTGAAAGAAGTGAGTGCTGATAGCCTATGGTGATTTGTTATGATCCGCCTATCAGCATAAAATCGGCAATACTAACAGCCAGCCACAAAATGTAATAATAATAATAATAATAATAATAATTCTGATTTCGTTTATGAACGTCTCTCTGGAAAGGGATGGGATTCATTTCCAGAGGATTTCTCTTAATCCCGGCTTCAAATCAGGAGCTTCAAAGATCAAGGGTTTTCCTAAGGATGTTGGTGGTACCTACACTAGCAGAGGTCTGAAGGTCGCCTAAAACATCGGGGATTCGTAGTTTTTTTCTAATTGTCCTTCCAGACGACTTGATACTACTCCTAGTGTACCAACTACGATCGGGATTATTTGTATTTTAACCCCTTATCTCCAAGGCCAATGGGGCATAATTGCTCCACTTTTCATTCTCCTTTTCTCTCACATTATTGTCCCAGGGTACTGAGAAGTCTACAATCTAGCAGTTTTTTAATACCTTGTCAATGACGACCAAAACCAAATCCGGATGATTATGTTCCAATTGCTTGGTCGTTATGACACTTTTGTCCCACCATACCTCTACCTTGCTACCCTCACTTGTTCTCACTTCATCAGGCACCTTCTCAAACCATTTTCCAGTACACTTCACCCCAATCCTCTTACACACCTCCCAATATATCCGGAGTCCCATGCGATCGTGTCTTTTGCGGTACTCTCTCTCTCTCTCTCTCTCTCTCTCTCTCTGGGCCAGTCCACTACACCCTGCTACAAGGTGCGCAATTGACTCTGAGGTCTTATCACAAATCCGGCATTCTGCAGCAATTCCTCTCCTAGAACCACTTTTTTAAACAATCGTGTTCCTAATGCCTGCTCTTGTGCTGCACAAGCAAAAGCTTCAGTACTCTTAGCCAGATACCCAGCTCTAAGCCATTGCCATGATCTTTCATCAGCCACTTCTGCTATATCCTGGAAGAACATTCCATGCATTTTCTTCGTAGTCAGTTCCTCTGCCCATTTCTCTATCCATACGTTTCACATAATCAGTCTTGGTCTCACATAACTCCACTTCATTGGCCATAACCTTAAGCATCCACTCATCACTTCTAACCACATGCTCCTTCAACGACATCTCCTCGGTTCTAACACAATTTTTTACACTTTTCAATCCTCTCCCACTATTTTTCTTCTTTTGATCCAGCCTTGCTACGCTACTTCGAATGTGAAATATACAAAACATTGCTAAAACGTTTCTTGTTTTGATATCCATAGCATGCAAATCCTTGTCAGACCATTCTAAAATTCCCGCACTGTATCTCAAAACACTGACTGCCCATGCATCTACTGCTTTCATTAGGTTTCCTCCATACAGTTTCGACTTTGCAATTATTCACTCTTCTAAGATACTCCTTCCTGACTTTCTCCTTCATTTCTCTGTTCATGATGCCTACACTCTCCAGCACTCCCAAATACTTATATCCTGTATCTTCTATTTCTTTCATGATTTCTTCATTTGACAACACTATTCCATTCGAATGAACCTTTACTCCTCTTTTCATCACCAGCACCGCACATTTACTAATCCCAAACTCCATCCCAATGTCTTCTGAGTATGTCCCCACAAGTTCTACCAGTCTCTCCATTTCCTTTTCATTTCTACCAAATATTTTCAAATCATCCATAAACAGTAGATGGTTGAGGCGTCTGTCACCAGATCCAAAGTTATACCTCAGTTTTTCTCTCTTCCAGAGGATGCTCAGTGGCATCATTATCATTACAAAAAGAAGTGGCGATAACGAATCTCCTTGAAATATCCAACGTTTAATGCCAACCTGCCCCATCTCCTCTCTGTTTGCTGTCAGCACCGTTTTCCATTGAGCCATACTTCTCCAAAAGCCCTACCACATTCTCAGCAACCTTCATCATCAATAGTGTTCCACGCATCCATGAATGAGGAACCATGTCATAAGTCTTTCTGTAATCGATCCATGCTACGCTCAGATTCGTCTTCTTCTTCTTCTTCTTCTTCTTCGCATCCTGCATTATTGCTTTATCAATTATTAGTTGCTCTTTAGTACCTCTCGAGCCTTTCCGGCACCCCTTTTCCTCGTCAGGAAAAACACCATTACTCTCTAGATGTTCATAAATTTTCTCCGCAAATATTCCAGTCAACAGTTTCCACATCAATGGCAGGCATGTAATTGGTCTATAATTGTTGGCATCTGTTTCTTTTGCAGGATCTTTCCTAATCAGTGTTGTTCTTCCCTTCACAAGCCAATCAGAGACATCTTCCGACTCTACAACTCTTTGCAGAGCAGCAGCTATAGGTGGATAAAGCAAGGAAACTGTTTAAACCAGAAGCCCATACATCCATCCATCCCAGGTGCCTTCCAATTTGTCATCCTTCGTATGCCAGCCTTAACGTCATCGATGGTTATCTCAACGTTCTTCATCTGCTGCATTTCTGATAGCCGTTCTCTGACCTCTCCCAAAGAGCTAGCCTTCTCATCATATCGCCCTTCGACGGACCAAATCCCACTCCAGAACTTCCTTGCATCTTTTGCATTTGGAGTGTTGTTATTTCCCGCCTGTTTACTACCATTTAATTCTTTATACAGTTGAGACTGATTATTCCGGAAAAGGTTGTTCTGCCGAAATGCATACTTTTTCCAACAAAGTTCCTAATTTTCATACTACCAGTGTGGAGATTCTCTTTCAACATTGTTAGAACGTTCATCGTTCCCTTTTCCAGCAATCTATACCTCCTTTAAAGCTCGTTCTTGGCTTTCTGTCCTAGTTTAACTTCTTTTCTTATTTCTTCGATTCTACCAATGTCTTTCCGCCACCGTTTAATACTTTCTTCAAGCCGCCTCTGCCAGTGTGGCCTTCTATCCTCCATTTCTCCCTTTTTCTTCTGTAATAAGCCAAGACGATTCGCAATAACGTATGCGCTGCATACAGAAGCCTATTAAGTTCCGTAATCGATAATAATAATAATAATAATAATAATAATAATAATAATAATAATAATAATAATAATTCTGATTTCGTTTATGAACGTCTCTCTGGAAAGGGATGGGATTCATTTCCAGAGGATTTCCCTTAATCCCGGCTTCAAACCAGGAGCTTCAAAGATCAAGGGTTTTCTTAAGGATGTTGGTGGTACCTACAATTGCAGAGGTCTGAAGGCCGCCTAAAACATCGGGGATTTGTAGTTTTTTTAATTGTCCTTCCAGACGACTTGATACTACTCCTAGTGTACCAACTACGACCGAGATTATTTGTGTTTTAACCCCGTGTATACGCCTTATCTCCAAGGACAATGGAGCATAATTGCTCCACTTTTCATTCTCTCTCTCTCTCTCTCTCTCTCTCTCTCTCTCTCTCTCTCTCTCTCTCTCTCTCTCTCACACACACACACACACACACAAAATAATAATAATAATAATAATAATAATAATAATAATAATAATAATAATAATGTCTTCATTTCTGGCAGGAACTGACTGATGTAATCGCTATATTTGTCGTAAGTCCGAATACTGGATTCATCGCCAGGGATAGATTAATCCAATTTGTGTTGAACAATTTATATAATTTTTTTTTTGATAACGTGTATATTTTTTCATTAGTTAATTATTTCATTAACTTTACAAACATTTCAGGATGTTACTACTAATGATAATGTTATTTTTTTTTAAAATTATAGTAAGTTTTTTAGGTTTTTATTAGTAAGGCTTCTGGTATTTAAAAGTTTCCTTTATTATTGGTCTGTTCAAGTATAAATATATTGTCAACTAAATCTTCCTAAATTAGGACAAGCGACAACAACGATGATTATCTAGGTGATTACAACTGCACAATCATTTTAAGCAGAGCACCGATAGCAATGTCATGACGTCATATTTACTTGCCACGACAATGGCAATTATTCAACATTAACATTTCTTTTAAGGCAAAAATTGTAAACATGGCGATATTTTAAAGAACTGTTTCCTAAAAACTCTTTCCAGCAGCAAGAGATAGTTTTCTCTGCTAGTGAATCAGCGCCTATTAAGGCTACATAGCCACTCGAGGATTAAAGTTTATATCTCCACACGGAGAACGCTGAGTTAATATCGCTAGTAAGAAATCAAATTCACGACTTTAGTATTTAATAAACCGAGGAATATTCACAGATTTTGCCAGTAATAATGATTATAAAAAAAAATTAAACTACGTAAAAATAATTAAAAAAAAAAAAGAAAAGAAAAGAAGAAAAAAAAGATTTATGCCATCATTTTTTTCTTTGTTATCCGTTTTTCTCCTCCTGGGAATGCAGAAGTCAACTTCAGAATGTTTTTATAATTTTTGGTTCAGTTGTGTCATACTAACAACTTTTTTTTGTATCTGATTTAATTAACAAATTCTTTTTGGATTCCTTCAATGAAATGCGAAAACTGGCAGAAACGTGACGAACACCAACTTTAAAAACTAAAAAGAAAAAAAAATGGCTGACGTCCACAACTGCGCATGCGTCATTGTCATTTAATCGCACAGAATTAAAATTTGATTTCATCCATTCGAAATTTGAGGGTTTTTTTTATTCAATTCAATACAAAAATAATGCACAGCTATAAAAACTATGAATTGTGGGGCTAGATTTATAGGGACGTCTTAAAGAAGGAGTTATTCAGCGATATGTTTGTTCAAATTACATGCAAATTTCTGCATCTTGGTACAGCCAAGGAAATGGGGAACACATTCGGCAAACAAATCTTGCAACCAGACATATGAATCATAGTCAAGATTGTTTGCTCTTTTGGACTTCCGGTTTTTGAGAAAAGTAAGTTTATGGTTATTAATTTAAGATATAAATCTCTCTCTCTCTCTCTCTCTCTCTCTCTATATATATATATATATATATATATATATATATATATATATATATATATATATATAGAGAGAGAGAGAGAGAGAGAGAGAGTAAATACTTAATAAAACATGTTAAAAAAACACTTTGAAAAGGAGTTAAAAACATATTTAATCTGAAAAGGAAACACTTCATAAGTGGATAGTCCTTAATCCGTGGAGTTTCGAAGAAATACTTTCCTTCTCATCAAAGGGTAGGAATTAGCAAAATGCGGGATCGGATTTTACATACAAAAGTATTTGATGAAACTGCAAGTAAGTCAAAGATCTTACTTGATAACAAAAAGTGAAGCAGAGGGAATATGGTGACGAAAAAAGTGATTTCACTTGAATGGATAGTCTGGTGAAAGGTAAATTATTCAATGATGGTAAAATCCAAAAATGTAAATCCAAGAAAGTTAATTAAATTTCCATTCGCACAAGTAAAATCCAAGGAAATCATGTAATTTTAAGATGGTCCAAAATAATCCAAAAGGCAGAAATCCATGGAATAATTCACAAATATGTACAAGGAAAAGGAGAAAAAATTCCAATAATATTAATAAAATAAAAAAAATAAGATATGCGTTTGACACGGCTGTCGAGACAAAATGTAATTACCTCCTATTTGGTTTTATCGAGCTTTTACATCTGGTTGAGATTACTTTATAAATATTAATTCTTTAATATTTCTAATATACTTTAGTTTTACCATCTTGGATCATTTTGATAAATTTAATTGTAATTTATATATATATATATATATATATATATATATAATGTATATATATATATATATATATATATATATATATATATATATATATATATATATATATATATATATAATTAGTTTGTTTTTATTGTTTTTTTTTGGGGGGGGGAAGAAATCCAGCAGCATGCTTAATTATTAGGAAAGTCCGAAAATAGGAGCGTATTATTTATATTTTGTTTACAGAAAGTTTTAGATGAGATAAGTCATTGGTACCGTCGGTTTCAAACCCGATAATTAGGACCGTTTTAGATACCCATACCAAGCTCTCTTCAGCCAATACTCATCTCCCAAGACTTACCCCATCTAAAACTTTCTGTAAACAATACATATATAGCTTTTTGATGGTACAAAACTTATAAGTTGCTTTAAAGAAAATAGCCGGCGAAAACCTAAGGCCACCTTTATCAACAAACTCACCGGGAGTTAATCCTTGGCTATGCAAAAAATAAATAAAAAATATCACGTAAGAGCAGAGATTAATGGGGTGTGTGCGTAAATTTTGTCGAGGGAGAAAAAAAAGAGACGGATTAGAATACGAATAAAATAAAATATTTACAATTATGTAAAATATATGTACAAGAGAGGAGAGTTAAAATAATGATTTGACGAATTCTTTCTGTCGACAGAGAGAGTGCCTACGTGAAAGAATGAAGACTGACTCCAAAATCCGCAAGTAGTTCTGAGAGTCAGCCCGGTGTAAAATTCTAAAGCACTCCATTTTATATACATTTTTACACGCCGGATTTTCATTGAAGTGTTGGACAATGACAGATTCCAAGGTGGAAGAAAGGGGGTAAGAGAAACAAGGCTTGCCCAATCTTTTTTTTCCAGAATATGTTGATTAATTCGGGTCTGCAAATTTAAGGAGGTTGGACCCACATAGTCAGCAGCACACTGACAATTAAATTCATAAATTACATTACTTTTTCTGATGGAACGTAGTAATTCATACTAATCGTGATAATTTGGAACTACAGTGTGACGACCTAACTCCACCCCGGTGACGTCACAACGCGAGTCTGAACTTATATTTACTTATATTTAGAACAAACCTTTCAACAGTCTAGATCAGTCATTCCCAACGTGGGGCGCATGCCTCACCGGTGGGGCATGGTAATATTTTGGTGGGGCATGGGCAGGACGTGCACCCTTGGGCTTACTATACAAAGACTATAGGGCAATTTGAGAATGAGTTATTATTATTATTATTATTATTATTATTATTATTATTATTATTATTATTATATTAACAGTGAATTGTTTCATAGTGAATCTTTGTATTAAGGGGAGCGTCCGGCCGTGTATATGGGGTCGATATATATATATATATATATATATATATATATATATATATATATATATATATTTATATATATATATATATATATATATATATATATATATATGCAAGTAGTAGTAGTAGTAGTAGTAGTAGTAGTAGTTCTGCTATTACTTGGGCTTACTATACAAAGACTATAGGGCAATTTGAGAATGAGTTATTTTTTTCATTATTATTATTATTATTATTATTATTATTATTATTATTATTATTAACAACCATCCTTAACAACTAGAGGAAATGCCGACTTTACACCAAAGATCAAGCGCAGAGCAACAGAGGGATAACAATTTCATACAGATTCAATGATTCGTCTACCCAAACACTGACCGGTATCCCCAATCCAAGGAATTTTTAAATAGACAGGACACTTCGAGGGACCAAAGACTGTAGGAGAGTTGCATTTTTAACTTTATTTTTAATAATTCATTAAATTGCGAATGAAAATGTCTTATGTGGGTGTCAAAATCGATCAACCATCAACAAGGGTCGGCTACACTATCAGCAGTCTAGCGTTTTTCCCACTGATCCACGACGCCTTGTTAGATTACATGTATGGTTTTTTGTCGCTTTTAAATGTAAGATCTGTTGCTATATTTTATTATATATATTTGTTGATAAAATTTAATCGGGGATCTTTTAAGTGGGTTTAAAGTCATGAAGTGAATGTGGTATTTTGGTGAAATAATCTAGCTAAGAGTAATCAAAAGTCTTGTTGTCGAAAAGAATGACACTTGTCACCCTATCCCCCAAAATTAAACAACGCGTAATACCTAAGTTACATAGAGATTATAATTAATTTTTATTTAACTAAATAGATTAACCATGTTTAATTATCCAGCCAAATGGAGTACAGAAACCGGAAGTCACAAACAGCAAACAATCTTGACTATAATCGACATATGTTTATGGGGTGACTTATACTTTATAATGGCCACTGTACAAAGGTATATATTAAAATAGCTTTCATAATACAGCGATACATCGATTGTAAATCTTTTCGGTGGTCGAACAATTCTGTGTTCAAACCAAAAGTTGGAGATTTTCTTGTCTCGGTAGTCGAACGAAATTTCGAATTTCGAACCGCTGGTTTCGCTTTGAATGTAAAAAGCAGCGGTGTTCCTCGACGGATTCATACTAATCGTGATAATTTGGAAATACAGTGTGACGACCTAACTCCACCCCGGTGGCGTCACAACGCGAGTCTGAACTTATATTTACTTATATTTAGAACAAACCTTTCAACAGTCAAGACCAGTCATTCCCAACGTGGGGCGCATGCCCCACCGGCGGGCATGACAATATTTTGGTGGGGCATGGACAGGACGTGCACCCTTGCGCTTACTATACCAAAGACTGTAGGGCAATTTGAGAATGAGTTATTATTATTATTATTATATTAACAGTGAATTGTTTCATAGTGAATCTTTGTATTAAGGGGAGCGTCCGACGGTGTATGTGTGTGCGATATATATATATATATATATATATATATATATATATATATATATACATATATATATATATATATATATATATATATATATATGCAAGTAGTAGTAGTAGTAGTAGTAGTAGTAGTAGTTCTGCTACTACTATTACTACTGCTGCTACTAATATCACAACGGGGAGGCATCAGGATTTTAGAAATGCCTAGGTGGGGCATGGCCCAAAATAGGTTGGGAACCACCGGTCTAGATGGTGTCTGAGTTAATTTTTGCACATCAGTGTGGCATCGGACCACGCAATTCAATTGGTTCACCCATTTTTGCGTGGGACAACGAAAGACTGATATATATATATATATATATATATATATATATATATATATATATATATATATATATATATATATATATATATATACTAGCATTTCAGCCCGGCGTTGCCCGGGTGTTTGGATTTGTATGTTGAGCAAAGAAAAAAGTGGTAGTAGGAAGGCAGGCTCAAGCCCATACCGCAAAGGAGGAAAAGAACGCAGTAAAACCTAACGTTTATGCTGTTACGACCATCGCCAAACCGGAAGCGACATTTTTTAAAATTAAGGCTAGACTATCTAAAGGAGAGGATAACTTTCAAAAATATCGGCCCCCCCCTGTAGAAAAGTTCCTAGTTGAAGGGGAAGATATTGTTTTTAGCCAATTTTTCGATATTTGTCGTATGAAAGGTCAAACTTTTAAACGATACTGATCTTCGTAAAATATGTCGCCTCTATTGAAAGTTTAAAGCAGAAACGCAAACATACATACATACATTTATATATTGGTAACTAAAAATTTTCAACCCAAACTGATGAAAAAGCTTGTCCTATCTCTGAATACCCTTTATGTAAAATTTCAAATATTTAGACCAGAAATTGTCTGAGTAATTTGGAAGAGACCGCAGAGGTCAATTTTTTTTAACTTCGACCCCTACTATGACCCCTTAATTTTTTTTGTTTTTGGCTCAAATCAAGTTATTAAGTTAGATCCATGTCCAAAGAACCTATATCTAAAATTTCAAGTGCGTAGACCCAAAATTGTCGAAGGAGTTTGGTAGAGTTCTCAAAGGTCAAATCGTCTAACTTTGACCCCTTAATCGCCAAATTTCTGGCCAAAAACCGATCACATCGATTTTTCCAAATCTCAGTACTCTGTACATCAAATTTCGAATCTGTAGACTAAAGAATTATTGCGTAGGGGTACACACACACACACACACACACACACACACAGACACGTTCACTTTTATATATATCCTAGCGGGGGGGGGTACCTGGCGTTGCCCGAGTGTTTGGAGGTGTGTGTGGTTGTTAATGAAAACCTAAGAATAAGCGAAGTAAAAAAAAGAAAACAGAAAAACGAACGTTAAAACTTAACCGGGGGTACCCGGGTGGTTGCGGGGGAGGGAGAATCAAAACATCGAAATAAAGACACAAAAAAACTAACGTCAGGCAAACGAATGATGTTAAATTTAAGGCAAACGAACTATGTTAACTGTAAAAATCGAAAAAACAAAAAAGAAAACAGAAAAACGAACGTTAAAACTAAAAAAAAAAACACGTGAAAAATGGCTTAAATAAGCCTATTTCGATATTAAAATTTAAAAAGTCGGTAGGTACCCGGGTGTTTTTGAATGTGTGTGGTCGGTCGGGGGTGAGGGTGTTAATGAAAACCTAAGAATAAGCGAAGTAACAAAAAAAAAACCCAGAAAAACGAACGTTACGTGAAAAAGGTCTTAAATAACCCTGCTTCAATATTTAAATTTAAAAAATCGAAAACAAAGAAGACATCTCACACCACGATTCGAACCCAAAACGTTTAGATAACGCTCTAACCAACTGAGCTAACACGACTGAGCTAACACGACGTCAATTCTTTAACTATTTAAACTAAATCAGGTCATGACGTCATCTGACGCATGCGTAGAACTGATCTCGTCATGAGAGGACGGTTTTTATTGACCTCATCCCTGTAGATTTCAGGGTAAAAAAATTAACATTTTTGGCCAATTTTTCGATATTTTTCGGGCGAAGGCTTCAATATGATACCCAGTTTGTTAATTTTTGTTCTGTCTGTCGACAGTTTTTAGCAGACACACAAACACACAAACACACATACATACACACATGCACACATTTTCACTTGTATATATATAGATAGATATATATCTATATATTTATAAAAGTGAACGTGTCTGTGTGTCTGTGTACATTTTCCTTCGCAATAACTCTGTTAATTTTCAGTCTACAAACTCGAAATTTGATACACAGCGTACTGAGATTTGGGAAAATCTATGTGATCGGTTTTCGGCCAGAAATTTCGCTGTTAAAGTGTCAAAGTTCAACGATTTGACCTTTGAGAACTCTACCAAATTCCTCCGACGATTTGGGGTCTAAACTCTTGAAATTTTAGATACAGGTGCCTTGGACATGGAAATAACTCGATTTGAGCCCAAAACAATAAATGTTAAGGATTCATAATAAGGGTCAAAGTAATAAAAAAATTGTTTGTTTTTTTTTGTTGTTGCTCAGAATACACCAACGCCGGGCTGAAATGTTAATATATATGTATATAAGTGAACGTGTCTGCGTCTCTGTGTTTGTATCTGTGTGTCTGTGTGTGTATATTTTCCTATGCATAACTCTGTCAATTTTCAGTTTCCAGACTCGAAATTTGATACACAGGGTACTGAGATTTGGGAAAATCTATGTGATCGGTTTTTGGTCAGAAATTTGGCTGTTAAGGGATCAAAGTTCAACGATTTGACCTTTTAGAACTCTACCAAACTCCTCCGACAATTTTGGGTCTAAACACTTGAAATTTTAGATATAGGTTCTTTGGACATGGATCTAACTTAATAACTTGATTTGAGCCCAAAACAATAAATGTTAATGGGTCATAATAGGGGTCAAAGTTTTAAAAAGTTTTTCCTCTGCGGTCCATACCAAATAAATCAGACAATTTCTGGTCTAAACATTTGAAATTTGACATAGAGGGTATTCAGAGATAGGGCAAGCTCTTTAATCGGTTTGGGTTGAAAATTTTTAGTTACCAATATATAAATGTATGTATGTATGTTTGCATGTCTGCCTAAAACTTTCGACAGAGGCGATGGATTTTTACTAGATAAGTATCGTTTTAAAGTTCGACCTTTCAGACGACAAATATCGAAAAATTGGCTAAAAACATTAATATCTTCACTTTCAACTGGGCACTTTTCTACAGGTGTGTCGCTTTTTTACGCCGATACTTTCGAAAGTTATCCTCTCCTTTCGATTGTCTAGCCTTTATTTAAACCTACGTCACTTCCGGTTTGGCGGTGGTCGTAACAGCAAAGACGTCAGGTTTTCCCCTCGTTCTTTTCCTCCTTTGCGGTACGGGTTCGAGCCTGCCTTCCTACTACCAGTTTTTCTTTTTTTCTTTTTTTTTTTTTTTTTTGCTCAACATACACCTCCAAATACCCGGGCAAAGCCGGGCTGAAATGCTAGTATATATATATAAAAGTGAAAGTGTCTGTGTGCCTGAATGTCTGTCTGTGTAAATTTCCCTACGCAATAACTCTCTCAATTTTCAGTCTACAGACTCGAAATTTGATATACAGGGTATTGAGATTTGGGGAAATCTTTGTAATTTATGAAGTCAAAGTTCAACGATTGGACCTTTGAGAACTCTACCAAACTCCTCCGAGAATTTTGGGTCTAAACACTTGAAATTTTAGATATAGGTTCTTTGGACATGAATCTAACTTAATAACTTGATTTGAGCCCAAAACAATAAATGTTAAGAGGTTATAATAGGGGTCGAAGTAAAATAAAAATTGACCTTTGCGGTCTCTACCAAATTACGCACACAATTTCTGGTCTAAACATTTGAAATTTTACATAAAGAGTATTCAGAGATAGGGCAAGCTTTTTAATCGGTTTGGGTCGAAAATTTGAGCTACAAATAGATAAATGTTTGTATGTATGTTCGAATATATGCCTAAACTTTCGACAGAGGCGACGGATATTCACAAGATCAGTATCGTTTAAAAGCTCGACCTTTCAGACGACAAATACCGAAAAATTGGCTAAAAACATTAATTTCTTTACCCTCATCTGAGCACTTTTCTACAGGGAGGGGTCGCTTTTTTCGCCGATATTTTCGAAAGTCATCCCCTCTTTTCGATTGTCTGGCCTTAATTTAAACCTAGTCACTTCCGGTTTGGCTGTGGGTTTTAACAGCAAAGACGTCACGTTCCCCCCCCCCCCCGTTCTTTTCCTCCTTCGCGGTACGAGTTCGAGCCTTCCTTCCTTCCTACTATTACTTTTTTATATTTAAAACACACCTCCAAACACCCGGGCAATGCCGAGCATCCATGCTAATATATATATATATATATATATATATATATATATATATATATATATATATATATATATATATATATATATCTTGGTAGTTTTTTAACCTTTAAAACTATAAAAAGAAAAACTTGTTTATTTTTGTATTTTTTTTATAATTCGTTCAAAAACTATTTAGTCAGTAAGTCATTAAATCACCTGCGATCAATTCATCAACTTGCATTCTTGAATTCACAATAGTCCTATGTTATTTCAGGGACCATCAATTGTCTATCATGGAACTGTTTCGGGGATTTAAAAACAATATATATATATATATATATATATATATATATATATATATATATATATGTGTGTGTGTGTGTGTGTGTGTGTGTGTGTGTGTTGTAATCATGATTTTATTTTAAACCTAATAAGTCCTTTTCTTTCTGATGAGTTAAGGGCGAAATAAATTCTAAAAATGACACCATAATTACATGAATGGCTTTGCGCTACCAAACACGTGCTGTCAAGAACTGTGCATTTCCACTTAATTACTTAAAGAAATAAACGGTAAGATGGTAAACATCTTGAAATTTGTAATATAGACTTTTGTCGTTTATTTGTATTTGCTCTGTAGTTACATTGAGCTTCATAAATTAAAGGATTTATATAAACGAATGGTGAATCTGGACATGGACTGAGTTTTCATTTTTTTCCGATTCTAGAGGTATTTCGCTCTAATCGCTGGACAATCCTTCTTTCTTTTGGGGGGAGGGGGCTAGTAGGTTGTATATTATGTCGTCTGTGCGTTTGGATTCTTAATACGGCAGGGGAATGTTATGCGTCTACTGTGTTAGATATAAGTTAGTGTTAAGTTCATACTTGCATGCCTCCTCACTTCAAGCTAACACTGCTGGCTAACCTCGTGCTGAAAAGGGAGCATCTATGCATAAGTCTTCCCTGCCAGTACATAACCTCTCCATCGTCAAGACTCCTACAGTGCCTCCACGTTGGCCACACACGGTAACTGGGTGCCTTGCGGCCCCAGGCTAAACTTGTAGGAGATCTCGGAGTAGTAGGGGACCCCAGAGGTAGTGCGTTATGGCCCATCGATGTGTGGACATGCTCTGGCACACTACCAACGCCTACCCCACTGTCTTACGGGTGCCCTTGGTTGGGCGAAGACTAGGGGAACCAACCCCAAAATCAAACACCACTGCCTTGTGGGCCTTATCACAACAAAAGGCTTAGAGGTGGGAATTCTGACTTCAAATCCTACTGCTGCCTTGCAGTTTTCCTTAAAAGCCTATGGAATCTCATCCAGAAAAAAAAGGCGTAGTAGCGGACACGATAGGACGACTGTTTACCTCACTGAGATTATTTTCGGCCAGAAGCTGCGGCCTCCTCTGCTGCCAGTCGTCGCGGGTTCGCTCCACTGGACATGAGTATTGAAAGTTCAGAGGGTGTCTATCTGATACGTAACAGATACTGCACCTAAACTGCGCAAGCAAGTTTGGAGCCAAGGAGGAAAGTCCTGTGGCGATGGAGTGAGACTACGCCAACACCGAGGGATAAACCACTGAGGCCCCGACTAGTTATCGTCAAGATTGGCAGACTGCATGATGATAATATTATGTCACCAAGTGATAGCTTTTTCGTCATTTATTCAAGAGTTTTCGATTGGTGATCTCGATCGACGTCAGAGTGGTTTCGATTACAGCTGATAGCACTCAAATCATTATTTTTTTTATAAATGATTTTACTAGGAATTCCTCATAAGTTTTGGTTTCGGTTTCGATTATAGCTGAAAGAACTCAAGTTATATATATGTACATATATTAAATTGTGGTTGTTGTTGTTGTTGTTGTTGTTGTTGAGGCTTAGGTAAGGGTATTTATCGTAAATTTTCTCATTTGTTCTGTTCGCCTATTTATTGTTATTGTTGTTTTATTTTTGTTGTTAGAGTTGTCTGTTGAGGGGGAAGGGTGATGCAGAGTGTGGCAGATTTGATTCTTTTATTATTATTATTATTATTATTATTATTATTATTATTATTATTATTATTATTATACTAGTGAGAATGGGGCGCCCTGCTTTTCCCGGTCGTAAAATACACTTAAATATGATATTTTAATTTATCCAGATTTCGTATATTAATACATAGAGTTTTGATTTCAAAAGTAAAAAAAGTGTGTCGGTGCCATTGGCTAGAATCAAAAACCAAAAGCAAAACCGTAGGATTCAAAGCTGGTGACGTTACCACTCTACCAACGTGACTCGTATATTAACTGACTAAAAATATACTAAGATAAATGTACAAAATGTATAACGATTTTTTTTTCAATTTTGACCCATTTTTGACCCCTTAAAAACTATTTTAACCGGCTAAAGACCCATAAAAGAACGGTCCATAAAATCCAATCATTTGCTCAACTTTTAGTTCTGGGAAAGTTTTAAAATATAGAGACAGACAGACAGACAGACATGGTGAGTTTTATAAATTAGACTGGCGGGGGACGGCTTTGCACGGTCGTAAAATACGCTTAAATATGATATTTTAATTTGTCCAAAAAGAAACTAAAATAATCTCACTGGATATCGGGCAACGCCGAGTCGGGAAAGCTAGTAAGTGTGTGTGTGTGTGTGTGTGTGTGTGTGTGTGTGTGTGTGTGTGTGTGTGTGTGTGTGTGTGTGTGTGTGTGAGAGAGAGAGAGAGAGACGTCGTTTCAAAAATGTTGCTTGCCAATCACGACTGTATTAACAAAAGTAATTGGATAAAAGCGATGTGGAAATGGATGTATATGTTTTTTTGACGGAATCATGATTGCCCCTGAGAAATAACACGCGCCCCGGGAGGTTTTCTTTCTGCTTAAATTTGGTGGCAAATATACCAACAATTTATAATTAACTTATATAAAAAATAAAAAAAAAACATCAGTTTCGACGTTTCTATAACTTTTTTCACTTCACAAACAGTATTGATATTCTGTGAGGAGATTCATTTTTCTATCTGTGTGTGTTTTTTACTATTATTTCAAATTAGCAGGGATACCCGACCTTATTCAGGGTAAACATGTAACGCATTTCTATCAATACATCTATCTCTTCTTTTCTCTCCCCACCACTTTTTTTCTTCTCCGTCAACCCTTCTTCTCTCTGGACACACACACGCATATACAACTCATTTTTTTTCATAGATTCCTCTATTTTTTCATTTTTCTTATCATTTTGTTTAAGCCAGGGATGGGGCATCCTACCAGATGCCAAACATACACCTGCTATTTTAGACACTCCAACCGAGAGATCTTTTTAAGATTCTAACCGTCCCTTTAAGTGCAATTAAGTGAATTGACATATGATAATTACCACTTTGTAAAAGAGCGCACACGCGTGTATGGAGGTTGTATGCAAATACGTCACGGCGAGGAAAAAAAGAAAATTCTATATAAAAAATCGTATATGAAGACTGAGGATCATGTTCACCATGACGATCATGTTCGAGAGCACCACGATCAAATTAGAGACATTGGTGAAGTCACGCATAGCCGGAGAATGAAAAATAAAGGCGTTTTCTTAAAATCTGACACACTGAGTTGAATTTTTTTCCAATTCGTTATCTTTGTCCTCTTTTGTGGCGGAATCTAAAACGCGTTGGGTCCACAGATTAACACGTGTGTAAATGTGTGTGTTACATATAAGAATGTGCTGTGATTATAAAGTTTCTCTTGGCCGTATAAACGAAAAGTTATTTCTTGTTAGAATGAATCCGAAACACTTTTTATGTTTTCAATGCAAATGTGTTTATTTACACATTAAAATAAAATTTGTTTATTTACACATTAAAATAAAATTTATTTATTTACACATTAAAATAAAATTTATTTATTTACACATTAAAATAAAATTTGTTTATTTACACATTAAAATAAAATTTATTTATTTACACATTAAAATAAAATTTGTTTATTTACACATCAAAATAAAATTTGTTTATTTACACATTAAAATAAAATTTGTTTATTTACACATTAAAATAAAATTTGTTTATTTACACATTGAAATAACATTTGTTTATTTACACATTAAAACAAAATTTGTTTATTTACACATTAACATAAAATTTGTTTATTTACACATTACAATAAAATTTGTTTATTTACCCATTAAAATAAAATTTGTTTATTTACACATTTAAATAAAATTTGTTTATTGACACATTAAAATAAAATTTGTTTATTTACACATTAACATAAAATTTGTTTATTTACACATTACAATAAAATTTGTTTATTTACCCATTAAAATAAAATTTGTTTATTTACCCATTAAAATAAAATTTGTTTATTTACACATTAACATAAAATTTGTTTATTTACACATTAAAATAAAATTTGTTTATTTACTCATTAAAATAAAATTTGTTTAGTTACATATTAAAATAAAATTTGTTTATTTATACATTAAAATAAAAAAAAATTATTTACACATTAAAATAAAATTTGTTTGTTTACATATTAAAATAAAATTTGTTTATTTACACATTAAAATAAAAAATTTTTATTTACACATTAAAATAAAATTTGTTTATTTACACATTTAAATAAAATTTGTTTATTTACCCGTTAAAATAAAATTTATTTATTTACACATCAAAATAAAATTTGTTTATTTACACATTAAAATAAAATTTGTTTATTTACACATTAAAATAAAAATTTGTTTATTTACACATTAAAATAAAAGTTATAACTAACATCGGAGTGCGGTGGAGGTTGCAGAACTCTGTGTCGACCTGTATTTTTGCTTTATATTCCTCCTCTCTTTTCATTGTAATTTATGACGCTTTGATCTGATGACCTTTTACTCGCCAGCTTTGTTTATTGTACCTTTGATGGTTTTGGTCTAACCCATTTTAATATCAGTTAGCTTCTCTGGCCGATTGGCGTAATATTGACGCATTCCAGGCACCATGAATACAGGTCACTTTATTCCTGGAATTTTCCTATTGTGTTCTAGTGATTGCCCAGACCTTATCCGTAACATGGGTAACGTTACACCTTTAGTGAGTACACCCTCTGACGAAATCGTCGCTAGTTTAAGGATAAGAAAATGAACTTTTTTCTAAAGTTTAGATATTAAATGCCGATTAAAAAATTTCAAAGGGTGTTTGTTTTGTCGTTTCTTAGTTTTAGCCGGACATACAAAGAAA
>NC_136497.1:132725339-132730339 GCF_053919585.1 Euprymna scolopes
TTAATGCTGCAACATTTTAAGTTATGAATTTATTATATTTTTTTACTAGAATATCTTGTCCTTTTCTTTTCCAGTTTTAACAACTAGTCCTTTACTTTTTCATGTTTAAGCTTAACCATATTACTTTTCATGCTTGCAGTTTTCTATTGTAATCCATGATTTTTCCAGGTTCCAACAAATTCACTTGCGCTTTGTTTAATTTCAGTCTTATTTTTTTTGCTCCCATAAACATATCATACACATATCTAATAACAATGTAAGGCCCTCGTCTGCTTTCAATAAAATCCCCCCTAATTATCTCCCTTTCATTCTTTCATTCTCTCTGTTTCACTTGTTACTTCTCTTTTCGCGAGAGCAGTGAATTGGTAGCAACAGTAGTCGCTCACCTCCCTACGTTTTTACGATTTTGAATACCAGTAAATTCATCATAACTTTTGTTTTCCTGAACGAAAATTGAAATTTTTTTCACAATATAGTTGAGAAGGTGATCGATAAACTATTATAATTGTTTGAAATTTGGTCGAAAAATGAGTGAGTGGTGAAGCTTTAAAGCAGTTCTAAATGACTAAAATGCCACAACCATATATATATATATATATATATATATATATATGTATATATATATAAAAGTGAACGTGTCTGTCTGTCTGTCAGTCTGTCTGTCTGTGTACATTTCCCTACGCAATAACTCTGTCAATTTTTAGTCTATAGACTCGAAATTTGAAATACCGGGTACTGAGATTTGGGAAAATCGATATGACGGGTGTATTCAGAAATTTGGCTGTTAAGGGGTCAAATTTCAACGATTTGACCTTTAAGAACTCTACCAAACTCCTCCGACAATTTTGGGTCTACACCCTTGAAATTTTAGATATAGGTTCCGTGGACATGGATCTAACGTAATAACTTGATTTGAGGCCAAAACAATAAATTTTAAGGGGTCATAATAGGGGTCAAAGTTTAAAAAATTACCCCCCTTTTTTTTTTGCTCAGCATACACCTCTAAACACCCGGGCAACGCCGGGCACCCATGCTAGTGTATATATATATATAGTCAAACACTACCGTGTTTGAATGATATAGGTGTGTGTGTGTGTGTGTGTGTGTGTGTGTGTGTGTGTGTGTGTGTTGTGTGTGTGTGTGTGTGTGTTGAAAAAGTGGGAGAGACAGAGGGTGAGACGGGACAGGAGATACATCATTTATTTATTTTGTTTGCGAGACTTTTAAACAAATACACGTATTTATACGAAAGAGCATTTGTACCTAAATACTAGTTGGGAATTATTTTCTATCCAGCTATGATGAGAAATGACACTTTAATCACTCGCGGACATGTGTTTCATACGCACACACACACACACACACACACACACACACACACACACACACATATATATATATATATATATATGTTCATATATATGTATTTATATATATATGACCCGATAGAGATGAACCCCATGCTATGAACACGGTCCTCTCATACTACTTTAGTAGCTCCTGTATTCTTTATGATAAATGCATATTATATTTATACACTTTACACTACTTGTGGTTTCTTTCATTTGTAACCCCTAGCATGGGTCTACAACAATATATATATATATATATATTACATGGGAGTAACAATTATCAGGGCCCGGAAGCCACTCGGGGATAAGGGTTATTGCGTGTACAGTAATCAATGGGATAGTATGGTAGTAATCGTTAGTATTGGAGATTTGATGATGTGTCTTACTTAAGGGGGCAGTTCATCAGGAATTTGTTTATATTGGACTTGAAGATATCCAAGTTGTAGTCAGGTGGGAAACAGGCAGACGGGAGAGAGTTTTACTTGCGTGCACTTTTAAGAAAAAAGCTTTGTTCATGGAATATATGTTTTGGTTAAGAGTAGGTAAAGTTTTTGACAGTGTTTGCAGCTAGGCGGGTGTTTGTTGTGAAAGATTAGCGAGGGGGGACCAGGGATTTGATCTCAGACGAGCACTTGTCATGGAAGTAACGATAAAACATAAACAGGCTGGCAACGTCTCTTCTGTGGGAGAGAGGTGACAGGGAAGAGAAAAGAGCATCCCTTACTAGACCACGAAGTCTATTTTGTACTCTGTTAAGGCCGGATAGGCTGTTTTTAGCAACTGCTGTCCAGAGGTGGCAGCAGTACTCTATCCTTGGACGTACTTGGTATTTATATAGATAGAGAATTGCATCAGCAGTGAGATATCTTCTGGAGCGGTAGAAGGATCCTACCATTTTTCAGCGACCATGGCAACAGACCTGATGTATGTGTTCTGTTTCAGGTCAGGAGTAAAAGTCAATCCCAGAAGCTTATAAAAACATGAAGCCTCCCCTAGACGAGAGCCATCCATTTCAATTGATGCCAGATGGGGATCAGAGCGTTGATGATGTAAAGATAGGAGCTTGGTTTTAGATGCATTAAAAGTATATATATATATATATATATATATATATATATATATATATATATAATTGAAAAAACATATTTGTCACAGTATATGTATGTATATATATATATATATATATATATATATATATATATATATATATATATATATGAAGTATATATGTATAAGCATATTTTCCCATAAATATATATATATAAATACACACACACATATTATATATATATATATATATATAGATATATATATATATATATATATATATATATATATGAGAAAAATATGCTTATTCAATTATATTTTACCTTTTATCCTAGCACAGGCAAGCTAAAACACAGAACCGCAAAACACGTGTTTTATAAGTAAAACAATAAACAATATTTTATTTGTTTACACCATATTACCGTTAAAAATAAAAATAATACACAAACACACACACACAAAGATATATATATATATATATATATATACGCGTGTGTGTGTGTGTGTGTGTGTGTGTGTGTGTGTGTGTGTGTGTGTGTGTGTGTTACGCGTTCAACGAAAGAACGATGTAAGCGTCACTTGATAATTTTCAAAAAAATAGGTTACATGTTTAGTGCATAATGATACTTTTTGGAGACTTTTAAATGGAAGAAATTTATAAACTGTTTAAATACAAAGACAATCTTACAATATTATTCTCACATAAATTAAACATTTTACCAGATATAAACAATATGGAGGTCAGTGCAGGGAATGATATAGTGAAACACTTTATATTGAAGAAATTGATATATTTTTTCTAAATCAAATTATTGGTGAATCTTTTCTAAATGAACTTATTTGTATAATCTTTCTAAATGAAATTATTTGTATATCTTTTCTAAATGAAATTATTGATATATCTTTTCTAAATGAAATTATTGATATATCTTTTCAAAATGAAATTATTGATATATCTTTTCAAAATGAAATTATTGATATATCTTTTCTAAATGAAATTATTGATATATCTTTTCTAAATGAAATTATTGATATATCTTTTCTAAATTAAATTATTGGTATATCTTTTCTAAATTAAATTATTTGTATATCTTTTCTAAATGAAATTATTTGTATATCTTTTCTAAATGAAATTATTGATATATCTTTTCTAAATTAAATTATTGGTATATCTTTTCTAAATGAAATTATTTGTATATCTTTTCTAAATGAAATTATTTGTATATCTTTTCTAAATGAAATTATTGATATATCTTTTCTAAATTAAATTATTGGTATATCTTTTCTAAATTAAATTATTTATATATCTTTTCTAAATGAAATTATTGATATATCTTTTCTAAATTAAATTATTGATATATCTTTTCTAAATTAAATTATTTGTATATCTTTTCTAAATGAAATTATTGATATATCTTTTCTAAATGAAATTATTGATATATCTTTTCTAAATGAAATTATTGATATATCTTTTCTAAATGAAATTATTGATATTTGTATATCTTTTCTAAATGAAATTATTTGTATATCTTTTCTAAATTAAATTATTTGTATATCTTTTCTAAATGAAATTATTGATATATCTTTTCTAAATTAAATTATTGGTATATCTTTTCTAAATGAAATTATTTGTATATCTTTTCTAAATGAAATTATTTGTATATCTTTTCTAAATGAATTTATTGATATATCTTTTCTAAATTAAATTATTGGTATATCTTTTCTAAATGAAATTATTTGTATATCTTTTCTAAATGAAATTATTGATATATCTTTTCTAAATGAAATTATTTGTATATCTTTTCTAAATGAAATTATTTATATATCTTTTTTAAATGAAATTATTGATATATCTTTTCTAAATGAAATTATTGATATATCTTTTCTAAATTAAATTATTGGTATATCTTTTCTAAATTAAATTATTTGTATATCTTTTCTAAATGAAATTATTGGTATATCTTTTCTAAATTAAATAATTGGTGTATTTCTTCTAAATTAAATTATTGGTATATCTTTTCTAAATGAAATTATTGATATATCTTTTCTAAATGAAATTAATGATATATCTTTTCTAAATTAAATGATTGATATATCTTTTCTAAATGAAATTATTGATATATCATTTCTAAATTAAATTATTGATAGATCTTTTCTAAATTAAATTATTGATATATCTTTTCTAAATTAAATTATTGATATATCTTTTCTAAATGAAATTATTGATATAACTTTTCTAAATGAAATTATTGATATATCTTTTCTAAATTAAATTATTGATATATCTTTTCTAAATTAAATTATTGATATATCTTTTCTAAATGAAATTATTGATATATCTTTTCTAAATCAAATTATTGATATATCTTTTCTAAATGAAATTATTGATATATCTTTTCAAAATGAAATTATTGATATATCTTTTCTAAATTAAATTATTGATATATCTTTTCTAAATTAAATTATTTGTATATCTTTTCTTAATGAAATAATTGATATATCTTTTCTAAATGAAATTATTGATATATCTTTTCTAAATGAAATTATTGATATATCTTTTCTAAATGAAATTATTGATATATCTTTTCTAAATGAAATTAT